>NC_136709.1:11128327-11728327 GCF_947650265.1 Symphodus melops
CGGACAGTTTCTATATTGATTTCATAAATAAACAAAGCTAACCATCGATCCTAATGTTATTCTGCATTTCAATTACTGCTCCAAAACATAACCTTCAAACGAGCCATTCAATACAGATAGCCTTCACTGATAAAGACTTGTATAGTTTCCCAGCTTCCATCCCATTTTCTTACCCAGTCAACTTCATTAAAAAGAAAGTTGTTAAAAAAAAAAAAAAAAAAAACAGCTGCTGTCGTGAAAATGTATTTGATGAGGAAATATTGAAAATAAACTCAGGAAGAGAACAGGGAAAAGTTGGCAAAAAGAAAATGTCATGTTTTACTAAGTGAAGTGTGTTACTAAGATGAAAGCACTATTGATGACTCATTTTTGATGTTTCAGATAGTACGTGCGTGTGTGTGTGTGTGTATACGTGTGTGTACAGGGATGGGTGTGTGTGTGTGTAAATGAGGAGGAGGAGCCCTTCAATGTTGGAGCAACAGGAAGAAGTGCTGACGCACCGTGTCAGTGATAGCACTCTGCTGCCACAAGGGCATGAGAGCCCACGTAGGCTAGCATTATCCTTCTAGACTAATGGACCTGGTTATTTTTAAACAGATTCTCACACTGCTGCGGTGGAGGTGTCCAAGGTTACAATGGATAAGAAATCAGAAGGGACGCGTTCAGTGAAGGTTTGTGGTTTCTGGACTTATGGATGTGGAGAAAGAGCCAAAGAGTCGTGGGCTCTGTGAAAGGTGTGAAGGCCAATGAGCAGATGGGGTCTCAAGGGCCAAAATATTAAAACTACATCAAAGACATAAAACATTTCATTTAATACTTTCTGCCAAGACATTTTTGTGACATTTTCTTTGAAGAGGTGTACATGACATCTTTTTAAGGTGGTTTTAAAGCACAGAACAGAAAATGTAAAATAAAATTAAAAAAAGGATTTAAGACAGAACTAGTTTAGACGTAACATGCTTTTTTTTTTTTTTTTTTAAACTGTTATAATTTCAAATTAATCAACTGTGGAATTAAGCAGCACTACTAATGAATAAGTGAGTTTAATGTGCCAGCCTGTGAACCCGAGTACCTCTGGAGCTGCAGAACAGTGAACATCCACAGAGTGTCAATATACTCTGCATCCCCGTTTGGCCTAGAGAGAGACAACATGCTCCCCCCTCCCCCCACTCAGCCAGAGCTGAGTGACATATTTACAGTGAAAGTAATGATACTAGATACCAGAAATGAGAGGGCTCCAGCGTGGCCAGTGGACTCAGGAATCTCTCTAATGAATTGGACAACAAAGCCCTGTTGGTACAAGAAGGAAGTATTTAGAATTTGATGACAAACTGAATTGTAAAACATTTGGTTCTCTTAAAAAAAAGAAGAAAAAAAAAAAAAAGAAAGAAAAGGCACATATCCCAACACCTCCTGAAAGCTCAGGGAAATGAGCCGGGTGCAAGTGGGACAGGTGGGTTTTTCTGGAGCTGCAGCGAAAGAGGGCACCAGCTCTTGGCTTGTAGCTCAGGATGGCCATTCTCGGCCACGAGCCTCTTCTGGTAATGTATTCTGAAACCAAATTACCGTAAGCTGATCCCATCTGGATAGTGTCTGTGCACGGCTGCTTTGGTTACCCACCACTGCCTCTACTCTGCGATAGCATCTCCATGAAGACAGCAAAAATCTGATTAACCCAATAACAATGAAACACTTGGTCAAAGAGCAAAGAGCTTTTAACTTAAGATACACTAATGCAATTCCCTCGCCTTGTTCTGAAACCTAATAAGAATCAAGCGGACGGACTGCTGGAGATGGGTGTTAGCAGGCTCTAATGCAGCAGGCTGGGAATGAAGTCAAATAAGTTAAAATCTAATTCATCAATGTGTTCTAACTTCTCGAGAAAAAAAATGCATTAAAAAGCTTTTTATTTCACCAAAGGAAATTGGATGGCCTAGTTAGTTTATGGCTGTGGCTTAAAGAAAGCCAGGGTGTCGATGGAACATTTAAGAAGCAGAAAGAAGTCACATCTCAATTCACGGCCGCTCACACTCTGTGTGTGTAGGTGTGTGTGTGTGTGTGTGTGTGTGTGTGTGTGTGTGTGTGTGTGTGTGTGTGTGTGTGTTTTCCAGCGAGCAGCCAGGAACTCAAACTGACAATCGTCTGCATCGGCTGACTTCTGAGTGGAGCCAACTGACACTACAATAGATGATCAACAACAATCCTGTCAGACTCGCACAGTAAATGACTCGTCTCCCTGCAGGAGCTGAACGGTATTTAGACTGAAACAAGTCAAGCAAAAGTAGATAACTGGTTCACTTCTATTGGCTTGATACCAACAGAGATGTGAACATGAATCTTTGTTCTGAATTTATATAACAGACATCATTAAACTTTTATTAAAGCTGTATTTTTTTTGCAAACAAAACGGGCTGTGTCTCAAATCTGATAGCAAGCCTCTCTTTCCATGTAAATCCCAGAGAGTGGCGATGGCCCTCGGGTCAATCTATAGAGAGAATTAGTACAGTGATTCCACAACAGTGCTGTGCTAATTACATGAGGCACATACGTCCCACTAATCCTCTCTACCAAGCACCAGCGCAACAACCAGCCCACAGTGAGGGGGTCTGCACATACCGCTGCACAATTAGAGAAGAGCCACTGCTCAACCTGAAACAACACGCAGAAGTCTGAGGCCGACACTTTGGAGACAAACTCCTGACAGGTTGACATGACATCACTGAAAGGGTTTTGTTTTTTTTGTTTTTTTTCACTAATGTGAAGGATGTTTAGCTTTGGAGTGACCATAAAATCTTTCATTACAGTCAACTTTTTCCTCACATGTGCACATCTAAATCACTGAAGTCAGTTTGACGTCGAAGCATTCACTGAGCAATCCCTCAAAGTCCTTCTAAACACGACACGTTTACATACTGATCACGTTATCAACACGGGGAACAAAATGCAACGGCTTTATCTTGCAGGGTTTCTTAAATATGAATCGGAATTGATTTGAAAGTGAAGATCAGTAAAGATCCTGCCATGCGTCAGTGTTAAAGGCTCGTCTAGTTTAGGAGAGAAAAACAAATCAAATCTACATTTAATGCAACAAAGTTTTAAAAGTCACAAAAGAGAAAATTATTATTTTAAAGCATATAAAGTCATTATTATATTTGACTTTAAAAGGAAATTTGTAATTGATATTTCTGAGTTTGAGAAGAGACAATGTACATTTTTTTAAATAAAAAATAGATTACTTTGACTGATCACTTAAATTGTCTTTATGTTTGATCATTCTTCTCTTTGTTTCTACAAATATGTAGGAATATGATGAAATAAAAGAAGAAAAATATCTGCAGAATTGAACTTTTTAAAAATATATATGACTGCTTGTTGGGCTGCTGTATATTTAAATTATAGTCATTTTAATGGCTCATTAATTGAGAAAATATTTTCTAGGATAAAAACATCTAAATAAATACACTCGAAATGTTCAATTTTCAGTTTGTATTGGATGTAGACATGAGGGAGAAGCCAAGATTTTAAAATCCACTTTAGAGAAAATACAAAAGAGATTTCTGCACATGTATCTAAGATATAAATAAGGATTTTTGGGGGGAAAACGTTTTGAAGTTGCAGTAATTAAAGCCTGAAGTAAAGATCACATGTAATTAAAAGCAGATCAGAAAGAGCAATAAACCCTGACCGAGTCAGCTCTGGATTCTTTTATTTCACAGAGTTTTTTTTAATGTACATTAAAATGTGGCTATAAGCACAAACAATAAGGCTAAATAAATATGCTTAAATCAGATTTAACTGTTGACTTTTTTTTAAGACAAAGAATAAAAAAAAAAGAGTTTTCAGGGAATTGTTACAGGTCAATGAAATATCTGCAGAATTCTGAAAGATCCTCAACAAATCTCAACTTTCTTATGTATTCTACCTTTTTTATTTAATCCGTTAAAACGCTATAAAAGAAAAAAAAACAGATTATTTACAAATGATCTATTATCATATTTCAGACATTTGAAATAAGGAAGTAAACACTAAAGTATAACCACAAAAGTCTTCCAACAAAAATGTAAAAAACTGAATATTTTTCTTTACTTGAGATTGTTTTTACAGTTTGAACTATGAGTAATTAATGGCTTTACAAAGTTAAAAGAGGGTATTGTGAGCTCAGTCTGTCCCAGCGGTCAGACTGGAGCAGCTCGTGTGCCACTGGCTGGGACAGAGCTGCCGGCTCACAGAGGTTACAGGGTCCTTTCATCTCTTTTTCTCCGGCTAGGAATATTACAATGTGTAATTTATCCTCCCTCGATTCAACAGATTCACTTTAATCCCATCTCCCTAAAACATGATTTGCATTCTTCCTGTGCGGCCCGATCTAGGAACTAAGCCATCAACAAACAACCTCCTAACCCGACTGGACAGGTACCCCAACTTCTCCAGCGAGAAAACACACACTTCACAGAGAGGCGAGTGAAATCAATCCGCCATGCTCTGTGTGAAATTTAAAAAAGACTGGCAAACGCGATGTGATGTGTGCACACAATAAATCGACACACGCATGCATACGCTACACAGTTGCACCTGCCCTGTTGCTCTACACTGTCAAGTTGTGCATGATTTAAGAGCCCTTAAAACAATAAACAGAAGAAGGCGCATGTTTAAGAGTGTGAGAAGCTGTGAGAGGATAGACAAAAAGAAAGGCTTGGAAAAGTATATCAATGTTAAAAAAAAAAAAGTTCAAGTTAAATCAATAAAACTACAAAACTAGGGCAAGCACTGTTAAAAAAAAGCAAAGAGGGATATAAAGGAATAACATTCAAAAAGGAAGGCATGAAGGAAATGACAAGAGATGGGTTAACAAGTGAAAGAAGGAAATAAAGACACAAGGTGCACCTACTGGTTATGATAGCTGAGAGGGTCTGGAAGACAAAGTTCTGAAATGTCCATCAGTCCAGTTTTAGCATTCCAGGAGTGAGAGGAAGAGGAAAGAGGAAACAACCGAGACCCGCTTCTTCCCCCAAAAGATCGTGCGGCACCCTCAGAGACAACGCTGCCGAAAAGCCCCTACAGCACCGCTCCCCCCAGCCTGCACAGGTATGTTGGGCTCTGATGGATTGAGTGGGCACGCGCATGTGTGTGTGTGTGTGTGAGAGAGAGGGAGGGAGAGAGAGAGAGAGAGAGAAAGAGTGTGTGTCTAAGTGTAGGTAAGTGTGTATGACAGTGTGAGAGAGAGAGAGGGAGGGAGGGAGAGTGAAGAGGGGAGGGACAGATAGACAGTGAGGTAAAGGGGGGGTGAGAAAGAGAAAAAAGAGAGAGAGAAGCGCAGGCAGCAGCAGCGGCGGCGGCGGCAGCAGCAGCGGGATGAGCACTAAGATGGAGAGAGCATGAGAGCGCGAGCGAGAGGAATGACTCTTTCCATGGACGGGATAGGGCTCTTTAAGACTCAAGGGCTTGATGAATATGGAACAGCTGCTGTTGGCTGGCTCCGAGGGGCAGGACTTAAAGCGACAGAGGGGCCGGCGGAGCAGCGGGGAGGAGGGATCCAAACGCTCACTCGCACACTCCGCTGAAGTACAACACACACACACACACACACACACAGACAGACGAAACAACCTATCACATGAACAACAGAACAGCCGCCACATGAAGTTTTCAACTCAATTAAAAAAAGGTCACAAAAGAGTCACATAATTTCACATTTTCTTTAAGAGTTAGATTTCAATAAAATAACATTCATGTAAAATGAAAGATTGTGTCTGTCCGTAGATTTGGCATTTTTAGGAACATATTGATTTCTGTCTTTTAGTTTGGACCTGAATAAAAAGCAACATTTCTTACATTCTATAGTTTAAAAATATATTTTAAGAGTTTACCAACATTTGAATGAAAATTAAGAGAAAGTTTCTCGACAGAAGCATTGTTTTCTCAGTTTGTATCCCCTGATGTGTGCATTATGATGCATCAGAGAAAGCTAAAGAAAAGCCTACAGGGAGATATTTTCCCCTCAAAGCAACAGAGAACTTCCCCATTTCAGAACTTGACCAACACAACAACAACAACAACAAAAAAACCAATTGTAATCTGCACAATGCATTTTAAAGATATCAATATAAAGCCTTTTACTGTTACATAAAGTAAAATCTGACACCAGCCTCATCCACACCACAGAAGCTCCAACAAGCAGTCGAGTGCATCTGCAGCACTTCACTCTCAAAAAGCAATAGCTTTCAAAGCACTGAGGACAGTAAATGTATTTATTGAGCTGTGTCGCTGGCTCCATTTGCGGGTGTTACATGTGAGGTACCATTGTGAAACCTTTCACCACCTGTGAGAGATGATCTCAAGCCATAACTCATATTCTGGAAGCCCATCAGCTTCTAAAGCAGCGGAAAATCCAGCTCTGTCTTCTTTAACCCCAGCTTTAAGAGCCGCCAGTGTTTCACTGTTGATCAAGCCCAGTAAGAATGCCGAGAATGCAGATACCATTTCACAGTCAGTGAGGGTCTCCATGTTACTGTATCCCCACATTATAAGAACAGAGCTTACCATGGCATCTTATTGGAGAAACGAGCAGTCCCACAACAGCAGACACTTGGCCAAGTCGATCAGAGAGAAAACAGCAGCCTACTCACTTCTTGGAAAACTCACAAAGTGCCTGCTGACGGTCTTCAGTAAAACTCAGAGTGAGCGAGGTGGAGTCCAGATCTACCAGCAGATTCATACAGAAAAAAAAGAAAAGAAAAAAAAGGTGTGTTAGGCTCACTGGTCTTTCTCGGCTGGACAGGAACTGCAAATCTCTTAAGAGAGGAATCCGGTTCCATTCATCGGCTCACGTTTCTATAATCAATGCAAAAACATCACGCAATCCCTATTGATCATCACAGGCCTTATTGATGTGCAGCAATGGTGCCTGCCTCCACAGCGGCACAGATCACACAGCATCTGCTCTCTTTTTGTGACAAATGCAAATGACTAAATAAATAAAAATCCAATGAAGATTGATGCCAAATCAACACCTGTCAGTTTAATTCCTCAAAGAGAGACAAAATCACCAATAAACCCAATCCTCAGACCTTGATCATACAGTACACGGTATGCAATGTAAAAAATCATATTAAAGACATCTGTACACCTCAATGCATTAAGATGCACAATATACACAATGTTTTACCCCATCCAAATTTAAATGCTTCTTCCCTAAGAGTTACAGCCACTTATTCCAGTTTTCAGCTTATTAATGATGTAAACATAATTTCATTATTTCAAAATTGACAAATTAAAATCCTTCGTGTGAAATCATTGCAAACCCCCCCCCCCCCCCCCCCAAAAAAAAACCCACACTACATACACTAGAAGTTCAAACAACTGATCGAGCATAAGACTAGAGATGAAGATACAAGGACAGGTAGACTACAATATTACCTCTGATATCCAGCCAGTGTACTGTCTTTCACTTTAATAAGTGCCTTCACTTGATAAATCACATTCCTGCATTTTCCTTTGGCCTCTCAAAGCTGCCACTGACACCTCGCAGACTTTTGTCATGCAGAATGAGCTATATGAAAACCCTGCTGCTTCTATCTGTGTTTCTTATCAGCTCTGTTATGAAAGAAAAATCAGGACAGGTGACAGCTGATTTGACATGCAGGGATCAGATACAAATAAAGAATAGAGCTGCACAAGGCATACACTCAATCACATGTGGATGAGTTAGAGGAGTATGACAACTAAGAGAAGCACTGATCGATTGTCAACATATATATATATATATATATATATATATATATATATATATTAATCAGTGTAATGTGGATTTTTTTATGAAATAAGATGTGTGTGAGAGTGTGTGTGTGTGTGTGTGTGGGGGGGGTATTAAAGAAACATTTACAAAATTAACCTGTCAAAAGAAATAACTGCAAGATAACCGCCTCTTTAACACTAAAGTTTATTAAAACAGAACGGTAAACTAATGTGGCTTAATTGTGTTTGGTTTAGAAGTAAATTGTCTTTCTTACTGCCTTCATTTTTCTTTCTTTTAAGTACAGTTCAAATTAAACAGCGATTAGTCTCATGTTTATGTTTTGGAAAATAATGCAGTGTCATGACATATTTGTACATGATGTAATTATGGTTAAGTAAAGAAGGAAAGGAGCATGCCTTTGATATAGCTGTTAATTGTACACTTACAAAATAGAGTCGACTTTATAGCGTTGTTACTTGTTCTGAAATTCACATCGGAATATATCTTAAAATAAACAGACAGCGAGGCCTTTTAAAGTTGCCATATTTAACCATTTCATGCATCCAGAAATGGTTAAATCGATACGTAATTCAGTCACAAATCCCAGGGGAACAGGTAGAGAGTAGCAAGTCCGCGTGCACTGTACACGCCTCAATTACAGTTTAGCCGCGTGCACACTGATGTCATTTACAGTACATGGCCACAGGTGCGTCGAAAGTTCATTTCAAATATTATTCCATGTTTAAAAAAAAAAAGTTAGCGCAACATTGTGTCTCAAATATGAAAGAGGAAGATAAACTAAGGCAAAGGAGTGTGTATTGTACCTTACTCGGACAAGTCATGTCACATCCAGGGCTGAACACAGCGCACAGTAGCCGTGGTCTCTCCAGGTTGTTGTGGTGCTGCAGCTGTGGCTCTGTGTGTCTGTGCGCGCCGTTTAACTGTCACACAGGGCAGCCACAATATCAACTCCTCCTCCGGCGCGCGCTCTGTTGCTAAACCAAACACCTCCACCGGCAGCAGCAGGACCCGGGTGAGCGAGGTCAAATGGGATTCAAGATGGGGAAAAAAAGTTTTAAATGGAGGCTGCTGTTTCTGTTATTCTCACTTTAACTCCTACTTTTGGGTTTGACAGAATAAACTGCTTGAATCGGTGTTTAGACTTATTTATTATTCGTCCGTTGATTTTGCTCACTGCTCATATTTCTATAAGCACCAACCCTGATGGCAGTCACTCAGTGTCATTCTTGTCCTTCTGCAGTGCCTTTATTTTCCTTTATGGCTGAGTTTTTAGCAGACATCGTCGTTTGGTTTCAGCTTCTCAACGACCCCGATGTAGTACATTTTCACCTGAGAAAATCGACAGGTGATATTAACGATGAAAAGTTGAACTGGTGTCCACTAATGATGAATGAATACATGGGCAATTGAACGCAGTGATTTAATTTCAGACTATCCAAATTTGCATCACCTACTTTCATTTGTTTGGTGTTGTTTTGAAGGTGAGATACAGTAAATTAATAATTGAACTATGACAACTACAAGTGTTAGCCTGCACATCAGAGCTAAGATAATTACTTGTGCCCTATTATGATCCACTGACAGAAGGCTATTAGGTCTCAACATCACATCAAGACAAACACATGCAAGTAAAAACACATGTACAACACATATTCTCAGTAATAAACCTAACCAACAACTCGAGCCATTTTACTAAAAACGTGACAAAATGTACATGTATTTTTTATATACATATTTATTTTCCCATCAATTGCCTCTCGGGAACCTTCACCTGCACATAATTTCCATTTTCCATCACTGACTGACTGAGCTGAGGAACTGAGCATGAAACCAACACAAACTAACTCTAACCTCTCCACTAGAGGGAGTGCTCTCTCACAACAAAGCCACCAAAGAGCCGCAGCGGAAATATCCTTTATTTTCCCTGGTTGATACTGTAATTCATAGTGAATGAGTGACAGTCAGGACAGTGCCAACAACCAGACACACAATGGAGACTCCACTGCATTTACCACTGAGCACAAAAAACTATCCATTACAAACATGTAATTATTGTCCTTAATAGATTAATTCATGCTGAAAGATAGAAATGGGTTCCAGGCTATTGATGTAATAATTTCACTGAGGAAATTAAGTGACATTAAAGGAATGATATTGTCACCATGAAAGTCTCATTGATTCTTTTCAAATGCAATTAACTGCATTTGAAAATGTGATCTGCACAAGGAGCACTGAGGATCACTTCATTTGTGAGGGATATAAAGAGCAAATTATCCCATCAAAGAGAAAATCTATAAATGTAATGGCAGAGTGCTTCAGCGCTAAAGGAATGACAACAGCGGGCCTGTTCAGTTCTCTCTGCTCGGAGTATTAACTACAGGTTAGCTGCTCTAAACAACCAACAGGAAGACAGTGAGGGTGAAAACCACTAGATCTAGTCACCTGTAGTTTTTATTGGCGAACAAAATGTTTCTTAAAAGAAGGAGCCATGAAATGTAGCTTGAGTGACTTTGAGACATGTCTAACAACTGAAATTGCCGATTAACTGAAGTGTTGTGTTTTTTTTTTTTTTTTTTTTAAATGGTATATACTTTATCCCAAGGGGAATTTGGGTTTACCGTAATTGGAAGACATGCTATTTACACATACAGCAGGCCTGAAATACACATGCACAAAGAGGATCCTGTGGAGATGCATTAATGGAGATAAGTCAGAGCGAGGGGGCTGCACACAATGGCCCCAATGAGCTGTTGTGGGGTTCAATGCCTTGCTCAGGGCACCTCGGCAGTACTTGAGAAGTGAACCAGCACCTCTCCAGCTACCGAACCAATTCCATACTTTGGTCCTCATCCAGTAGTGAACTGGTGACCCTCCAGTCCCAACAGACTGAGCTTCGTTCAGCCCCAATGATGTTTACATCATTAATAAGCTGAAAACTGGAATAAGTGGCTGTAACTCTTGGGGAAGAAGCATTTAAATTTGGATTAATAATGGGGTAAAACATTGTGTATATTGTGCATCTTAATGCATTGAGGTGTACAGATGTCTTTATAGCACCCATTTATAAATGTTATCTCAAGAGCAGGTCTAGACCTTACTCTTTATCATAATAGGCATGTTACACCCCACCATCAGGCGGCCCTATGGGGCTAACAAGAATCCACAAATTAACCCATTAAAACACACTTAACACCTTAATCAAGTCAAACAATGGGATTTATTACAATTACACAAACTAAATGAGAACAATGATCAACTAAGACTAACGTGACAAATCACAAAAGACAATCCCTGCCTGAGAATCACAGAAGTCCCAACTCCAAATGCCTCCCTCTGCTGAAGCCAGCACACGTCTTTTAAGCACCGAGGCCAGGTGAGCCTCGTTTGGCAATCAGTGGCAACACCTGGAGAAGAGGAAACAGAAAGAGGAGAGGGAACAAAACAGCACGTGGGGAACATACATCCGTAACGCCCCTAAAATAAAAAAATAAAAAATTGTTATTAAAACCATACCACATAACATAAACATTCATTTCATTACAGTGAATTGTGCAAATAAATTTACACATTAAACAAAACACATTAACACAAAATGGGTGTTACATACTGAAGCTCTTCAGCGGTCAAACAATTGCACAGCTCAGAAACAGAATTCACAAAACATGTGCAATTATGTCACAAAGAACAAACTACTGCGAACAAAGGGTTAACAAGGGTCAACAGTGGAACACAGATTCAATACAAAAGCACCATCTAAAAACACTTAACTGTTTAAAAGTTAAGCACCAACTACAATGATATAGCCAATCATGGTATAGCCAATCAGTGGGTGCCACTTCCACAAGCAAATTAGCTACCACCATGAACCTCGCGTAACAAAGTACACGAAAAGTAAGACATCACAAAATGTGGACTGCAACACCACCACACAAAATGTCCACCCTGTAGATCCACTACAATAATGTTGCACACTCACAAGTAGCAACTTCAAAATGGCCCAAACGAATGTGGAGTGCAGACACCAACAAAACGTCACATAAAAAGTTACTGCACATGGAAGCACTCACTGCAGCGACACAAACTCACAACACATAAGAACTCTCCTATCAGCAAGAGAAGTTAGCAAGCCCTTCAGTGCTGTAAAGAAAATAAATTAATCTCACTTGGAATTTAGAACTAATAGCAACTTTAAAGAAACGTCAGACTTCCAGTTGTTACTGAAAGGTCTGAAACATCTACCCCCGACAGAGAACAGGTCTCCACCCAGGATTACCTCCAAAAATAAAAAAACAAAACAATAAATAGCAGGTGAGCCTCGTTTGGCAATCAGTGGCCACACCTGGACAAGAGGAGAGGGAACAAAACAGCACATAGTGAACATACATCCGTAACAAGGCATATTGGGGGGCAGTAGCTCAGTCCATAGGGACTCGGGTTTGGCACCGTAGGGTTGTTGGTTCAAGTCCTGGTGCAGACCAAACATGGACATTTGGGGTGCCCTTGAGCAAGGCACCAAATCCCGCCCCGGAGGCAGCTCTCAGTCAGTGCATGTCCGTTGTGAATGAATGTGTCTGCATGGTTATCAGAGTGAAGACAGAATTTCCCCTTTGAAATATGTAAAAATATATTTAAAAAATCAAATTAAATATGAATAATAATACATTTTATTTGTAAGCACTTTTACAAATGCTCAAAGGCACTTTACATATGAAAATCTTAAAATATCCAGTTAAAAACAGCAAAAGACAGTATGAAACAGAAAAACCACCATAAGCATTGATTCTCATTAATATTGCAATAGAGATATGAGAAGTAAGGCTGATAATAGTGGCAGCAGGTGAAGTCAGCGAGCTGTCCACATCTGAGGAACCTACAAGACAAGGGAGCACAGGAACTCATCAAGTATGTGAATATTCAAAGTTAGTGACATGCAGTAATAGGATTTAAATGCACACAAATAAGAGAGAGGGCAGTTTGGTGTTCCAGGTCTTCTGCAGTCTAAGCTGGCTCCATACCTGAGCCAGCTCTTACTACGAGCTTTATCACAAAGAAAAGTTTTAAGCCTAGTTAAAAGTAAAGTGGCTGTCTGCCTCCCTGACTGGTAGATGAATGCAAAAGGATATGGACCTGGTAACAGAATGGTAACATGCTGGGAGTGTAATGTTCTAGAGGGACCAGCTGAAGAGTCTTTAGAGACTTAGGGCAGCCTGGTAAAAGAGAAGTGATTCTTGTGAAAGCCAGTAATAAGGTCAGCAAGTGTTGTGTTAAATGGCTCAGCGTTTGATTTTAAGTAAAGATCATTAAAACTATTCTGAAACTGAAAGTTGTTGGGGGACTTTGAGCCAAATTGCTTCTATTAGCTCCACTTGTTTGTAGGTTCTTAGCTTGTTTTCGGGGGTTAGGATTTCTTCAGTTTACTGAGAAAGGCAACACAACACTGACAGTTATGTAGCATTTAATTTAAATTCTAATGTCATTTAGTTGCAACCTATCTTGAGACCAATCTGAATTAATGCCTGTTTACATGCTCATATTTAAAGTTAAGTGCACTTGTATTTGTCATTCCAATATTACCCCCAATAACATGTTTATTGATTTGAGAATTGAAGTCAGCGCGGGTATTCTGACAAAATGAAAACATAAAGGAGTGTTATTTTGTTTTCCTGAAAAGCAAACATAACTGTTGCAGATAAGAGCACGTGTCTCCGATAATCTCTCCTGTCTGCTGCTGTACACTCACCCACTGATACACATTTCGGTTTGCTTTTAACTTCAGAATCAATCAAACTACATCAATGGTGGCATACATTTACCCCACTGGCATTTAGTAATACCAGTTTAGTGTGTTGGTTTTTTTTTGTTGACTTTCCATCGTTCTGTGGGTTTGATGGATTCCAACTAAAGCGTGTGCAGCCGTATCTGCTCCATGTGGCTCTTTAACCCAATTAGTTTGTAATCCAGTGAGGAGGCAGACTGGGAAAGGAGAGAGAAAGACCTGAAACATAAGAAACAACCACAGATGTGATGTCAAAGCATCAGATGAATCAGGCATCAATCTCCAGTCCTGGTAAGAAATGCTGCATAATTCAAAGCCAAACATTTCTCTTTGTATGTTTCAAACCAAATCACAGAGTCTGAATCCTCTCTCCCTGCACCTGCTGTCAGCCTCTCTCCGTCCCAGCCTCCCCGAAATTTCATTTAGGAGACATCTTTCTCCCCCCCCTCCCTAACGCTCTCTACGTGGGCCGTCTCTTCGCTCTCTTTGAATTCAGAGCACTGTAGCCCTTAGATTTACTTGCTTAATAAATATGGACAGGGGGCCTAAGTGGTTTTTGAAATCTTTGAATGGACTTCGGAGTGCCTGTGCTGTGCTGGGTGACAACAGTCTCTATGACTCGCTCTCTCCCTCTGAACCATACATGTGTGTTTGAGAAGACTGTGTGCTTGTCCTGTTTTCCGCATGTTTATGTTTATGGTTATGTGTGTGTGTGTGTGTGTGTGTGTGTGTGTGTGTGTGTGTGTGTGTGTGTGTGTGTGTGTGTGTGCGTGCGCACGCACGCACATCTATGGCTTCCCCACACTCTCCCCGACTCCCTGGCTTGGGAGATGGCAGCGCTCGCTGGAGCGGCAGTCTGGAAATGAGATAAGGATGTCTGATTCATAGGATCTGACAGGAAATCTATACCCTGCAATGTTTATAATCCAGCCATTACTACACAGCCAAATGAAAGAACAATAATCCAATCATTTACTCCATATTTACCTGAGGCAGATTCTCGGCTTTAGAGGCAAAGTGCAGTGCGTGGTGACGGAGGTTGTAAAACGGCTGGTATGTGCGAGGGCGAGGGCGAGGGAGAGGAGGGCGTTTGGGGGCAGATTCTGACGCGGAGAGACGAGGACGGTCCCTCTCAGGGAGATGTGTGGTATGCTTCACCTGTTTATGTATGGACAACAAAGTTAAAGGCCACTCATTACTCATCTTTAATCGTCCCAAACATTTGACAAGCAACTTGCAAAAACAGGGAATTGCGAAACACACAGTTTAAAAAAAAGTCAGAAATAACATCTAAGAAGAGGCCGGAATTAGAAATTAGAAATATTCAGAGCAAAGAGCTTCTTCTGGGACAGTTTAAAGGAGAGACGCACACTGATCCTCTGTGGTCCATAACAGAGAAGTCCATAGAGCCAACGTCTCTACATAAGCATAGAGGAATTCTCTGGTGGAGGGTTTACTTATCATAGAGTCTTTCATGGACAGTATGAGCTGCTCTTCATTGTGTATGAGGGGGGAGGTTTATCTTATTTGGAAAAAGTGAAGGGGGCCTGCCCTTATCTGTCAATAAACAGTAATTAGATTTTGTGGCCGATAGCGTCGATTGGTTTCTAATCTAGCTGTCGCCCTAGACTTGTGTAATTAAAATCCTGATTGATAAAGGGGCAGAAGCCCGCCCACACCACCACTTTACCAGACCCTACCCCCCGACCCCTTCAAAACACAAACAAGAGGGAGATATGAAAGAAGGCCTGGGGAGAAAACTGCACTACCTATTGATCAGCTCTATCTGCCTTCCTATCAGTGCCCTTTTCCCACAATGGAGGGGCCGGTACAAAGGTTTCCCACGTCAAACTTCATCGCTAATCTTCACCGAGCAGATTTTTATCCCCCTTAAATAATAAAGACAAAACAAAACAAAATTTATTTGGAAAACTTGCGCTGACAGCGTCACAACAATTTGCCTGCGTTTGCGTCCGCTCTTTTGTGCCCAAATTAAGAAATGAAAATATGCTTACCACTTATGAGGAACCGCTTTATGCTGCTCCTGTGAAATCAAGAAAAATACACCCCTACGGCGAGAAAGAGACATAAAAAGGAGACGCCCGTTCTTTATCTTTTTTAACTAATTGGCCTGTGAACATGAGAAAAAAGAAAGAAAAAAAAAAGGTCCACACAAACACACACGCAGGGGAATGTCAAATCTGCATCATGCATTAGACAAGTATGGTCGTACCTTCAAGTTCCAGGACTCCCAAAGAGAGTAGCCGGGCTAATAGATGTTCAAACACACTGCCTGAAGACTTCACTGTCATCGGGGTCCGTGAAGCCAGACGAGCCAGGAAGAAAGGCTGTTTAAGTTTTCTAGAGACAAAAGGACAGAAAAGAAAGTGAAATACTGAGAAAGGGGGCCGAGAGACCGGATCAGGCATCCAGCAGAGTGAGCTTGCATGTTTTACCAGTGGATATGTCATGGTGACCCACACCTCAGACTGGTGCCATGACAGCATGAGAGGCAGATTATCTGTTTTATAGAGTCCGATTTTTTTTTTGCCTGGGTTGTCTGCAGGATCTTTTTTTTTTTAAATTTAAGCTCTGCAAACTGGGAGAGAGCGAGCAAACTGCCGGCCGGTGACCTTTCCTGTCCGACGCTGTTCACCTGCTGTCACATGTGAGGTCTGACCCACAGCAATGAATGATGGCTGAAAACTCTCTCTCACACACACACACACACACACACACACATTTTACCCAGCGTAGAGTGCATAAACCAGCTCTCCGTAACAGCACACCAATACTCCCAACACATCAGAGTATAATAAATCATGAATTAGAAGTGTGTGTGTGTTAATGTGAGAGTGAGAGAGTTTTAAAGGGGGGGGGGTTACTGGTGCAGCGCTTAATTTGATTCTTAATGGAAGGCACAATTTCTAAAGGAAAACTTTCATTGGGCACAAAATGACTTTCCTTAGTTTCACTTTCTCACTGTGGGGGAGAGTGAGGTTGATAAATGCTGACAGTGCGTTGCCTGCTCATGCACGGTGTACCTCATTTAACTGGTTTCTTTAATTTCCCCTCTAAACAGTGAATAATAAATGGTTACCTAAACAAATGAGACTTAAAGGGAAAAGTTGCATCTCTGAACGCTTTCAAGCTTCTTGTTCAAATATCTGGTGCATTAACTGTCTAACAAGCATCTGAGAGAAGAGTGACCCATCGCGTGGGGAAATAAATCGATCCTAAGATGCATCGTCATGCTTTGTGGAAAGATTCTGCATCGATGCAGGAAAGCCCATGATCGATTATTAACGCCATGGACTGGCCCACATCCGGTTCCGGGGTTTACTGCTCCGTAAGTGCGTGTGCAGTGTTTATTCGAGATCGAAAATAAGAGAGCAGCTGCAGCTGAGAAAGTATTTTTGAGTATACTCTTGTTCAGTCTTAACAAGAGGACTTTGAAATAGGATATTGGATTTTTACAAAAGGGCTGTTTGTGGAATTTATTTGTTGCAAAGATTTTAATAAAAGCGTATGAATTCACCTGATTGTTTGTACAGATGGGTAAAAATGAACATTCTATACAGACCCCAGATTGAGATGCATCGTCGTGATACATCGAGAATTGTTTGATAATGGAATCGTGAGGTGGCGATTCTTTTGTAGAAGGCGTTATTTAAAGTGCATCAGGGACGCTATTTCCTGAACGCCACACATCAAAAATGATGTTTACTGAGTTGCTTCCTGAGTATATATGCAAAGCACAGTCTTTTAAAGGCTCCTCTGTCAACAATGCAGCAGCTCGTACAGCATCTTGGTCTGTTTTTGTTTTGAGCAGAGGAGGCAGGCAGTCAAGCTTTCGACCGTCCGTTTGCCAGCTGAAGAAACCAACAGGTGCCGCAGTGATCTCCCATGTTTACATGTTTTTATCATCACGCTACGTGTCAGACTTACGTCTTGCTCCCTTAATCTTTCACAATAAGACAGAAAAGATGATTTAAAGAATAAAGTCTAACATAGTCAAGCTTGGGCTTTAAGTTTGGCCCGTAGGGAGCTGGTAGAATTGTGTGTTTTAGGCTCTCTGCATGTTATCTCTGATGAAACATAAACCTAAATAAACGTGATCAAATGATCCATTTAGATATTTCTTAAAGACAATATATTTGGATTGGGTTCATGGTGTCTTGTGACCCTTTTTAATTACATCCTTACCCTTGAAAACTTAAAACTGAGAGCTTCTGGGTATAAAAAACCTTGTCTTTAGTGAAATGTGATTGGACATCAGATCCTCCTTTAGATTCTTCACAAGAAAATCTTTTCTCCTGATAATAAGGCCAGCTCCCCCCGTGGTGCCACAACAGTGGAGTGACCTTGTCACCAGGGTGCCATGTGTCACAGTGGGGGGGGGGGGAGAGAGACCCAGAGGGAGAGGATCAGGGTTAACAGATCATCTCCCTGCATGCATGGTACCAGTGCCCTACCCTGCCGGCTCCCACCACGGGCTCGGCAGCAGAGAGGCGGATGCAGGGAGAGCAGCAGCTCTGGGCTCCGGAGAACATGACTCCAATTAAGCTGTGGAGGGCGGCTCACGCTCGGCTGCCTCGGCCCGGTCGTGGTACGCTGGAAGACACACAGTCAGAGGAGTGAGGCGAACTCTGTCAGCTCATCACAGAGAGAGAGTTAGATTCTGCTTTCAACAATGTGTACCAGATACTGAGGCCCAGGATGAAATAGTTTGACTGAAACAATAGTAAAAACTAAACGACAGAGAAAGAGCAACGATAGCCTGTTACCTGTTTTTAGAGGCATGTCAAAAAAAAATGCAGCGAGTTAAGCACACGGTAATAGATGAGAGCGATTGAGAGGCCTCGTTTTCCCTTGTGATTAAAAATGGATGTTGCCACACGCAGCCTTTGGTGTGGAACTCTCCTGGAAAAGGAGCTGGTTAATATTCAGGCCCATGTCTGGCTAATGTCTTAAAGTGATAAATAGGAGGGGGTTGCTGCCGTTTGATTGTTCTTCACAGGCAGTCTGGGAGCAGCAGCACAGGGGGATTTAAGGTGGAGGAATCCTCTCAAAGCTCCTCATTCATTCACTCTCAGACGCCCCATCATTAATTGGGCCTGTCGACATGACTCCTCTGTACCCAGGGCCACTGGCAGATAGCGTGGTGGATGAGCTTTTTAAGACAGTTCAAAAGAGTCCTTGCCTCATGAAAGGCATTCAAATTACATGAAATTGCATTCATGTCAAGCCTTGCAGGCATATTCATACAGTACACCGGAATAATGTCTTGTTTCGTGCCCCGCATATCTGTGTGACTATATAATCGTCCTCTGGGGAGAAAATCACATTATAAAGACCATGCTTTAAAAACTATTAACACATGAGGTTTCATGTTTAGACTGACTGTATGTATAAAGAGAGTAAATAAGGCTCGGTAAGGTGCCTCCAAGGTACATTTTACTTCTGTGTGTACGAAATAAAGGACTCTTCACTTTAAATGAGGTTTTCCAAAGGGAGAAGCTTTTCATTTCACTGCATTTTAGAGTCACTGTACAATGTTGGAAGCAGCTTAGCATGCGGGTTGAATTGTTCCAATGTAGCCCAGATGTATCCGTCCTTTTACTTTGACAATGGTACTGTATAAAAAAAAAATAAAAAAAAAACTTTCCAAACTAAAATGCTAATAGAACTTCTAAATGTGTAGCTGCACTTTAATACATGTAGCCTTTATCCCTTTGGCACAGTTTCCACTTTGACACTTCTCTCCACTCTGGGTGTAAGTAGAGCTATGCAGGACAAGGTGAGTCCAGCCTTCAAAACTTGAGGATTTCTACTGGTGCAGAGTTGGAAGGTGATCGCAGAAGGTGGCCAGATTTGGTTCATGATGTCAACCATGTGATACTTTAGTATTTATAACCATTAGGGGGGCTGTGTATATATATATATCATAAAATACAGCAGGCTCTTTTTCAGCGTGGCCATTGGCCTACTTCACTCCCATTCTTGTCCCGCCTGTTTCCTTCATATCAGGACTAATAACCACTCGTCGAGGCGGGACAGTTTAACCCTTGGATGCTTCAGTCGTTTTTTGCCCTTGTTTGGGATTTGCAGTCAGTGCCTGGGAGCAAAAGTTTAGATCAAATACGACAATTAACAGCTGCTGCAGATGTTTAGTTACTGCAAAGAGTCCCTGATATCACGCCGGCTCGTTGGAGCCGACTTTGTACAGCTACCTTGTCCAGTGTTTAGCGGCAGCTCTGTATTTGTTTTCTCCCACACGACTTCCAGTCAGGACCACCGAGGATGTTTTTCATTTTCGTCAAACCTCCTCTTGCGTGTAAGTGTATACTTTCCCACACCACTGAAGAGTTTTGTAGCCCCATTTTTTTTTCCACGTACTTCACTATCTCTCATAGTCACACTCATTCAGTATCAACCCATTGCCCATTCCCCCTCCTCCTCCTCCTCTCCCTGTCGTGGAAGCGCTTTCTGTATGGCAGTGGGAAGGCTACCCGCAGCGGGAGAGATCCTAATTAACAGCCTATTCATTTGTGTGGAGCGGAGGGCTCCTGCTTTCTGAGCACTTGTTTTATGGTGGCGCTCGGGAGCCCTGTCCAGGGATTTGGAGGGGGATAATTGCCTTTGCCGCAGGCTGCAGTAATCTGGTCGGCTAATTCATTATTTTAATAAGTTAGCTTCTCCTCGGGGGTGTGCTAGCTGCGCTGCGCCTCAAACCTTGGTGGTGCACCTCGTTATTGTGGCGCTCTTTTACACCGCCGCCCGCACGGGGTTAATAACTGTTATTAGCCTCTCTCCTCAGCCTGCAATTTCTCGTTTAACTGGGGCGATTCAAACGAAACCTTTGCGAGCGTCTAATAATCAACCTCTCTGGAACCAGGGGTAATCCCTATGAAGGGGTCCATATAGTGGAGAGGGGTAATGGATGCAATCGCCCGGGTGCCTTTGCCTTCGCTCCCTTTCATTACGGCTCCTGATGTTGTTTTGGTTGTCGACGCCGCTGTTGTTTTTACTCAATTCCTCCAAAATCATTCAAGGGGAGCAACATTTGCCTCGAGTGTCCGGGAATGGATCCGATTTAATACGTATAAGGAAAAGATGATCACTGGGTTTGCGTAACTAATGGCTTCATTGAGGCCATAATCTTACATCTCTCTAATAGACTCTGCAGTCGGTGGGACGTGAGCATGTGTCTCCGTGTAGCCGAGGTTTAATGATTCCAGTGCAGTCAGACATTTTGTGCATTGACTGATTAGAAAGCATGTCATTTCAACAGGAAGGAAATAAAGAGAGGGCTGCATGAATGGGAGGCTCTGGAAAAAAAAAAATCCAATATAGGAGATGGTGATGGCTAGATGATTCAAGAAACCTGCAGTTAAAATCCAATTAGGAATACAGCGCAAAGTGGTTTTATGGTTTTGAATGCACATATTGGATACATTATTTCACTATGTGACCAAAAGAGATGTGCTAAATCACTTTTGAGAGAAAACACAATCGAGACGAGGCAATCCTATTACGTGTCCCCAGATATCCCTGTTTTGCATCCGCCAATGACAAAGTCAATCCGTGTGGCTAAGGAGGAGAAAACATTGAGACTGTGAAGTGACACACACAGGCAGACAACTTGTCCTCGCAAGGAGACGTCTCATACATCATTCATTCATGTTTATCAGAGAAAAATAAAATAAAATCACACATGGATGCATGCTTTCACCACGAGATCTGTCTTCATAACAGTCCACCTGAGACTGCTGTGTCTCCTCTGTCCACTCCGTCCACGTGCTCAGCGTGGCTTCTCTTCCATCATGTGGACCGGCTTGTTTAGCTGTCATCAAGCTGTGACCCGCCAGCCACCGCGAAGAAAATGAGCTCCTGGATATTAAAGAGCCTATCTCTTGATCTGTGCTTAACTATAGTGGAGTGACACATCACATGGTCTTGAGCCCCTGAGCCGGCAAAGGGCCAATAAAGTCGACGGTGAACCGGAGCGGCGATACTCTGTGCTCAGTCATATGACTGAAAGAATAACATTTCTACTAATATGCTTACTCATCAACCAACAACAAGCGATTAAAGCAAGCGAGGTATTGCACAATGTTTATCCAAGAATGTGACACTCGGCTAACGGCCCTGCAAGTCATCATTTTCTGCTTTTATCTGCATCTAAAAGAGAAACTTTCTCTCAGCTGTGGCCCCCCCCCCCTTTCTGCACACACGAGCGGTTGTGCTCCATAAAGTAGGCGCATGATAGTAAATGACCTGGTTCACTATTAACTATTATCCACTTAATGTCCTTCCTGGATGGCCACATGTGGAGCTTTGGCTCGGCGCTGGCCTCTGGGGCTGCCTGGGGCTCGTTCAGGGCCACGACTTTTCAAAGCCCGCGCTACCATCTGCTAGACCGGCGGGCCCCCTGCTCCCCCTTTCCCCCGGCTCATGAGGGCCTGTGACTGTCCCGCTCCGAGGTGTTTACCTCAGCTTCATGCATATGTATTCAGAGATTGCTATGGATCTATATATGGAAGGTGACACATGGCTAATAAATGCTCTGCTATGTGGACAGTATTACTAAATGCTATTTGTGCACAGGGGGGAGTTTGGCGATTGATTTTTTGCCTCTTATGGATATATCTCATTTGACACTCTCCTATGTGAGGGGGTATTGATCAGAGGAATCAGCTGATGTTTTTTCGAGAACTGCTGGAGTGGCACAGCTCAGCCCAGTAGTCCTGCCCACCTTAAAGCGGCGCAGCTTAGCATGACTGGCTGCTAATGAGTGGTCCCTCCTCTCATCACACAATCCCGAGTCCCTCCCTCCCGCATTCATCAATTCTCATTAGGGAAAATCATCATGTGGAATACCAACTTTTGGCCAATATTCATCACTGTCAGCCCTCATCCACAGCCGCAGCAATGACAGACGCAGGATCTGGGAGTGCCTAAGTAGCACTGACTTAGCTCTTTTATTCCCTAATCTCACCCTCTGTGCTTCTGGAGCCTGAGCAACTCTCTGCAGTGCACACTCGCTGACAGCAATTACTTTATGCAAAAAGAGTGGAGGAGTTCAGTGAGTGGCGTGAGTGAGAATAAGGCTGCTCTGAACTCTGGCTATTGGTAGGCTGCAGCATTACAATACAACCAGCTGGGTTCCCATAGGTTCCATTGGGCAGGGAGGGCCGAGGGCAGAGGGCAGCTCTGTAGGTCTGAGACAGGGATCTTACCATGCGATCACTCCTTTTAAATCGCCACCATAAAACGATTACAAGATGACATACTCTTTGTGATTGTGCAACAACTGTAATATGATCCTTGAAAAAATATATTTTAATAAACCAAAAAAAGTGTACTCCAACACTGTGAGCAAATTTATTTTCACTATTTTCACACTGTGAAAATATTGCAATTGCACTAAAGGAACAGTTCCACTTATTTAGAAAATGATAACTTGCTTTCTGGAAGTAAATCAGTTGAGAAGACGAGTTGAGAAGTTCTATTCTCATGTTTGTACAAATATACTGCCAGTAGCTGTTGTTCATGCTTAGCACAAATACTGGAAATACTGCCAACTTGTCAATTACATCATCTTTATGTAGATTTAGGGCTTCATGGTAGAGTTACAAATGACTGAAGAAGCAGAGGATTTTTTTTTGGCACAACTAACAAGGTGCAAGAAGAGGTCAAAATGCTCAGGCAACACTTATTTAAAAAACTGGTCTCCCAACTATAAGTTAGACCTACGAGGTTCAAGATTAAGAAAAAGGTTTAAAAAAAAATTTCTAATTATAAATGTTCAATACTCTAAAATAAGATAAGTATAATAATAACATAACATAACATTCTGTTTTGTTTTTTTAAGCTGGCTGACATTTGATGACTTTTTCTCCAGCAGAAGTCGTCATATTTTGACACCTTGGGCCATCGACCACGCGGCTGTATGGGATCAGGGAGCTTGGCTGTGAAAACTGCAAGACCATCAGCAGAGAAAACAAAACGCTCAGCAGCCTGAGCACATAAACCACCATACAAGCCCAACTTCTTACATTTTACATTTTTGTTTCTGGATAAAGAAATTCTATGTTTTAACAAACGGCTGCTGGCTTTGATTTGATTGGATTGTGCCTTTGCCACTTCACGTTATTTCAGTTTTGCAAACTATTCCTTTAAAGTGAGGCTGCATCTTTCTTGGTTGTCTCTCCTCTAAGAGCTTATCTACGTCACAATCAGATTGCCTTTGCCAGCAATGTGTCCCCCCCCCCCCGTCCTGCTGCAGAAATTAGCTGGTGCGTGTTATTTTCATAACGGCCGCAGGATCAATACATTCATTCCCATTTTAGCCGCTCTGCCCCTTTGCCCACCCACGCCCAAGAATAGGACAGCTTGCAAAACCCAGCCGCCATGTCAGCTAATCCCAGCCCTATTGCTTCAGTCATTCTTGCCCCGTCGCTGGCCCAGCACAGCGAGAGATTTTACCCAGAGGTCAGCGTCTCAGTCCAAACTCCCCTCCTGCCAGGTGGATCAGAGGGAGGCAAGCGGTCCACTTTAACGCTGAGAAAATGTGATCGCACCACTGCCTCTGAAATACCCTCATTCCAGGCTACAAGATGATAGAGGAACACTATCTGCATCAGCCGAGAGGGAAAAATAAATCAGCGATACGTTTGGCCCTTACACGTGTTTGACATCTCTGTGATATCATCATTTGTCAGACATCAGGGATCTGACAGAGGAAGTGTATTGATTGGATCCTTTTCTGATGTGTCATGGGTTGGAAACCTCTGTGTGAAGAACAGAGTGTGAGGTGGTCCAGTAAGCAACAGCTCAGAATAGAGACCTTGTACAGCAAGGCAGCTCAGTCTTTAGAGAGGAGTCCCACATCCTGCATTGTGAGCTGCAGACTTTCAGCACCAAAAATGAAGAACAAAGGACCGTTATAAATCATCAGATTTGTGTGTGTGCTGTGTTTTTTCTCTTTGCTGCTTGATGTGGTTGTGTGGGACAGAGATGTCAGGCGAGGAAGCTGCTTTAATACTGTTTAATGGCTCATTTATTCATTCATCACTTTTAATGCTCTGGACTCTGGAGCCTTCACGGATCAACTTGTTTGTACAATTTTGCACCTTTTATCTGCGCACTTATGTACCGTGCATTCGCATGTTTTTATGTTTTATGTATTCATCGTATTAAGTATATGTGACCGACGGCAACCTAATTCACCTAGGGGTAAAAATGCCTTTGGAGAACCTTGGAGGGCAACATGTGAGGGCCTGAGGCGATGTCTCCGTGGTCAAAGTGGGAGTCACTTCCATCAGGACTGCTTGTGAGACAAACAGCATTCCTCCTGTGCTGTATGAAGAGTCCAGTTTGACTCTTTCAACATCGTTTGTTTGCCACAGGTTTTGACATAAGTCGGTCTAACGTGCCTGTAAAGACTGTGGGATCAGATGTTGAAACACAGCAGGAGGTGATGCGAGTGGTTGATGTCATTAATGTGGAAATTCATCTGGCCATTAAAGCTAAACTCAAAATGCACAAACAGTCACTTTTGATATGACGTCCCTGTATGTTCTTATCAAAGAGGGACATCTCAGGTTGTTCGCTGCACCCCAAAGAGCTGCATGAACCACCAGTAACACCTGCACTTTCTCATGTCCAGTATTAAACACCAGTTAGGCCCTGTGTCCACCTCGCGTTTTTTTCTCAGCGCCAGCGTCTTTTTTTCAATTGTTTTCAACGGCTAGAGAGCGTTTGCAGCAGAAAGCGGAAAACTTTCGGAAAGATCGCCGTTGACGTCAACGCCGATCTTTTCGAAATATAAGATATTACCCGTATTTAAGCCTCCAACCAAACATATCTTGTACCCGCATCCTGTTTGCTCCATGTCTGGAAAAAAAAAACGATCTCACATAGAAAACATGCAGTAAAAAGTAACAGAGCCGTGTCGTTCATACAGAGGTCGCTGTCAACAAACTGTTGTCATGGAGACAGGATGGACGCACACACACACACACACACACACACACACACACACACACACACACACACACACACACATATAGTATAGAGCAGCTGAACTTTTTTCTGGGTGTGATAGATGGATGGCAGAGTGTCTCGAAGGGAGATTTGATAAAACAGGAAGTAGAGAGAGTCACCGAGCAGAGAAGGGGGGGGGGGGGGGGGGGGGGGGGGGCGGGGGGCTGACCCCTCCTCCTTCTCAGCCGCTCACTGATCTGCTAGAGAGGAGGGACAGAATGAAAGCGAGCCATAGATTATCAATAAAGTCAATATGGCATCGTGTTCCACCTGACCTCTGACCTCAGCAGGGTTGCTACCTCTGACGTCCTTATTGTGATACGACAAGAGAGGACCATCATCATTTTCTTGGGATTTGGAACAGACATGTTTTGAGCTCTATCAGGATTTTTGGTGCTTCTTGAATCGATAGAGTAAATAAAAGTCAATATTGTTTGACTTCCTGTGATGTCGTATTCATAAGAAAGTCTCATATTATGCAAATTATTCAAAAGGGGGTCTTGCAGTGACTTTATCAAAGCATTATCACTTCATAGCTAATTAGGATTCTGGTCACAGTCAATGAAAGGCTTGTTTCAACATATAGCATATCACGGCTGCTTCGTTACAGTAATGCCGCTGAGCTGAAATATGTCTGAGACCTGCTACTTTAATTCATCTCCAGCATTCAGTGTTTAATTTTTAGCCTCAGCTGCCCACGGGGACTTTAACCCTTTCTGCCGTCTCATTTTAATCACATGCTTTTTTTGTTAAATGTTTAACTTAAATTGGGAGCCTCATAAATATTCCAAATCACTCGTCCTGTGTTTGATGAGGAAATGAGCCTCGTACCTGCCGTGATTCCCCAGGCAGACGGGAAAAGAGAGAGAGAGAGAGAAAAAAAACCCTACAACTTAACTCTTGGAAGCAGAGCTGACAGCCTACATTAGCAAGGCGCAGATTGTTTTAACAATGTGAGGGTTGCCTTTGTGTGGAGATAATGATGATATCTCTTTTCTGTGGCGCTACATGCTACTGAGGTAATCACAAAGCTCTCTATAGTCATCAATGCCTGAGAGCTCCTTTTATGGTCTGAAGGGATAACAGCTTGTGCTGAATATGAATCTACTGCCCCGTCACTGAGAGCATATTGATCTGAAGCTGCATGTTTGATATGTTTCACTTTATTATACGTTGTTATACAATGAACAGTGTAAAATGATTAGCAAGCTGACAGCTCTCAACAATTCAAAGCTCTCCTTCACTGACTTGATTAAAGGGGACGTATTATGAAAAACACTTCCACAGTGTTTTTGAACTTTGAGTGTCTATTGACCCACAAAATTTGAAATAAATCCGTCCAGTCTTTTGTTTGTGGTCTGCAGAATATTTACCACACAGAGACAAATGCTCAGTTTCAAATGTTGTGACATCACAAGTTGGATTCTGGTAAGAAAATCCCCTCCCCTGGTATCTCCACCCATGGAGACTAGAGCAAAACTTTTTTTCCTCTGGTGATTCATTCATGTTCTGTTTTGACCAAAGCACAGCACAGATGTTTCATTTAGACCATAGGAGACTGTTTTAAAAGGTAACATGGTATAATATGTCCCCTTTAAGTATAGAACCCCTGCATATTTTGTATGCAATAAAAGAGGATTCATGTCAGGACTGAAAGCTCTGTTGATAAATTAACCTTCTCCAACGCTGTAAAACCTCATCCTCAGAGTAAAGGGGGAGTGACAACGGGAAACTTTAGACCGCATTTTCCATAATTGCGGGTGTCTGCTTTAAATCCACACAAATATCTGTTCTGGACTGTTGAATTGGCAAGTTAAATGTGTGACTTGTTTTGTGGAAGGGGCAGGGTGTCAAACCAGAGGCTCAGGCTCCAAATGAAGCTCCCAAGCAAAGGGATCACAGGTCTCATCTTTAACTTCTGAGTGAGCAGTTTAAAGTCTCTCTGAGTGTCCGAGGTCATCATCTTCCACACTGGTGCTGATGACTCCTGACCCTCTGCTCTGTTTCCTCTATTGGCAACAACGACTACTCCACCCCTCCTCTCATATACTTTACTGTTATTAGTTCGACTCCGAAACAAAAATTACACATGTAACCACTCTGGGCTCATGGTATATGAAGCCCTGGGGGGGGGGGGGGACCAAAAGCTGCACTGAGGGGAATCCAAAGCCCTCCGAGGCAGAGGCACGCTCCGCCTGCTGGTCTGTCCAGCCTGGACGGTACATTCTGGAGCCGAACAGCTCCCCTGTTAAATACGAATTCATATTTTATGGAATCATAATGGGTTTGAAATATTGATCTTTACTATATCAAGACTCTAAAGCTATCGTCAAAATAATGGAAGGGAAGTAAGATGAGCCGATTTGTGTCTAATTTCATGTCAATGCTCCCCTGCTCATTTATAGCGTCACTGTGGGAAACACACACACACACAGCATCTCTATACATCCTCTCACAGGCGACCATACGCCCAGGCCAGAGGCAAAAGGAAACACAAATGTCACTCAGGATGGGGAAAGGTTAAAGAGGAGCTACGAGCTCAGTACTGTTAATTTGCTCCCGTGGGCTGACGAGTCAACCAGCCTCGAGATCCGCCTCTGCTAACTCATGAGACGACTCCAAAATACCAACTCTGCCGACAGCCTGCAGCCACTCCGGATAGAAATATCAGTCAAAGAGTCATTCATACGATACATTTGAACAACTTTGAAGCATGTAGAAAGTTTTATTACTAAAAGTAGCAGTAGATATAATATCTCTTTGGCATCATTCATAAGTCACACCAGTAACAAGAGCGCCTGGAAGAATGTGACTATAGTCAGTTTAAAGACCCAACAAGACCTACAAAGAAGCACCATAACAGATGAGATGAAACCCTGATACGATTATAACTTCAAGAACTGAGCTGGTTGGCAGTATAACACTTACACACAAAGAGGAGAAGGTGGGAGCAGTACTGTGTAATCATCAGAAGAAGCTGCATGTTGGTAGTGACTGACATCATTTTTTACTGTCTTAAATGTTTCTTTAGTGAGAGGAAAGACGCACGAGTGCCTCACTGAATCTTGGTTCACAGAGATTTATCTCTGAAGAGGGGAAACCCTTTGTCTTCAGGTCAACCTGTAAAAAAGACACCTCTGTCACCCCAAACTAACTCGCACACCAAGTCAATGAAAGAGCCTGAAAGTGCAGCACGATACACTTCAGATAGAAGACTGTCAAAAGGTGAAGGTGAAGAATAAAAAGAGAAAATTCTATGGGAAGCAAGAGGCAGTCTAAAAAGGTAAAAGAATGAGGAGCAGTGACGGCACACGGGATGGAGAAAATCTTGAACCTGTTCCAGTGAAATGTAAGGTTTGGATTTGATTTGATGGATGAGATTTGTCTAAGTGTCAGACAGACGCGCGCGCTGCTGATTTAACAAGCTGCGCTGACGGCTTCCTGTTTTCAAATGTAGATTTCTATAATCATGTAAGGACTGATTCTCTGATGGCTCCCGAGAAACAGCCTCTGTTTCTCAGACAGGTCACATGCAGAATCAAAGTCAAATTTTAAAACCCGTGATGATCACGCATTTCAAGTTCTCGCACCGAAGCCGTGGCATGCGCTCCCTCGAAACTTGAGATCGGTAGACTCCTGTGACATTTTTATGAGGCAGTTAAAAACACTTTTATTCAGACAGGCTTTTGGTTGACCAGTAGCTGTTTCATTCTACTCTTTTATCTATTTTACCTATTTTATGTTTGTTTTTGCTGTTTCTGTTTTTAACTGTTAATCGCCTTTTATTGTTGTAAAGCACTTTGTGATTCTTATCTGTGAAAGGTGCTCTATAAATAAACGTTACTTACTTACTTACTTACTTACTTACATGGCCTCTGTGTTTACATGTGAAATGAATTCATATTTCTATCGTTTCTATACGTGTATGGTTTGTCATCAATAAAAATTAAATGCTGGAGTGATTGTCCAATGATCACGTTTAAAATTCTACATAAAGCTTAAAGGCCAATATTGTGTAAAACAGTCAATCGAGTCCATGCCGGGTGTCCTTCTGAGGGCGGATGTGGTGTGAATGTGGTGCGAGAGGTGTGTGTGTGTGTGTGTGTGTGTGTGTGTGTGTGTAGATATTCCTGGTGGTCCCAAACCAGACGGTGTGTCTGACTTTCAACACGTCTCTCCTCCTCGTCTCACTGAGGTCACCTCGTTGGTATCGCAAGCGCAGCAGTCACATTGTGCTTCAACGCAGACAGATTGCTTATAATAACCGTCAGAGACCTTTCATTTTTCCCTGTCAGCGATTTGCAGGATAATTTTGGCACCCTTTAAGGATCCAACTCCCCTATTAAGAGGATAAAAATAAACAAGCTAGTTGTTGAGGCACTATATTGGGATGGCTTAATCCCATTTACAAGTCGGAACGCACTCGGGCCCATATAATCAAACCTCTGCAACATCGCTACATGTGGCAATTTTCACCATTTCTAAAAAGAGTGCGAGGCTTTCAGACTGCCAGGGTTTACTAAACGGATGAAATGTCACTTTCCAAATTTCATTACTAAAGACCTCGAGCTGAAAAATGCTCAGTCAATTCATGTACCATAACAAATATTAGCTACATTTATTTTTGGTTCAGCTATCGACCGATGTGGTATGAGATTGAATTATAAGTCTATTTTAATTTGTGATAAAGCTGTTTCAAAACAAGTTTGAGACTGCACAAGTGGAGCCTATTGATTGCCGAAGGGGAGGTGGAGAAGTGATGGAGCGTCACTAGAAATTATCCTGCGGCCAAAACTGATCCGAAATCAGCTGCGATACCTGCAGCGTGTACGCACACATGCGGCCTGTCATCTGTTCTGTTTTATGAGCTTTATTCAAAAGCAGAGTGAACGTGTGGTTGGGGCTATGACAGGCAGACACTCGGAGACATTAAGCAGAGCTAACAGATTAGCTAAATTAATCAGTTTGAGGAGAGAATGGTAGAAAAAAAAAAGGTGATGTATGAGAATAGCATACAAAGTATTGTAAAGGTGAGATAGAACGAGTCGGGCGAATTAATCAACAGAGGCTGAAGGACAGAGGCTGAAGGAGTAAACTAATGTCGCTCCTGCCTTGAGTGAGATGGACATTTAAAAACATAGCCTGAGATCAATACACACGAGGCTATCTTTGGAGATAACATCTATCCATTACTGTCTTCAAAGTTGGACACACTCAAGTCTGCTTTCTAACTTCAATATGTCGCATACATAAAATGTTCTTCTTGTCAATGAGAAAGCTCCACCTCAAATCTTTGTCATACGGAATGATTAAAAGCAGACAGTATGTAGAAATCCTACGGTTTGGGTCACCAAAATGTTAAGATAAGCGAGTAAATGCGAAGATGAAACGGCGCTCGGTCAGGGGCCGTTAACACTGGCAGGAAAATAAAACAGAATTCCCGGCTTCTGTTTATCCCATTTCCTATACCATCTTTATGTATCTAATATTTCTAATTTAGCACCGTCCAGGAAAAGTGACACAAGAAGCCATAAATTCCCTTCTAATTCCAAATAATTCCGATTACATGGACGAGTAGTTTTCAATCAGAAAGATAATCTGGATGATAGATGGTGGGATAATTGGCTGTCTCTGCCACGTAAATATTGTGTCGTTCTATTAATCTTGCTGAATGAAGTGTCAAGCTGTCACTCATTCGTCAAACTGAATTAGGAAATATAACGAATAAATAAATGCAGGCGGGTGGCGGTGGCTGCGTGTGTGTGTGTGTGTGTGTGTGTGTGTGTGTGTGTGTGTGTGTGTGTGTGTGTGTGTGGGTGAGTGAGTGAGTGAGTGAGAGAGAGAGAGAGAGAGAGAGAGAGAGAGAGAGAGAGAGAGGGAGAAAGAGATAAGACGAGATGAGAGCGGATGAGGTTGCTCGGAGTCAAAGTGAGAGATGGGGAGAGGAGACTTGGAGGGATGAGTGTGCTGGATTTATTTGCCTTGGTTTGTTAGTGTTGAAAAAGGAAGTGAAAGACGGGAGCAAATAATAATGTTCACACGTAGAAATGCACCGTCGCTCTAGAGAGCGTAAAAGCGTGTGAGGTATTCAACTTCTTCTAGTGTGAAAAACAAAATCTTTAAAACATCTTTATCAAGTCGAGATCTCCAGAAGGGATCAGAGTTGGATCGGTTTCATGCTCAAGGAAGGTTCTAGAGAAGTCTGGAGGATATTCAAGTATAGATCACAGCTAACAGAAAGCAGACAAAAACATGTAGCAAGCTGGGTCCTGTTTATAATTCATATGTGGGAGATGAGTGGAGAGGTGATAAATATCTGATCTACTCTTTAACCTGTAAAACAGGCAGATTAAAAAAAAAAAATCAAGCAGTGACAACCTCTTAATTTAATTTATAAAGATCATAATTAACGACCTGCACGAGACCCCATTTCAGACGGCAGACTGAAAGGGCCTGAGCCATACGAATAAAAATGAAGTTTTCATTGAATTCGGAATTAAATCTCAAATATCAGTAATCTCACAGAAAAGGTCAGCTCTAATGGAGTGCCTCTTTTTTTCTTTTTTTTATACATCTCATATTTCTCTTGAAGGCGTCCACTCGGTGTGACGTCGGTGCGCTAATTGTGGTTCGCTTAATTAATGAAACCATCAGGTGTTTTTTGCGAAGGCAAACAAAGAGCAGCGCGCTGCTAAATCACGGGCGCCCTTCGACACGGTTATTATCCGGCAGCAGGTGAACCCTCGCCTTGACGCGTGACAGATTAGATCTTCTCAGAGGATGGGCCGTCCATTTATCTGCCTGATAAACTCAGAGCTTCTCTCCATTTTCAATCATCAGAAAGGAAATGAGATTAACAATCTAATGATGCCAGTGCGCACACACACACACACAAAACAATACTCATGAGCAAATGTCCATTTATCGAGGCTGTGATTATGAGTGTGGGGAAATGCATCTTCAGTGATATATGATCAAATCATAATTTATGATATATCAGAAAACACAGAGCTGTTTTTATTTGATGCAGGAGTCTTATTGTCTGCCTTCCTGTTCAACCACACAGTGCAGCACACACAGCACCCAAGCCTCACACCGAAATTTACAACACAGGGCTTGTGTACCTCCCTGTGCTCCCCCCCCCCCCCTTTTGTGGGTCAGCCCCTCCCCTGCTGTCCCTGACACGCATAGCAAGCATCCCAGCCCTCATAAAGCTGACATCTTCACTAAACTATGCTAACAAGGCTGCAGTGATTTGTATATGCACACCCCAGCGGCACATGGAGATGGGGTGGTGGGTGGTGGGGGGGGGGGATCACTGGTGGAATCTCCATGTGTGGCTCGGGCAGCTAATCAAAGCGCCGCCACATGCAACGAGTCCAGTGCACGACGAGGAACACAAACGCACCAACAACCAAAAAAAACACATATCTGAGGGAACACGTGGCGTAAGGTGACAAGAGCAGGCAACCCGAGCGGTCCGGGCGAACATTTCAGCTCTCGCTGTAGGATTTATAGACTTCAGGCTGAATGGCTGGTGCAGGTGCAAAGAGCAGACAACTGCTCCGCTCCGCCGATGCAATATATTACTGAGCAACAAACATCAGCCAGGGTGTCAACGCCAACAACTCCTTATTATTTAAGGCTGTGTCTTTTAAAGGTGATGAGCTTGAATGGCTGGGATGGTGCAATCAAGTTCTGGGCCTCGATGTTGTTCACGATATTTACGAGAAAGTGAGGGGGTCGAGAAATTGCATTTGTTTGTTTTATTTGCCTCGTACGGATCCAGATTGACTTAGAAGCCCAACAGCAGGACTTCCCGGAACATCGATTGATACAGTGTTAAAAAAAAAATCAACTGACAAAAAAGGAGTAATCCCACACACACACACACAGGTGAGCGCATTATTTGATCAGTAGGAGTAGGTGTGTTTGTCATCATGCCTCTGCCTGGCTCTATTAATACCTGCACACAGAGAGGAGGGGGACACAGACATGTCCACTGCTCACTCGCTGGTGATTGAAGGCCCTGCGTGGCCTTTTACTAGCCGACAGGTGAGGCTTATTCGAGGGCATCAATGAGAGCAGCGGCCCAGTCATGACCCAGCCGCTGCTAATTTGAGAGACTCACAGTTAAAATTATATTACACTTCATTAAAAGCGTTTCTTTTTATCGCGGCAGGGATGACATTCAGGAGGCGCGTGGTTAATAAGATCATGCTGCTGACTTGGAGTGAGTGGACAGTGTGGTTAGAGAGGCAAGCCTAAGTATTTCTCTCACTACACAATGAAAACAACCAGCGGGAAACTTTTCAGCCAGGCTCTGAGGGAGACATCGTGAGGTCTGTCGGGTCAGTAATCCACCTCTAAACATGTCAAAAACCTTTGGAAGGATTGCCTTGAAGTTTTGTTTAGGCATTCTGCAGCTTACAGCTGTGGATGCTTCCCTAATCCTTAGTCTTAAAATCTGCCACATAACCATTTCTGTGCACGCGTTGATATATGGATGTCATATACAACGCAGTACATGGGTAGAAAAAAAAAAAATACAAAGAAACCCAGAAAACAACAGCAAAATACAATCACTTCAAATCCTGATATCACAACAAAAGGTCTGTAGGAGGCGCCGACTGGAACAACTTTACTACAGATAAGAGAGAGAGCAAGGGAAAAACAAGGCAGTGAATTTAAAACTGCTTTTAGGTCATCGATTACACAAAACACACTTTACCATTTTTTATACTAATATTCTGTCTACAAGCCCTCGTTTTGATGCTTTCCCATTATGACATCACAAAGGGCATTAACCCCTCCCCCAGGTGGGCGACCTCCCACAGCTTCATGTTTGTTCTTAGCCTGCTTTCTATTCGTATCCAATAGGGCATGGCGTCAAGTAGGGGTGTCCCAATCCGATATTGAGATTGGTTCGATATCAGCCAGAAAACGATCCGATTTATTAAGGTTATTTTTCAGGGTCTTCTAAACAATTTTTTATTTATTTCATTCATTTGTAAAATACTGTAGATATTATGTTGAAGGTTAAAAATGATGTAACCAAGTTTATCTCATACCTACTGTTGCTGACTACTGTTCTCTGTTTGAGTAACCTCACTTGATATTCCACACTACAAAATAAGTCATAAAACTATGATTCATGTGTTCATTCATTCGTATCAGATCGATATCGACCAATACTCAAGGCTGCAATAATCGGTATCTTATTGGAAGTGCCAAGTGCCAAGGCGTGGTTACACACAGCTCATTTGCATTTAAAGCTACAGACACAGAAGCAGCCTATTGTTAGCAGGGCTGAAATAGAGTGATGTATAGACATGCTAAGATATCAGAGTGGATTGTTAGCAAGAAACTTCACAGACATGTTTTTGGGAACCTGTGAGACTAATTTAAACAAGTTGAAAAGGAAGATAATTGGAAAATAAGTAACCTTTAAAAAACTGCAACTAGTTTGACAGTGTATTTGTACGAGAAGAGAACGAGAGGCCACCATGAAAGATGAAGTACAGACACAGAGTGACACAAAGATCCCTTTGCAGGCTGCAGATTCTCCTCGCATTGTTTTCTTAACACCTTCCTACATCAATAGTCACATGGCATTTATCAACTTGCCTCGTCAGATATGTTTAATATAAAACATGAAACTCACGTCAAGACCAGGTCTCTGCAAGAAGCCTTTGACTTTGTAATTAGTTCACAAAATCCCAAGTCGGACAGAATCTTTGACAGGAAACCTGCCAGTTTGCTGAATAAAATGTGTTTTGAATGCATCTCTTGTATCTTCTTTGAAGATACTATTATCTTAATGTTGGTTCTGCCATATCATTGTGATCCTATCAGTCAATTATTGTTGTCTGTAAGATAAAGACATTTAAAGATGGAAGATAATGTTTGTTCTTTACAGGTCACTCTCTCGAACCTTCTCCCTGCTCCGGGGTCAGCAGGAGAAGTGAGCGAGCGGCCGTCTGATCTGCTGCGAGCGAGGCTGTCAGCGTGGCCCTGAGTGGGCTGCATGGAGCTCCTGTCAGAGGGGTGTCAAATTTCCACGGTCAACACTGTGGCCCTCTGTCCTGCTCGTGGCTTCATCTCAATGGGCCCTTTGATGGGCCACCCGAGGCCTTTCATCACGCACCTTGCCACAGGGCACGAGGACCGGGGAGGGGGATCGTGCTGCACAACACCTGGCAGGTATGCAAACCCACGTGCCCAAGACAAAACAAAAGACACTCTGTCGGGCCGTTTATTGGAAATTAATTTCCTCTCCCCCATCTTTTTGCAATTCATAAAACTCAGAACGGAAGAGGACATGATTACATGGAGAAGGGCTCACGCACGAGAAGTGACAGATTGATTCAACAACAAGATCGGAAAACAAACCACGAGACTCAGTGGCTTAAAGTGAGTTTAAAAAACTGGATTATTTTGCGCAAATTGTTTGACGAGAGGTGTGCTTATTTTGCTTATTACATATGCACCTTTAGCAGAGGAGGAGCAACAAATACATGATGTAATAATGGAGAGTATGACGTATGAAAAGAAAACTACAAATTGCCATTAAAGATCAAATCCATCTTGAACCACAAATTTAAAGAGGGAATTTAAGAGGGAACTGTAAATTGCATCCCACGCCTCATCTTGTTTGGCCTTCTTTAGTTCCAACACGTCTGGCTCAGCTTCTCTCCCCTTCTACCCTTTTGCCCCCGGCCCATCCTCTTCCTCCCTTATCTGCAGTTCAAAGCCTGATGACTGAATTATCTCCGGACGGTAAGAGAGAAAGGAAACAACTGTCGGCAGCTCTCAGTCAGCCGGAGAGACGCTCTTCTCCCACAGCTGCTTGGTTAACTGGTCCTGACCGCCCAATCCTGAGCGGTAGGGATGGCAGAGCGGCCTAGCGACACATCACAGCGTCTGAGCGAGACAAACAGGTCCACTGTTTCTCCTCAGGGAGAGCCGTGACATGGGATAGTGGATGTTCTTGGCTCGAGCGGAAGCAGAGGTCTCAGGTTTGAAGTGGCCACAGAGAGCGCTTGAGTGAGGTGCTGAGAGGAAAGGTGTGGTGTTCAGGCCCACAGGAGTCTAGATTTAGCAGCGCTATAGGATGAGTGCAGCCTATTGAACCCAGAACACCTGTGGCCACTGATCAAAGGTGATGTCTTCTAGTCCACGGTACGCCTCTAAAACAGCCACACTGTCTTCATAGGAACTCAAGAGACGCCTACTTAGTGAACATTATAGTTAGAAAAAAACATTTTTATGTTTTTTTTTTTCAATTAACAGTAGGCCTAATTCAATTCACAGTCAGTGGTTCATTATGATCATAATAATGACAGGAAGTGACAGAAAACTGCACGGGGGTCACCAGCGCCCCTCTTCCCGATCGAAGAGGATATCCGGCTGTAGTTTAGAAATGAATCTGCTTCTTTACAGTCGTTTGGTACATTTCATTCTCCAGCTGCTCACTCTCCCACTGCAGGTGTTAGCGGGCTGTTAAAGCTGCAAGTCCGCTACAATCCACAAGATCCCTTCTGATTGTGTTCAAACAAAACCACTCCCAACACCTATAGATGCTGTATCTATCAAGCTTACAAGCCAGATCAGGAACGAGACAGGAGCATAAACAAAGACAACTCCAACTTCTCACTCCTCTCAAACTCCACCGTCTGGTTTGGAAAATTAACTTTCTCATACAAATTGTTGAAAAGGAAAAATTGCTGATAAAAAAAACACCTCACACAAACATCAATGACTGTTTCATTAACATTTACTTTGCCTGAATCTGAAATTTCTGCTGTGCTGTTCCTTTATGTTTAACCATCACAGAGTGTTGGCCTGAAGCGTGTTCACACACATTTAGCCCAGCAAATTTACACTGACGACGTCGACGTGAGCAGTCAGCATTAACACTGCACGGCCGTATGGCTCGACCCTTAACTACAGTACGGCCTGTTAGAGAGAGTTGATTTAAAGAAGCCAGAGTCCTCCACATCCACATACATCTCCCCCGCCTCCAGGCCACATCGTCTGTCTTGGCTCTCTGGCACACAAGGTCATCCCCTAGCCAGTCACGACACTCCAATTAAGGCGACTGATGGACGCAGCTAATTGGTGGGATTTATAACCTTTTTTTATTATGCTTTATGAGGAAGGCAAGTGGAGGGCATTACCATTTATAGGCCCCAGGCTTCATGCTGGATCACTGTCATCCACCGCTGTCCGGCCCACCACTGAATACCGCAGAGGAGCGGTCGCTGGAGCTGGGACGTCCTAATGTCTGTTCGCCACTTCCTCTCTTTCTTTTTCCACGTCGTCTGAAAGAAGAACAAAATGCTCCATGAACGCAAATAAAAAAAATAAATTAAAAAAAAATAAAAAGGAAATCATAACTGAAGATGTGGGACGATTGAAGGGAGTGGAGTTAAAGAACGGGTTAAGTAAAGAGGGAGGCTCCACGGGACAGGAAGGCAAGAAGGCAGGCAGGGCTCCCATAATGAACGTGTGGTTATTGATTGTATTGTCAGGGTGGCTGACCAGGGTCCCGTGTGCTACGGGGCCCAGTCCATCTGTGGACAATGCAGTCAGTTACACCTCACTGCTCCGTCTAATAAAGAACAGGCAGATTGATGTCACTAGTATGGTTGAACTCTAGCTAACACTCAGCAGCTCCGCTCAACACAAACACACACACACACACACACACACACACACGTATGTATGGGGGGACAGTAGTGAAGGTGTAAAATCAATTTTATTCCCCTTAGAAACAACATAGGAACTGTGGTTTACAGTTAATTATTCTGACTGTAACAAAGACATGTTTTTATTTGTAATTTAAGTCTTTCTGTTGATAGTTTAACCATGCATTGTCATAAAGTGCATGCACATAAATGGCTTAGTCGCAACCGCTCTGTGTAAACCTCTGTGGGCTACTCAGCCCGCCTCATTCTTCACGAGACACCACAATCAGGTCAGGACCTTTAAACACGGGATGAGAAAACTGCAGGGGTAACGGCGGCTCTGTGTTACTACTGGTGAAAGTTTCCTCTTTAAGGAGGAAGTCAACGCCTCCGCCTGAACATGTGGCCGCGCTGGAGTCTCTGCAGGAGGAGGAGCAGCGGCAGCAGTGGCAGCACGAGCGATGACTCCTGCGCAACCAGCCAAAACCCCAAAAATCAATAAACAATCTCAACGTTTCTGAGGGCCTTTCGTCTGACTTCATGAATGTCTCAATTCACTGTTATGACTTCACTTTCCTCTAACGTCTTCTTCATGTGCATCTTTTGCTGATCAATTAGAGAGAGGAGTGGCCCGGCCGTCGCCACACGCGACCTCCATCTCCTGCTGCAGCACACACACACAATGACACACACGTCACATGACAAACACAAGGTGCTATTTTAATCCCTGCAATTAGATTTTATTTGAACTACCAGTAATCCCAAAGTCTTCATTCCTTATAGCCATTGTTAGTTTTCTCTAACAAAATGTAGGTACAATGTTTTTCTTGTGATCTGAAGGTAAAGATGTTTGCATCTTTTGAATCTGACAAAAAGTACTTTGAGCAGTTCGGTGCTCGCCAACGGCCACTTTTGCCTCATCTATGTAGTTTAAAGAGTGCAGGAGAGGCCCGACTTCCTTTCTGGAAGTGGCGATGACAACCACTGCATCTCTCTCTTGGAGCGTCTCTCGCTGTCACAGGCCCTAATCCTGGTGCAGCGGGGATGACAGGTGAGCGGTGCCAGAGCCTCTGGTCTGTGACTGGGAGCTCCTGGAGAATTTCACGTGCGCCCCCTCTCTTGTCTCCCATCGATTCTGCCACTTCCCATTATTGTCAATCAGAGTGGCGGGCGTCTCCGCGGGAAGGAGCTGTGCGTGCGGCAGGCGATTGCCAGGGCAGCGGGGTGCAGAGAGCAGCAAGCTGCCATTACGCCAGCGCGGGGAACAACCAGCGTCCCCTCTGGAGGGAGGAGGGCGGGGGGGGGGCTGGCCAGGCAGGATGCCAGGACTAAAAACTGAAACCTTTTGCCTTACAACACCTTGTGCACATGGTTGAAAAGCCTCTGGAGCGATTCTATGTCGACAAAGGAGCAGCTGAGGCCCCTGGCTGCTTCACCCCGCTGTCAGCATGAGAGAAATGCTGCTCTTTCCGACCTGAACGCCTTGTTAGAAAAATGATATAATAACAACGAGAGGAATAATGGAACATAAGTGTGCTGCAGGTTAAGGAGGGTTCGGGTTGTGGCGGCTCTCTGCCTCCTGAGTGGGGCCCGCTACTGTGGCACTGTGGCAGGCGTTCTGCTCAGGTAAGGCAACCATGCAGCAGCTATAAGCCCCAGAGATTGATGGGAGCGGGGCCCTCCCTCCCTGTGCTGTAAAAGATTATCCGCTCACCCGCTGGAAACAAAGCTGTGATGGAAATTCGTCTCGCATCATCAGCAACAAAATATCTACACAGCGGAGCGGGAGTCTCTCATTTTTCATGGGCTATATATTAAATAAAAAAGAGCATTAAAGAAAAAGGGAAGGGGTGGTCTGAGTGATGGCGCTAGTTAGTGTTTTTTTTTAAATGGGCCACTTGAATCAGGAAGATTATACAGTTTTTATTGGCTGTCAAGAAACACAACTTTCTGCGTACTTCACCCGCTGCAGCTCGTAACGCTCTGATTAGAATGCCAGCCGAAATGAAAAGGGATGGTGCCGGTGGAAGGACATGAGAAAGCGCAGGACAAGCACAGATGCCCTGAAATCTGCTCCCCCTCAAATACACTGGAGGACCCATGTATGCACACGCCAATAAAGCAGAGGGAGCGGGCCACACGCAGAATTTACAAACCCAAGTTTCACAGTCAGATCTGGTGTAACAGACGGAGCCGGGCGTTATCACTCGCTAAGTGAATATTGCATTCAGCTGATATGTGGAATTTGAATTTTCCATTAAAGGGGGAGGGGGGGGTTGTGTTGGAGTGAAAAAGCTCAAGTGATGCTTGCTCATTTCAGAGCAGGTAGTGAAAGGAAACCTGGCTTCACAGTTGCAGTGTGTCATAGCAGTGATAAGGATGAAGTGATGGAGGGGGAATCCAAGGTGGGGAGGGGGGACTGGTAAGAAAGCTGACTGCTAGGGTCACCTACACAGGAGCTCACAAGTCGGTTTGAAGACTATCAATCTTTTATAAGAGGAACTTAACTAACTCAACCTGATCACTGTGATCTTCTGCAGAGGTTTAGAGGTGTTTTTTTATAAAGGCAGAACTGATAACCTCACAAGTAAAAGTGGCAGATCGAAATCGGTCATTAAATCGACGAGAGCCACTTCAGTCTGTTCACGTCTGTCAGCTTGTTCAAACTCAGCTTTCAATTTCCCATTGCCGAGGGAAAGCAAGAGAGGGTAACATCAAACTCCCAAACATGACAGAGCTGACTCTTTCTGACGAGAGGAAGCCATTGATTTTTCCTCCATTTCACCATCAATCTGGTGGAGAAGAGGTGGCTGCTGGTGCTCAGACAGCTGATGATGTGATTTGTAACCGTGGACCACTGGTGAGCAGACTACGGCCGTCTTCAGCGTTCAGTCCCAAGATTAACAGTGGGGGATCTGGTGATAATCTCCATCAGCCAAGGGAGTGTTTTCTGTGTGCCACACTAACATTTGTATTCAGCAGGGTCGCTGTCAAGTCTCGTGGGGTTTCTGTCACTCCAGGATCAGCTCTATGGGTGGTGAAGTCAGTCAGTCCACCTTTTTCAGCCCATATTTAAATATCTCAACACCTACTGTATGTAGCGCCATTATCATTTTGATCTCTATTATTATAGAGATAATAACAATTCTGCCTCCTGTTCCACCATCAGCTGTTACATTTGTATTTTAAAGAGTACATTTGGTACACAACTTGATCTTGTGAGACTTTTACACAGCTCTCAGCTGATTGTATTCCTGTGAACAGCAACTGTGAATTTTTTTTAATGCAAATCTGCAGACATTAGCATGCTACCTATCTTTATACACACTGCTCAAAAAAATAAAGGGAACACATCAAACTGTCCATGTAGGAAGCAACACTGATTGACAATCAATTTCACATGCTGTTGTGCAACTGGAATAGACAACAGGTGGAAATTATAGACAATTAGCAAGACACCCCCAATAAAGGAGTGGTTCTGCGGGTGGTGACCCCAGACCACTTCTCGGTTCCGATGCTTTCTGGCTTATGTTTTGGTTACTTTTGAATGCTAGCGGTACTTTCACTCTCATGGTAGCATGAGCCGGAGTCTACAACCGACACAAGTGGCTCAGGTAGTGCAGCTCATCCAGGATGGCACCTCAGGTGGGGGTTGTACTTACAGCCCAACACCGCGCAAGACGTTTGGCATTTGCCAGAAAACACCAAGCGTGGCAAATTCACCACTGGAGATCCCTCAGGAGACCATCTGCCACCTCATCAAGAGCATGCCCAGACGTTGTAGGAAGGGTCATACAGGCACATGGAGGCCACACACACTACTGAGCCTCATTTTGACTTGTTTTAAGGACATTACATCAAAGTTGGATCTACCTGTAGTGTGTTTTTCCACTATAATGTTGAGTGTTACTCCAAATCTAGACCTCCATTGGTTAATTAAATTGATTTCCATTGGTCATTTGTGTGTGATTTCGTTTTCAGCACATGCAACTATGTAAAGAGTAACGTATTTAATAAGAATACTTCACTCATTCAGCTCTAGGATGTGTTATTTTAGTGTTCCCTTATTTTTTTTTAGCAGTATGTGTATATATTTATGTTATATATCATTTCGTGCAGGATGAAACACAAAGACAGCAATTTGCAGCAAAGCATACTCTAAAAAATAACTTTGCAGCTACAATTAACTTTCTATGTAAACAATATCAAACAGCTCCAGATAGCTAGCACCAGCCTGCTAGCTTAAAATTGTACCTTTGCCTAATCAACGCGGCTTTTAACACAAGTCGCTTTTAGTACACATTAACTTACAATATTCATGTAGTTCAAAATCATTTTCTTCGTCGTCCTCAGTGTCTATCTTCAATGTTAGGCCATGCATGCGCCGTCTCCGCAGCGTTAGCAATTAGCTTTCTTAAATCTGCAGTCCATCAATAAAGTCACGCGGCCCACAGTCGTATGGTTAGCACGAGCTTGTCATATTTCACTGATTCATCTTCACCTTTTCTCTCTGGGAAAAGAAACTGTTTAGACGATAGTGTCTTTATATTGTGTCAAAAATGTTAACACACAGACCGGTAATCAAACATGCAGCACAGGTCAACGTCACCATCACGCGCGTCACTTTGATGTCATTACTTAAATTAAGAATAGATGAGATTTACATTTATTGAATATAATTAGAAGCCTTGTCGTACTTGAACCATATTCGCTCAAAAAAACCCACACACAATCATTATCAATCATTTATTGCACACAAATCAGAATTTGAAATAAATAGATACTGCAGTAATTATTTCCATAAATACTAATACATATATGGAGACATGATTTCAACATCACATGACAAGAAGACAGGACATTACATCATTACAAAAATCATGGTGTGTCATGTTGTCTAACACATTAAAAACTTGAAACAGTTTGAATCCATAATAGTCCATTATTATGTGTTTACAGCAGAGAATCAACCTCATACTGACATATTTTGACAAGAGTTCATAAACGCTGCACTGCAGGTCTGATGACTTTTTATTTTAATGTCTCTCTAATATCTAGCGTCACCATGCAGGCTTTCTGAGGGAGGAGTAATCCTCTTAAGATCATTTGCAAAGCAATTAGGCATGCCTTCGCTCCTATTAAACATAAAGATAACAGCCTGTGAGATAAGATGCTATTTGTACAACATATCAAATGTGGATAGCTGCCTAAGAGCACTGATAACAGGGAGATATATTTAAATCCCTGTAAATGAATTAAAAAATACAACAGTAAAAAAACAGAGACATAACTTTTATCTATTATGAAATTTAATTTATGTATACTATGTCCTCAGCCCCAAATCCTCAATTAATGAACCTGTTATGATGCATAAATACAACATTTAAAACAGTGAAATCACTTTAAATGCACATCTCATAAATGTACTCTGACATTCAACTGAACAAGGCAGATATATACACAGTTTTAGCTGCCAAAACACATGACATATTGGATAATATATTGATCCTTAATAATGCTGTATTGCCACACTCACAGTCACCAGAAACCCTGACCACACAAGGTTGGATTTTATTGTGAGCAGGTTCTCTGGATCAAACTGGGATTCTTTTGAAACTCAAAGTGAGTTGAACTACGGTGACTCGCAACATGCATTTGTCAGCAGGAACCAGAGAGCCTCTTTTGCATGTGTTTCTATCATCACTACAGTCTACACAGCAAGAACAAACGCCACTGACAAGAAAGGAGCTACACACCAAAAAAAAAAAAAAAAAAAAGCAAATTCCCCACTGACCTGTGACCCTGAAGGGGACCGAGGGGGCTGCCCTGCATGCATACAGAGGAGGTTCAAACAGAGTTTATGACTGCATTATCTATCCTCTTCCTCATCACTTCTCCACCCATCAGTGGACACTACCAGCCACGATGTTGGAGCAGACAGACCAGGCATCACTCATTCACTCGCCTCCTAGGTGCCTTTGTCAGGTGATTGCTGGCGGAAAAAGGAAAACAGATCAATACATCTCCCATGGGCCTGACAGGTAATCTTTACCTTGGATGAAATATGAGTGGTACCAAGCCGCTGGATTCCTTAACTGTAACAGGGCAATTGACTGGCTGTGCGGAAGCCATTCTCCCAACTTCCTGGCCATTGGAAATTCATTTCGGGGGCATACAGTCTGTCTAAGATGTCGATATGGTGGCTGCTAATTACCTGAGAGGCAGGTGAGGTATTTCCCATGCATGCCTCTCATGGAACAGTATCTGAAATGCTGCTACTTCCTCCCGTCGAGGCTTTGTCACTGAATCACAGACTGACCAATAATGCCACAGCAAGAAGAGCTCTTGAAAACAGTCAATCCGCATCAGCATCAAGGGGCTTATGTCTCACAGAAGCCCCCCCAATATATTTATCATAATCTCCTTTTTTTTTTTTTTTTTTTAATCACACTCAAACGTTGCTATTCCTATCAATGTGGTGTGACACCTGGGCTGGGAAGAACCCACAACGGAACTTCAAGGTCCAGCTCGAAAAGCAGATGCATGAAAAAGTATCAGGAGGGGGTGGGGTTTGCTCCCTTGCTCTATACTTTGACTGATTCCTGTGGCAGGATGTCGTGTGTGAGGCATCCATTTAGACGAGTGTGCACACACAGCATTTATAAATGTCATCCCTGGCCAACATGATCACATAAAACCTTCTTAGACAGATTATTGCAGACGTATAACTCATGTTAATTGGCAAATCTCATTCTACTAAATGCGATTCTCCTCTTAAATAAGACTTTAAGGTGTCTAAAAAGACGTGCAGTGTGCAGTTGAATATAATACGGTTGGATTCACTAAAAAGGTTTCTTATCCGCTTATTACAGTAAGTGCTTGCCAGATATGCAGTTTTTTTCATTATTTTTTTTTGGGGGGGGGTCATGTTAAAAAAAAAAGGACAGAAGGAAACCACACACTGCTGTCCCTGTAAAATACTTTGCAGGAGATTTGCAAGCGAGTCTAGACTATTTGGTTCGGTGCAGAAGTAGCACCTCTGTTTTTTTCAAAGACTAAAACACCTATGCAGTAGAGTTCAGTTGAAAAACACTGTACTTCATTTAATTACTATAACAACCACATTAGCTCTGAAATGCTGCTTATTTTCCAGCTTGGAAAACTGTTCGCGTTTGATCTCACTGTATGCTGCCATTGATCTTTTAATGCATCTGATGGGGCACAAGTTGGAGAAATGTATACCCCAAGGGTAGGTGAAAAGACGGCGTACGACTCTCCTCACTGTCTCCAGCAGCTCCTCTCACTCCTTTTTTCTTTGCCTCTCTCTGCACAGCGCTATAAGCAACTAATCCAGCACTACTGAAAAAAGGCCTGTTCAAACGCATTTGCAGCAGGCCTTGAACTTAAATACATTTGGGCAGAATTTGAATATGGAAGGTAAGCCGGGGAGAACAGAGGCAGGCCTCCGAGGACGGCGACCACACTCCCTCTGTGTTGTGCTAATGAGCACCTTTGTACAAACTGTAGCTTTTTAAATCCATGTTAATAGGAGGCCTGTACTTTGTGTGGCTCTCTACTGGTGTTTGCCTCTCTGAACTTTGCAGCAGCATGTGGCAGCTAAACATTCTGATGCTCAGATGTGTCTCGAAGCTAGCTACGTGCTGCTTAACTTAGAATAAAAAACCTGCACAGCCGCCAAACATTTACCTGACTCCCTTCCCACTGACAATCGCTGTGCTACTAGAGTGGACATAATTGCTGTATTGTATGGTAGCAGGTGGCCTGGAGACCATGTGTGTGGAAACAGGAGGAGCTGTCAAGTCTTGAGTCAAATAAGGAGCCTCTTGAAGCTGCTTTCTGCCTTGAGGAGATGTGCAGAGGGTTAACAAGGCTTGATTGCATTAACATTTGTCATGCTTAATATACTAGCGGGAAATAGTGAATCTAGCAGTCACATGCTGATTTTAGGAGCAATGATTGTATTTTTTCTTTGTCTTTAAGATCCTTCAGTAAAAGGAGATTCAGTCTTTTCTTCTGCTTCTACAGCGTTGCTTTCAGCACGCTCTTCCAAACCTAGGTGTACCTGTCCAGCCTCATTTATGGTCCCCGCTGTAAGAAAAGCTAAACTTTCAGGCTGTGCAGAGGTAAAGGACTGGGGAAATGTTGTGTTTGGTCCCACAGTGTCTTGGGTGGAGGTGTTGCTGGCTCCCTGTGCCTCCTCCCCCTGGTGATCCTTATGAAATGGGTTGCTTGCTGCAGGGAGAGAGAAAAGCCCATATTAAATTCTGGACTTGTAACACAACACAAAGAACAAACAGTAAAAAAATAAGCACATAAATCACATTTTCAATGGACAGCCTCTCAAATAAAAATCTAATTTGGCCCACGACTCATGGATCGCCCACTCTTTTAGGTATATTAAAATAAAACTTTGAAGCAATCCTCATCTAATAGGTTAAATATTAATGAGGTTTTGGTCAAGTGAGCCAAATCCAATTTGGCCCCATATGACTTGTGGACATGGTTATTAAAAGGCCAATCTGTGCTGCTCTTATGGCTTAACTTCCCCCCTCTCTGGATATGGTGTGTAAGAAGCCGCAGGTTTTTAACTGTTTTTAACTCCATTCATCAAAGGTTCACATCTCACTGACCGCAGTCTCTTTTTTTAACATCCTCTTTCTCTTGATCTTACTCACTTTTAAAGCTTTCAGTCTCTGAGAGTGAAGGGAAATATCTGAAAGTGAACCAGGACCAATTTTGCAGCAGACAGAAGAACTCTAAAACAATTGCACTCCCTAACATACCTGATAAATAAATCTTTCCTGATCTCGACCCAACTAAATAATAAAAAATAAAAAAGTTTGCGGCGGTCACACAAGACATCTGGGAGGCGGTCCTGGAGCAGAGGACGAGGGAAATAGAAGTGACATTGTGGCTCTGGGCTGTCTCATAGGATTAGGCATTACAGCGTTCACTGGCATGTGCTTTTGTTCCTTCCCATTATATCTGCTTGTGCCTCTTTCCAGATGACTTCTTCCCCAAACTGATCCGGCGGGCAAGATAATTGATTAATATTTCTTGAGGGAACGATGACTAACCGTTGCTGAGGTTCAACCCAAACACTCAGGTTAAACAAAGTCAAAAGCTTGAATCAAAATTCTGTGTTTTTCTTATTTGACCGATACAAAGGAATGGCTGGGAACACTTAGTTTGTGGGTGTGTTAACATGTACAGGGCAGGCAGGTCGAGGTCACCATCAGGATCAAGTACACATTTTTACACTGAATGAAAGAAAGCTTTAGAATGTTAGAAAAAGCAAATATCATAATTTAATTTACATAACATTATTCCTGCTTATTGTTAGGCCTGTATAATGCATGTTTCTCATGTTAAGCTCTTTGTACAGTTAAAAACTGTGCAGGTGCTATTCTTGTACAATAATGGTATCAATTTAAATTGTAATTGTATATCAAAAGTAGGTGTCCTGCACTCTCTCACATATGGCTAATGTTTGTTTTATAATAGTGCTGTTCCTCGAGAAACTATGGCTCATGTGACTTGAATATTGAATCTAAATTGTGTTAGGTGATTTTTAAAACAGATTCATGCACAATTAAGTAGCATTTAGCTTATTTTTGGAAGGCTAACTGGGGTGGTCTCGTAACTGCTTAATTTACAATGATGTAATTTTTTGTCATTGGTTCCATGATAAAATTAGAAATTAGACTCTCTCTAAGCTTCTTGTGAAATACGTCTTTAAACCTCAAACCGTCTATTAAATGAAACCATCAGAAACGTTTAATGACGTCTCTGTAAAAAAAAAAAAATCGGAAATTTGAAAAGTCACAAGGACAAACAGCCCAAAGATTTTTGGACTAATTGTTTCATTTATATTGTGTTGTAATGATATGAAAAGAAATCCTCTGGCATGGACCACAGTAGTCCCAAAGCAGCCAGTAGACATTTAGTAATAAAAAAGTGCAATCTAAAAATACACTCAATAACACTTACTCATTAATAGTTTGTTCCTTTGCTATTCAAAACCCCATTTAATAGGTTCACGTACAACATCTCATTACAAATATTTATCTTAATAAAATAAACACAAGTGATAAACGTTAATCAAACGCTTACGTAAGAGATGGCCAGAACACCTACACTCAACTGGTTTCACGTCAAGGTCAATAAAGACATTACAACGCAAAGGTTTTCTGTCTATGGGAGAATTACAGTACATGCATTTATTGTGGGTGATAATGGGTGGCTGAATGGAACCATCGTACCATCTTAATAAGCTCTCATGTGATGCTCTAAAAACAATCATTACAGGCCTTCCTGGAGCACTCCCCTTCCCCCTGTTTATTAATCAGCTAATTACACATTGACAGTAATGGGCCTGCTGATTCCCACACTTAAATGAACAGGGTTGAATAGCTCTTTAATGATTACCCTTTGTGTTTCTCTCTGCCGCTCGCTCTCCTTTGCTTGCTCTCTCTCTCTCTCTCTCTCTCTCTCTCTCTCTCTCTCTCTCTCTCTCTCTCTCTCTCTCTCTCTCTCTCTCTCTCACTAACAAGTGATTCCTTATACAGCACAATTGACAATATAGGACATTCAAATCAGACCTCCTGGTGAGGGGTCTGTTCCCAAACAAGTCAAGTATCACCTGACAGCCCGAGCTATGATTAAACTTATCTGGAATATGAAACCAAAAAGAAACCAAAAAGAAACAATTAGAGTTGTGACAAAAGCATCAGGCCCATGGCTACGCTATGTCAAATTGGGTGTGGGTCCCAGAGAAAAGCTCACCCTCCAGCTACAGCGGAAAAAAAAACACACCATAAAAGTTTGGTGGAGGAGCGCAGGCAGGTGCAGGTGGAAACGGAGGAGATGGGTGGGGGTGATGTAGGGGGTTTTCTTTGAAGGACGCGAGCAGGGTGCGGAGTGGAGCCGGAGAGGGCAAAATAGTGCGGTGGGCTGCATTTCTGTCAGCAGAAGTGATGGCTGAGTGGTAGCGTTATTTGTCTTGTGCTGCCATACGGCCCCTCGCACCAGCCTGGGCATTAATGAGAGGGGGCCGGACCGCCGGGCAGGAACACGGCGGGCCTCCGACGCAGGTGATCTGTCAAGCAGCCGTCTTGCTCGGGCAAGGAGACACACGAAGACAGAGGGGAGAGGAGAGGCGGCCGGGCTGACCGAGGGGTCCGGCCTCAACATGTGCACCAGCAAGGAGCTCTGCCCGACATTCAGAGATAACGCACTAACAGTCTGACCAGCTCAATCACACTGACTGCAAGCAGCTTATTAACTCCAGACTCTAACTCTGACTGAAATACAGCACACGGGATAAGTTCAGGTTTTGGTTTATTGCCATCATCCCTTTATAGAGATGAAGATGAAGGGCATTATCAGCGACAGCACGGGAGGAGGAAGATTGCAATAATTAATTAGTCTATGAGCAAGATCAGCCGAGGCTATTAAAATCCATCAGGATCTTTTTACACTGATTCATCTTGGCCTGAGAAAGAACTCTTGTGAAACCATGGTGAATGTAAAATGGATTGATTTTACTGTAAGTCGTTTGGAAACATGTTGTTTCTTCACCATTTTAATCCTTTCACAAAAAATATCACCATCTGAAAAAATGATTCCTGAAGTACAAATTGATCCTGCTAAAGTGGCTTTTTAATAGAACCTGACAACAGAACAAGAAACTTGCATTTTTTTATTTATTTTTTGTTCCAAATCTAGTCAGCACCTGTTGGATTGAGTCGGATTGTTGGATTGATGTTGGTGTGAAAAGTGGAAAACAGCCAATTTAAGGCTGAGAAATGGAGTGGTCATCTAATCCAAACAGATACCTGGCTTGATAAGTGTTTTTGTAGGGTTTTTTTTTTTCTCACAGCAAGCATCAGCAGTGCCGGGGAAGTGCTAAAAGGGTAAAGAAAGAAGACAAAGCAACAGCTGGGTACCGCCTCAGTAATTCCCAACGGAGCCCTGTGAGACACCTCGCGCTGCAGACTATTTTCACTCCTGATTACAGAGTTTCAAATCAACCGTTAAAAAAAAATACAACAATCCACTTCCTCTGGCCAACTCAAACGAAGACTCTGTCGCGTTCGCTAAGAGCAACACAGGGAGCCTTGCTTTTCTTTCTACAAATTGGAGTCTTTCCATGCAAACAGTATGTTTACAAGAAGAAAAAAAACAACACCTATAAATCACTGAATGTGATTTTCTTTGTGTCTGTATACATTCATGGCAGAATGGCAACAAAATAAAATGTGTATAAGGAGAGTGAAAGCTTGTCAGAGGGAGTGTGCATTTCCTGGTAGTGGTGAGATTACTGGTGCAGCGGGCTGCCAACGTAAAGATTTATACAGAGCAGTTGCTGCAACAGAAACTGACATTGGACAACATGGGATGCATGATAAATCACAGTGGACAGGGGGCACTAGACTCAGGAAGCAGGAAAACAGTCTGAGCGGGGCTTTTGGTGTGTGTGTGTGTGTGTGTGTGTGTGTGTGTTGGTTTGGGGGGGGGGAATCTCTTAATGCAATTTTGCCAATTTTTGAAACTTACACCAAAACACAGAGTAACTGATGTTATAAGGAAAATCATTTACAGTCAAAGCTTCTAATTTAGCTTTTGTCAGCATGATGAGAAAAACGTTTCAGAAGAAACAGATCAGGTACCTGTGTTTGTTTTTATCTTGAAGCATCCCACACCCCCCACACTCCTCTAAAATCTTTAACAACTGACTCTGGGTCTGTTAACTGTCGAAAAACTGAGGGATGCCCCTCGTTCCGCATGTTGAATATGAGGGGTCCTTAGGGGCCAGGGGTGAATCCTTTTTTACTTTTATGGGAAGTGGTTGAGCGCTGGGGAGGTGAAGGACAGAGTCGCCAGCCGTTCCATCACTCAGTGCAATAAATGGATGCAATCTGTATCCAAGTAAAGCATTGGCTGTTTTTAAATTCCACCTCTTTTATCCAAATGAATGATGGACCCTGGTACAGTGCACTGTGCAGAGATATTAATATACATCACAGGTCTGTACCCCTCACTAAATCAAGGAACCACCAGCATTTGTTATTTAAATGACAAACAGAAGCTGGAGCATGGAGAGGGGGCACGGAGCAGAAGAAGAGGTGGACAAACCAATTCAGATTTCAATCCGGGAACGACACAAGGCCCCGAGCTGTGACTCTAATGAAAAAAGGCAGCTTCACTGGTCCAAACAGACACAACAGCTGCTGCTCAGTGCCACCTCAAATAGGGTGAACTCCACATCACACTATTCTTCTTCCACATTCAAAACAAGTGGATCACAGCTGCCAGGTCCAACGTTGTCTTTTCCTCTGCTGTGAACTTGTTCAGTCTTATTTGACGTGCCTGCTCTGCTAACTGTGCTGTGTGAGGTTGTACAAGGTCAGAGGGACTGTTTCAGCTAAATGCTGACTAACTGCTTTCATCATACTGTCTTATAGTGATCACATTGTTATTATGATCTTCTATAGGGTTCACTACGTTAACTTGCGTAGTTAGTCATAGAATAGTCATGGCCTCCCAGCCTACAAATAATCAAACACGTATGTTATCAAAATACTCTTGTTATAAAAAAACACCTCTTGCTTGTGTTTGTCCCCTATATCATTTTTTATTCCCCACTTACTGTGGCACATAAAACTAATACTAATTTCTAATGATTACCATATTAGCATGCTAGAAAAAGAAGTTTTGACCCGATGTTGGTGCCTTCTAAGTCTATGAGAATGGACCTGGATCAGCACTCGTACTATGTGAAGTGTTGGATGAAAAGTGATAATAGTGATTACATTGAGAGATATGGAGAGGCTGGAGATTCCATATGTATATAGCTCATGTGTATGAGCTACTGTTACCTGAGGTTGTGCTGGTTGCAGCTGCTCTTTCCCTCCTCCTGGACTCTCCTGTGCTCAGCAGTCCCAGAGAGACGTGAGTCTGCCTGGTGGGACACAGACATTTAAAGATTAAACAATACTAACCATATGATAGTGCTGCACACACAAGTTCCACATACACAAATAGAAAAGTAATCATTTCGCAAAAGACAATCGACTAGATTTTTCAATGACTGCAGCTTACATTTTCCCTCAGAGTCTGGTTCATATTTTATTTATTTTTTCTTCATTAATACACGTTAACACCAAAGGGACTGTTGGATGAGGAGTGGTGCCTGCACAAATGACACCTGCTCTATGCCTCCTTGGTCATAAGTCCAAGCCCTGAGATGGGAAAAGCCCCCTCACCAGCTTAATAGCACTGAGCTTGAAGATGTAAAGTTAAGGTCAAGGTCCGTTCCATCACTGCTGGAGAGTGTCTGTGTGTGTGTGTGTGTGTGTGTGTGTGTGTGTGTGTGTGTGTGTGTGTGTGTGTGTGTGTGTGTGTGTGTGTGTGTGTCTGTGTGTGTGTGTGTGTGTATGTGTGTGAGGGGGGAAGACGTGCTGATATGCTGACATGCTGGTGTATGTTTGTGGTGGTGCAGTGAAAGAAGAGGAAAAAAACACATATGACGTCAGTAAAAACATGCATGTTTTAGATATTAAACATCTACAACATCAGAGAATGTTTCACGAACAATAATACGATTTGAAATGCATTAAAACAGAACCTGTAAAAAAACGAGTTAACGACAGATTTCAGAACAGAAGAGAGCTCCTTGTTAACCAGCTCAGCTTATCTTGGTCTGCAGGCTACAAAGAGCTCGCAGCTCTAACAGACACATGCTACAATCGGGCCCCGTCAGGGCCGCCTCTTAACAGGCAGCGCGTTCTGTGACCTCAGCACCCATAAATCACATGACGGCAGTGCAGGCACAGGGTGTCGAGAGCTGTGCCGGGCATGCTTTGAGCGAAGTCTCTATGTTGTATAATCAATAGATATAAAAATAAATGGCGTGACCGTTATTCTCTCCCTGCTACCCCTCTCTAATAAAATCCCAGTAATGCATATTTCATTTACTTTTATACTTATTGATTACCTGTACTCCAGTTAGTAAATCACGCGTCTATCGATCCCTCAATCGTACCTCTGTCGGACAGCACATAACCAGCCATTTGCGCCCCTGATAAAGAGCTCAGGCATTGAACTCCCCACAGTAAATCTTTGCAAACTAACTTTTTAATTCCAAAATCGATCGACGTTTAAACGTCGCATTATTTCACGAGGCACGCCTGAGGTATTAAAAGTAATACCCTGATGCATTTGGTCTTAATGTGTGGAGGTCCATCCCTCCATCTCCTCCCTCATTACACCGAGGCCGAGTGGCTCAGGGGCCCCCGGCAGCCTGGAGGGAGGTGAGGGCCCTGCCGCTGAGAGCTGAGGGGTAGAGCCGCTGCGGGGCCACCAGAGCCCAGAGACGCTCAGCACAATGCTAATCAAACAAGAGAATACCATCAGCTGGCTCATTAACCGAGGCAAAACATCTCCATTCATCTCTGAGCAGAACCCAGAGGCTTTTTATAAGCTTGTTACGCACCTCAGTGTAAAAGTGAGACAAGTTGTTAAAAATGCACAACACTGTTTTTATATTTAACATCTGTTCCTTCATCACTTTTAAAAGCTCGACAGATGTTGGCCCGTTATTTTGTCCCTTTAATATACAAAAACTGTGATGAGGAAACAAAGAGTGACTCAGAGGCATGAGGCGATGAAAAAACAGCTCATATGTAAAGAAGACGGCCGACGACGGAATTCTACCAACACAAGGACACTGAGGAAAACGTCTCCGAGATGGATTTTTCAGGTCATATGAGACACTTTCAAATGCGGCGTGGTCCCTTAGGGTACAGAGTAAAACTGCACTGACACAGGGTCAATTGTAATTTTGGCAGCCACATCCAAAAGCAAATATATCAATTAAAAATAATAAATCCAAAGAAGGAGTGAGCTGCAGTTACAAAATGGCCATCTATTTTCATTAGGGTACACAGCGCTTCAGGTGTGAGCAGGATCTCAAGATTAATAGAGGTATTCAAATGAATCAGAAAGGATTAGGGTCTCCAGGGAACACAATCAATAGCGCCAAATCAATAATCAATAGGCCACTCACACCAATATACTAACTGCTGACACCGAGATCTCACAATTAAAATGAAAACTGGGAGGGGAGTGGCGTAAGACTATGATTTATCTCACAGCACAAGTGTCATTTAGAAATAAATAAGTCAATATATAAAAGCTGCTGCTGCCTGGCTCAGGTGGGAGGCAGTTATGCATTTAAACGTGGCCGCCGGCCCCGAGCATTACAGGCAAATCCCACAAAGCATGGCGCCCGGTCGCAAGCCGATATGAGGATAAACAGCATGCAACCTCACACAGCCTTTATCACTTAGCATCAAATCTCTGATTGTGGCCGTCAACTGGCGGCAAACAGGAGCTGGCAGCTTTTATTAATACAGTATCATTTCAACCTGGCCGTGATACAAGATTAATGCGCACACTGTGCCCACAGGGAAAAATCGTTTCTATCAGGGGTGTTTGGAAACAAAGAAAATCAAATATTTGGGAGCTTAGTAGACCTGAGAGGGAGGGTGCTCCAAAGAAATGAAAATAAGGTTAAGTTGAATCAGCAGTGGACATTTCAAAGTTTATCAAGAGGAATTAAAACGCTTTTTTTTTTTGTTGCCATGCAAACACATTTCCTCATATTTGCTGTGTTTGCATGCAAGGGTGTGTTCTGGAGGAAGTTAAGGTAAAGTTAGGGAAGTAAATGGGTGCCATGTGTGCAGAGGCGGGTTGTGAGGACGGAGACGCTTTCTCACTGGAGAAGGGATTTGAGCAGCTTGGGGAGATAGATTCAGCTTGCGCCGTCCGACGGGACACATCAGAAGCCCCTCTCGTCAATCCCCCCTCTCTCTCTCTCTCTCTCTCTCTCTCTCTCTCTCTCTCTCCCTCGTTCATTTGGGAGTATGATTTATACTTTTTGAAGTGAAGGGTCTTGAATCCCACTATAAAGGAATTAAGAGGTCTCCCTTGAGTCCGCCATTCAAATGAGAGCATGGCAGGGATATGAGGGCTTTTTAATAGAGAGAAATTAGTATTCACAATGCCTCAAACTGAAATCTGAAGGAACCTTTCAGGTGGAGAAGAAAGAGGCCAGTTTAGAAAAGAAAGCCTTAAGAAGTCGGGGGCTTTTCATAGCAGTCGTGTTTTTGCCCCTCATCAAGGAGTGCTGGAGCTCTCTGTAAAATAACCCAAGAGAGAGGCGGGAAAAAGAGTGTGTGTGTGAAACAAAATTAAGAATGCACCATAAATAGGCAGAGTGAAAACAATACAATGAGGAATCCTACAGTCCTGAGGCTGAGGGAGCGAAGCGGCTCCTCAACAGTCCCCCATGCAGAGCCATCAGATCCAGGGATGACTGGGAGCCATGAGACGCTTTGACAAACACCTTCTGGATAAACCTTTTTTCCTTTTTGTTTTTTGTGCAGTCCCAGAAATGCAGTTTAGATTCTGCATTCCAACTATGGAAACACAAAGTATTTCTCTATTTGGGAACACTGACCTTGAGAACGATTGTATTTTTGTGTTTGACTGTAGCTGTCTGTCGCGGCTTGAGTTTATACTTCAGGCCTGGATTGACATTACACTTATTTCCTGTTTGTTGTCATGGAGACCCAAGGGCCTCTTTAACAGCTCAAAAGCAAATTGTAAATGTTCTACTGCTCTGATAACGCTCAAATTGACAAATGAACACGCCATGCGTTGCACAAATGTGAAAACAAATGATAAAACATGAAGCACTGGATTTTTAGGTTACAACAATGTTTTAGGATTAATACAACATGTGTGCTACTTAATGCAAATTCATTTTCTCTTTTTCAGAGGAAGTCTAAGCGTTGCAGAAATGCAGCTATTGTAAATGAATGTACACAGATCACACTTATTTCTGCAGCAAACAGGACTAACAGTCAATCTCTGAAGTTGAACAAATAAGCATTTTCTATCCTTTACAACTTACCCACTGGTTCCTTCCACACAAAAAACACTAAGCAAGATCGGCCGAGTCAACAGCAACCTGTTCTCTGATGACACATCATAAATGATCCATCGATATATTGAACTTAGATTGTAAAAAAGACTGAATGGTGTCTATATATATATATATATATATATATATATATATATGCACACACACACACACACACACACACACACACACACATAGAGAGAGGCTTAAGTGGTGGCTTTTGTTTAATGAATCAACTACCTGTTTCTGCAGACTGATGAGGAACATCTGAGACGGGAGCTCTCTGACATCATGTCAATAGGACACAAAGGCTTGGACTGAAAAGACGTAGAGTATGAAGAGCATTTAGATTTTCAAATTACACCATTTAAGTCTGAAAAAAAATTGGTAAAAAAATATAACAGAAGAACATACCTGGCTTCTCTCTCGTTTCCCAACAGCAGGCAGCCAAAAACTAACAAGAAAGAAAAAGGAAGTTTAATCACTTAAGAAAAATATGAAATATGAACACAATAGATCTCCAATGTTTTAAAGAATTTAAGGCAGTATGTCTTACTCTCTCTGGTACGGGTCTTGAGAAAAGTGTCTGAGTCTCTTGACAAACGCTGGCATGCTGTTTGCCTATAAAACAAAAAAAAACAACTGCCACAGTTAGAAATATTAGAGTTAGTTAGAAATGTACACTAGCAAGGAAGATGTCTGTTGTACTTTAACCTTGCTGGGCAGCCGTCTTCTATCCTTCCTGATGCAGCACGATGCTGAGGCAGGCACTCGTTTCAGGTGTGAATGATACCGATTCCCTGGAATTGCAAAAGGAAATGAGATAATGATAATGTTTCAGATAGAGAGAAAAAAACAAATGCCAATGAGAGGTCAAGATGGCTCTGCAGTCAAGTGATGATTTAAACACAATATAATGTGCAGCAATGTCATTGTTTTATTGATTGAAGGACAAATGCAACATGCACTCTTTTCCTCAAAAGAAAAGCACTAAAACCACTTTAACATTGCTCTCATGCTGCACCTCTCTGGGAGGGCCGTGCAGGCTGCAGGAAGGTTGGCGAAGGATTATCCTCAAGGGAGATCTGGTTGTCTGAGTCCCAGCTGGGCAGCAGGCCGGCCACACCAGCTCCAACTCCGCAGTCTCCTTCAAAGAACCAGTCGCTCTGCTCGTCATCACCTATCACGGGGAAATGTTGTGTCAGCCAGCACGTCACTGTTAAAGCCTATTCATACTCAACAAACCTAACTTGTGATAAAGAACTGTACGTTAAAAAGAAAAAAACAGGCTCCACCTAAGTCACGGCAACACAAAGTACAAGTAGTCTTGTCCCTGTACAAACCAAAATTTGAACGCCATCAGACAGACGCAAAGTCCTTTTGGACTGGAAGACCATCATCAACAGAAATCCTTAAATCCCTCTGCAATAACTCCTTCCAGACCAAAATAAAACACCATAAAAACTACATGAGAAGACACGTTTTAGGCTCAAATTACAATCTCTTAAGCTAAGATATTTGTTGTTGGACACAATATAGCCCCGACAAACTTCAATATAATTTATGTTAGCACTTCTTTGTCTTATTCATTTTAAGGTAAAAGTCATTTGAAAAACTGCACAGATCTTGTCTTGTCATGTTTTCAGTCAAGTTACACATAACAACCATTAGGATTATATTCAGGTGTTTTTTGGTTCATGCAAAAAGTGAGGGAGCCTTGTGATAGTGTTTTGAAGAAGACGATGTAGTTCATCGTAGGTTTGGTGTCAGGTCCCACAAACTTCGGGGGATCTTTGTCTGACACGTGTGTACAACAAACTGCAGCTCTAGCTATACGCTTCCAGAGCACCAGACAACGCCCGTCCTGTCCCCAGACAACCAGCCCATATCAGACCTGTCAGTCAGCAAAGGAACATGCAGGAACCATGCTCCTCACAGTCAAGGTGTAGTGACAACTGTTAAATCAGAGGCCGCCTGGCCCCACCACGGCTAATGAGATTAGCAAAGGCTTCAGCGCTCATTAACACGACATGACAACGTCTTATTAGAGTCGCCTGGGTGCCCAGCAACCAGCCCATTGTATGGCAGCCTCCCTCTGTAGCCCCAGCATTCCCTCAGTTGAGCAGGGTGTCATCCATTCCAAACCTGACAACACGTCATCTTTCTCTCAATGATCAGGAAGTTAAAAAAAAAAAAAAAAAAAGGGCTCTGAATACTCAACATTCAAACAAGCTGTACTGCACAGTTTGAACAAAATGAAGAGATCAAGATGTTGCGCTTCGTAGTTGTCCTTATGTCTGAATTGTTGTTGCTTTTATACCTTGTCTTCCCTCATCATTGGTGAACAGGCCGGGGTCACTGCTGCATGTGCTGCTGGTTTCCCTGCAAAAAAGAAGAAGAAGAAAAACATCCCATGTGAATGATCTTCACTGACCTGTTTCTTTGATCTGAATGACATTTGAAGATGAAGAACTCTGTTTGGATTGTTCGCATTACAAAGGACTGAATCTTTAGGTCAGACAATGTTATAGCATCTGAAAAGTAAACAATGTGAATCTTAAATTTACAAGCCCCCATAATGTCAATATCTAACATGTAACATTCAATAATAAAAATAATGAAGAAGTCCAGAGCTAGAGGTCGACATAAATGGAAATGACACAAAAAGACAGAACGTGCCGTGTTCTCCCTTGTCGCGATGCAAACACAAAGACATGAAGAGAGGCTCTGATCGAAGCCACTGAGTGACATGCACAATCTAATTGAATATCCTCCGCTGTCAGCTCCAATCTAATCTGGCCTGCGTTGTGGAGGATGACAGGAGAGCGAAACACACTCCCCCCTGCTCGCCCCCTCCCTCTGGGTGTGCCCCACACACAAAGTGGCCCACAGACGTGCCGCTTCCACACAACTGGCCAACATCTGCTGTGTGGGCTGTCGCTTCTTCCTGCCTAGACCGCTCCGTTGCCGGCAACCCCCGGGCAACCCCTCGCCCTCTGTGCCCCCTCTGCTACCCGAGACCACCCGGAGTTTTTCCTGCCTTTCTCACACCTTCCTCACATTGAACAAGAACCTCCAGACACTCCAAGGTCATTTGAAGGATTTGGGGGGGGGGGGGGGGGGGGTGACAAGCGCTGAAAAGCTAATGTCTTGTTTTCAATTCGACCAAACTGTCAGACCATTGCTTTCCTCAAAAAAAAAAAAAAATATATATATATATATATATATATATACCAAGCAAATCCTTTCAATAAATATCATAATGGACACTTTGAGTTCTGTAAAGTTCTGCTCTTAACATCAGTCAGATTAAAGGACAGCTGACAGGATAGTATTGGCGTCCTTCATTGGTTCAATTCACTGCTGCACTGAATTCTCTTTAATGTGTACTGATCCGCAGGGGAAAATAGTACCCAACAAAAAGCACTCTCAACCCTGCTATAGAACAAAGCTGTGGTTGTTTTGTCAGATTGTTTGTTGAGTGCAAAAGTTCTAAGCCCTTTACAATTCTATACTTGAAATAAAGTTGATTTATAGATAAAAAGGCTTAAAGAATTTAAGTTGCAAACACTTAAACTACACCATTTGATTCAGTAACTAGACAAATATATAATATTGTCAATCAAAACAGGAAATAAAGCTCATTTAAACCCCCCTTTAAAATAAGTGGAGGCCAATGATCCTGATTGCCTTGCATTTTGCTTCCTGTTGATCAGCGCTGACCTTGCTCACAGGAAAAAGCTGGAGGGTCAGATATGCGCTGATACGGTGCTTTGCCATATTGCAAAGGCCTGCAAGAGACGGCAGGATCAGAAAGACATCCGTACAGCGTACACGTCTTTCTGGGACAGATGGTCCTGCATCATCTCCCTCTCACATCCGAGAGAAGCAGATGTGAGTGGGAGCCAGCCTCTCCGGGGAATCTGGAAGATGTCTGGCCCGGCCGAGTCATCCCAGGCTGATTCCCCAGGCCTCTGCTCAGCTGGACACAACCTCTGGACACATTGGCTGGCCACTGGAGCAAAAAAAAAAAGCAAAAAAAAAAAAAAAAGCTCTGTAACAGCTATCACTTTGTGTCCAAAGATTTTTGACCTGAAGTGTGACCTCTTCCTCCATTTTTAAAGAAATATGGATATGCTTTGTTCTCCAAAGTTTGAAAGAAGAATCACAGGTATAAACAATTAATTAGAGACAAACATTAAGAATTCATCTGTATTAAAGGTGTAATGTGATGTCGCTTGGAGCAGCACAGGGCCGATGTGAGACCATTTCCATTAAGTACTGCCTAATTAATGTCATGAATAATTGAGGCCACCATTTTTCTTGGGGACCAAAAGAAACACCTCTGCTTTCTTCAGCGGCGACCTTTGGTAAGAAAAGTTGACAAACATTTAGGGCAAACTTAATCTTTCACACAGGCCTAAAATAGTACTTCCCCCATAAGTCAAAAATAAGATATTCTGTTGTGGATTAGTGCTAAAGAAACAACTAAATCTTAATTAGATAAAGCGCCATATGTCCATGGTGAAACAAAGCCAAGGGCAAAAACTAAAAGTGCATTCCAGCATTTTTGAGCCGAACCCCACATGGCTCTATTGTCTCTATACAAGCCAAAGAGGTGAAGCAAAACACAGTATCCAGATGAGCACTAATCATTAGGATATAATCCTCAGCTCCTGGGAGAGGCAGAGCAGTTTGCACAGAGATTACAGCCTAGCTGCCATTTATTGAGCCGGGGCTCATTCTGCAGAGGAATAAAGAAGAGGCAGAGACGGAGGGGGGCAAAGCGCTGATAACAATGGATCTGTGGGCTCTTCAAACAAGCCACCCCAACCCAAATCCATGCCCTCTTCCATGGGCGTCTGATTATAAGGTTATCCCAGCATCCCTGAGCAGCAGTAATTGGATTAGTCTCAGAGATTTATGAAAATTAACTTCAGCAAATGCTGCCCTGCTTCCCCCCAAAAACTCCTCGTAGAGTTTTCAAAATATACATTACAGCCAGACGAAGCGGAGTGTGAGAAAAGCACACACAGGCTTTTATTTATTTTTTTCTGGTGGCAGGGTTGGAGTCACCAGTAGCAGCTCACATCTGGAGACGGAGGCTGAGTCCGGGACAGCGTCTACCCACAGGTGAGGCCTGCTTGCTGGGCCAGCCTGGGTGCCAGGTGGCCTCACTGCCAGCAGGCTGGGCCAGGTCTAATCAAGGATGTGGAGACCAACTGGAGCTGCCAACATCTGCTCTCCTTGCACTCGGGTGGCTGAAGGCAAAGCTCGACTCAACAAGAGGAGTGACCTTGAGGAGAGGCGTTGGAGACCGCACGCTTCTAATAAAAAAGGTAAATAAAATGAATGACTTAGAAATAAAGGACACTTCAACAGTGGCATCTAAGTCCAACAACCACTGGACCATACACCGTCTGAGTAGAAATACTTCTGTTATACCACTGTCAACCCCTCATCACTGCTGCCATTTGTTCATTTCCTTCGCCCAAGCCTCCGTTTAACCACTCGATTGTTCAGCCCTTTGTTACTGTGGCAGTCTACTGAGCAGCAATCAACAGTGTTGGCCTGGTGTAAGTGAGAAATGATTGACAGCATGCCACGGTGTTCCCATTTATTTCTTCTCCGGAGCTGTTTTCTGTCAGAACGGCTATTGATTTTTCTATAAAGTAAGAAAACAAGTACCATTTAGGGGCTAGAGAGGTCAGCACAAATTAAACCAGAAGATGTAAAGCCTTCTGTCTGTCCCATTACCGGTTACCTCAAATGTCTTCTTCTCAGAGGAAATACATTGGGCAGGAGCCCGGCAGGGCATTGGATAGTGGAGCTCCCTGGCTTAAAACACTTACTGAATGTTATACTTACACAGTGTTACACATTTGGACCGTGGGAAGTATATAATGCCAAGAACATATTTCTGTATCATGAAAAAATACAACAATTCCCCTGAGTAATATTCTATGGTAATGTAGTAGGTCGGGACTTCTCCTCTTTTCCTGTTTTATGATCCTCCATTAAGCAGTGTCATCTTTATATAACATACCTGATCTGGGCTGCTAAAATGTACAGTATTTTGTTTACATTGGTAGCAACACTTTTGTTTGTCAATGTCAGTCACTGTGGCTGAAACATCTCAACATTTGCTCTACAGATGGGAACATTTGGTACAATCGTTCATTGCAGCGAGACCTTGTCACACCTTTGTCTTTCCCTCCAGCGCCACCATGGTGTTCAGTTCTTTCTTATTCTGATCTCAGAGCCTCTTATGTGCAGACTGAGCTGTGCCTTTTAACTGACCCAATATCAGAGCAATATTTTTGTTTTACAGACATGTCAGTTTTTCGTGCAAAGAAACTAATAAGTGCTAATAAGCAAACGTTCTTCTACGAGGACACTGAACTTAAGTCTGTCAGTAGATGTTTTTAAATATGCCAAAGTAAGCATTGAACTCAAAGTTCAGCCTCAAACTGCAAAAAAATTTTTTGCATTATTTAAAAAACTAAAGACCAAGATGACCGTTCGCTGGAACATTCTGTGCAAATAAAGCTGCTTTCATTGCAAATTCAAGTTTTCGCTAATTTTTTAGTTTTTGATTACTTCTTTGACAAAAGGATATCATGATGGGCATTTTTCAAGACAAAACAACTAGACATTTTGAAAGTCAACTTTAAAAGGCGATTGTTTGTTGCAGCATTTTTTCTCTTTGTGATTCTACAGTATGTCGTAACCTCTGCCTCACGGTGATGATATCATCTGCTTGCAGTGAGAGCCACATTTAGTTTTACTAAGTACAATGCACACGAGAGGGTTCACTTGGGGACACTGGGACATGCCCAGCTTTAATTACCCAGCCCAAGACAGGAATTCATTTCAAAACAAATCAATAGCACACCAAGTCACTTATTTATTTGTGACAATATTTCTCGAAAGGAAATAATGAGCTTGCAGATGCCTGGAGGCATAACTATCAAAGAATCCTCCCTGGTGATCATTTCAGCGAGAGGAGATGAAGATGAAGAGGCTCGATCATTCATTTTTAATGTCTACTCAATACTTTAAAGTGGACTGGTATGATTGTTATACTTTCTTTTTTAGTCTCGTTGAGGACAGGCTGAATATTGACAAGTGGCTCCATGAAGACAGGCAGCGTAGATCATCTTAAATGTCGCCTTGTTTAATTGCCTCTGTCTGATTTTAGTTATGCCCATGACTTTTATGTTATGGGTTTAACTGCCTTTGTAACTTTCCATTTAAAGGGTAAAAAGGGCTTTTAGAGTTTTGAGCTCCTTCTCCAACATGGTTTTAATCTTTGACGGGGTGAACTTCTTATTGCTGAAATACAGCAAATCCAATTTTTCACTTTTTTTTACAAACAATTTCTGTGATTCAAACTTTTCATGGACGCCAAATGTGGATTGGATATTGTCTTACTGGGCTTAAATGTTATACATTTATAATAAATGAAGGGTTTGGTTGCTTATTTAACCACAGAAAAGAAGAAAATCACGAATATGAGTTCTTGAAATCTAACATTACCCCTCGGACATGTTATCTTCTGCAGCATCTCTGTGTTTCTTGGCCATCTTCCTCTTCCACCACTCGTTTCCCATCTGCCTTGATCCCTCAGTCTGGTGATCTGCTGCAACCCAACCACCGGACCTCTTCTTAGATCCAGAAAGATGCTGAATCCTAGAAGGCCTGTGTCTCCGCCTCTTATCTACACCTGACACCTTCAACTTCTGCTGCAACGTCAATGTGATGTCTGGGGTCATTCTTTTGACCTTTCTCCTCCTCCGAAGCTGCCGTCCAGGATTATTCTCAGTGAAGGAGTCAGACTCTGGCCAGGAGGGCTGTCTAGTCCTGACCGGACCTCTCATGACGGAGCGCCATCGGCAGGTTGATGTCACGTCATCAGAGTCACTGCAGTTGGCTAATGAAGCAGCGACTGTTGAGGAAGAGTTCCCTCTGAACACTCTGGCTTCATCCAAGCTGGACTCGGAGGCTTCGATCCAGTATCGTCTGTGCTCCAGCGAATAGAGGGAGGAATCACGGCAGCGCTTGCGGCCTCTGCGGCGGCGGATTTGTCGCCGTCGCTGCAATGGACTCAGGACCATTTCCTCCCACAGCTTTCTCTGCTCCGAGGGCTGCTCCAGAGCAGACACCAGGTCCTGCACCAGCTCATCCATCATGGTGCTGGAAACCAAAGACACAAGATACAACAGAATGAACACAAGGCCGCACTCACACTAAGCAATCCAAACTGCGCCCAAGCACCTGGGACTCCTAAAAGTCAGATTTGACTGGTTTGACTGCTGTGAGTGCTCCGTACCGTGCTAAAGCATGGTACACTTCCTTGACCCTGACATGATTGGAAAAGGTGAGCTTCAGCACGGTAAAGTTGCAAGAGTACAAGCACGGGCACACAATGTGGACATGATGTAAGACCGCTCCTCTAAACTTAAACAGCAGGTTTGTGTTACTCTGCTGAATGTTAACCCAAAATTTGGCCTGACTCTGGCGTCACTATCTCGTAAGACATGATGACGTACATGTACAAGAGCTGACTGTGCTCACCTTTTCATTACCAATGTTTTGTGAGCTGAATTTAAAGGCCAACATTAAATAATAATGTGAAAGTGACACAATATCCAATTAGGAAAAAAAAGGCTTTATTGTAAGAAACTTCCACATAGTGTTCCGTGTGTCTTTTGTACATTACTTTGAGTCTCAGGGCAATGTAAGCAAATCAAAAACAATACCAGTTTTATTGCTTTTAATATGATATATCTCAAAAAGAGGCAACAGCAATAGAGATCCTGATATTGAATAGTCTGTCTTTTGCTGTTGACACCAGAGTTGACAGATGTCCTGCTGCGGTGGGGTGGTTATCTCTGGATTCAGATGTGACTACAGTATCTCTACAACAGCGTCTTCAAGTAGCAGATTATACAATATTCACTGACAGATTCTGTTCTGGAGCTGTAACATTGTACATTTCACACTCTGAGCTGCTGCAGTTCTAGCTAGATATACATATTTAGCAGCTGCTCAACATCAGTGCTGGAGTACAATAGCAGAGTCAGAGTGAGCTGTGTGCATGCTGTGTGCAGGCTGTTACATAACAACATCTTACACGTGAGCTCAGCACAAGGGCGACACTAACACACACACACGCCTCACTTTACTACCCGCGAACACAAAGACACTTTAACAGCGTTTTACACAGCAAACGCGTTGTATAGATGTGGTTCTTAACATTGATATTACAGTGATGTAGGTGCAGGCAAACAGTCTACCGTGAGCACTCACCAGTCGCAGCTTGTCTTGTTTTGTTTTCAGTACAGCTGGGACGGCAGACGCACTTCCGCTCTGCGCTTCAGCCAATCAGGTGTCTCCTTCTCTCTGCGGCTCTCCTGCAAAACATCCCGCCACCTCTCTTCACCGCGGTGTTAACGCAGATAAGGGTGAAGTCTGCTGAGATGTAGATCATGCATTTTACTTTCCCACCGCTCTCCTTAACACTCATACAAGAAGCAAAATATTATAGCCAACTACCAACAACTCCATAGAGCATTTATAACTGTATAATTATCTTTATTAGCTCATGGTCTCTAGTTTTTCCTCTAATAAAAAGACCTTGTAGGCTATTATAACCTCTCGCCTTATAGTATTGAAACGATCAGGCAGTAGCAGAGATTGTAGCCAATTTAGTTTATAGGTCAACCCCCAAAACCCCAGCCCACCTAAAAGTAGATAAATCATTTGATTTCTCTTTTTTTTAGATGTGAGTACATTTTCTGTATACAATCCACTGAATCACTGAAAAATAAACCATTTTCTAAACTCAAACTCTCAGTTTGATTGATTAACTTATGTCTTGTTATAAGTTCACTTGCGTTTAGACAAAGTCTGTTGGAACTTATTTAAGTGTTGATTCAATACACCCACAATCATGTTCAGTACAACATGATCAAATTCACATGAGCAACCAGATTAGGTCATCCCCTAATCAAATTTAGAAAGATATAGTTTATTCAGATCAGATATAAGCACAAGTTGAGTCGAACCTGACAAACGTATGACAAGCTCCTACTATGAATCTACATGTCTGTAACATACTGTAAATATCTTCAAAGTGAATATAAAACCATGTCAAGGGTCTGATTAGTTTTTATTGCATGAATTATATTACCTCTGAAACATTTAAAACAGTGCATGAATTATTGTTTTATATGTAACAGCTATCAGTAATGAACAATTGTCTTTCAAAGCCGGTGTGATGCTGAATAAAGCAGAAAGTCATTTAGCACTTCTTTATTCCTTTAGATGAAGGCAGCCCATATAAAAAAATAGAAGTCTGTGAAAACAAGCACAAAAGCCATTTAATCGCTCTCATCTTCCTCTTAATAACTGCAAATTTCCCCTAGGGCCCCTGGGAGAGGGCCTCTCTGTGCCTCTGCCACCTTATCTGTCGCCTCCATATTTCAGCATGCTGAGGAGCTCCCTCAGTACCCAGCCCCCGGCCCTCTCTCGCCGGGGCCTGTGGGGAAGCTGGGCTCCTGGGCGTACCATTGTTCTGGCCTGGGAGGAAAGTCCGGAGAGAGCCCTGAAAGCTGGAGAGAGGGAATATATTAAAAAAAAAAAAAAAAAACTTGAGCCACTCCTTCATTAAGCAGCAGCCTTCCACAAGCAAACATATCTGAAACGGCCCCCTTTCAGAGGCAGTAATTAGCAATTTGGAAACCTTGCCCCCTCAGGATATACAGTTTCAATTTACTCAGCAGCTTTAGACTCCTTGGCACTTAATATTCATTGTTTCTGCCATCTTCCCAATTTCTCAACGTACATTGTCTAGTCTTTCACTGCCGATAAAGTGTTTTATCTTTCATGTAATTCTTCTTTTCAATGAGTCCTTTGCAAGAGAAGTTAATTTTTATAAATAATTTTCTAAGGGATTTGTAATGAATGTGACGGATGTGATAGCAAAGTGCTCTTCAGGAAGTGTCAGGCTGAATATCATATGGAGCCAATATGGTGCTTGATTGATTAAGTCCGGCTGTAAATGGTGTGTTGGAAAAGTTCCCGCAACTTTTGAGCAAGTTTAATTCTCAACAAGTTCTTAAATACTTAAAAATCCTGAAGCTGTAGAAATAAAAGACATCTAAGTTTGAATGATAATACCTGATAAAAGGATTTTCTGATATATTAACACGGAAAATCATCAAGAATCCTGTTTACAAAACTTCTAGCTTGACTTTGCCTCTTTTGTTACAGTGATATGTTTACGCATCATTGACAAGTACTGAATTATGAAAACTGTTATCATGAATTATTTGTCAGTGTTTGTATTGGCAGGGTAAAGCCTTTGCTTGGATTTAACGGCAAATGTTTGCAAACTGCTTATTAAGCCAAACCACATATTGTACCTCAGGGGGGGAAGACTGACACTTATCTTTGCCACCATGAAGCCTTTGTTTCAAAACGCTACCACTTCCATTCATTTGCAATCAGCATTGTCTAATAGAAATAATTGATTTTCGCCTCTTCTCCACAAACGCAAACGCTTGTGATTAAACAGTTTGTCTTTAAATCTAAATTCTAAGATCCCCATCAACACTTGAGAAAAATAGGCAACTCATTAAAGCAAACAAGGGGGGAAAAGGAGTAGCTGAGATGTGAAAAGAGGAGGCAGGGAATGAAATAATGAATGGAGTCCGAGTGAGCTATCTCTCCCAGGCAGAGCGCCACTAGGGATGCAAACTCTCAGCCACCAGAAATGAGCTACCTATCTGTGAAAAGAGTGACTGCTCCATCCTATTTGATTTGGCTCTCCTATCATCTCTTAAGAAGATGTCAGCCTTGCTTCTTCTATTGCTCTCAGCCTTTATCAACCCGGAGACGATTTCCCTGAGAAAAAAAAAAAAGGAAGAAGAAGAAGGAGAGGAGGGGGAGACGCATTTGAGTGCCTTTCAGGGAGCAACACTAAAGAATAAGTGTTATGCGATAAAAAGGGGGTTGTTAAATAGATCTGTCTATTTGTATGGTAATAATGATCGCTTAAAGACTTGCAGCTCCGTGACTTGTAGAACAAGGAAACAAATTTGTATTCAGGTATTGTGTTAACATGACTCTCCCGACGACCTTGTGAAACTTTCATACAGTAAAAAATGAGTTGAATTCCTGAGGTTTTTTTTCCCTTTTTCCCTTTCTGAGAGGAGGAGACCCACTAAGCAGAGCTTAAACTTAATCTTTTGGCATTTTAAACAATCTTTGTCAGAGTTTTTATCAACTGATTTGAAAAACATTTGACTTTCAAAGGCTTGAATTAAATATACAGTATAAGCAAGAAAGGTGTAACAGAGTTCCTGGTAATCCAATGTGTTTGGATGTCTCTGAAGTTATGGGTTTCTATCCCTGACCTTCGCTTCACATCATTCACCATTCCATTAAAAATAAGGTTCTCTGTTATGCCTTTCTTGCTTATAAACTTGGTTCAAAACCTTTGAAATTGGTTTTGAGCCAAGATATTTCACGACAGGAAGTGATTACAACCCTTATTTAGGAGTTACTTCTAGTTTTGGAAGAAGTCCGAGGATCCTCTATTTCAGAAAAAACTAACACAGCCACAATGACAAGAATACACTTCAACTATCAAAGTCAAAGAAGTAATTACTCACGAGGATTTGTTTCTCACATTTTGATGCAGATGGTCAAGCAGGAGAATACAGTCATTTTTTGGAAATAGCTTTGGGCACTGTAATCAATATTAATCATACAGTATATAAGATTATAGCATGTTTTGTTTGATTTGGATGTTTTAGTAGACAAAGACCATAGCAGTCAGTTATGGTAAAAAGTATTTGTGTAAACCTCACACGTAGGGTCAGTGAAAGTATTGAGTATCTCTCTATGAAAGAATAATTGCAAATACTATTAAAGCCATAATGATATGTGTCAAAAATCAAACCCTGAGGTTTCTCGTTAGGATTGAAAGATCCAGTGTGTATAAACTGTTATTAAAACAATCCGGAAAGCTGAAATAAGAGAAAATCAAGTCTTTCTGTGTGTTGTTCCTGGAGACCCTTCTGTACATTGTTTCAGATGCATCACTGCTGTGGGTAACCACATCAATCTGCCCCAAACCTGTCGATTTAGAAAGTGGAAGGAGGAAGCTGACCCTGTTTAGTTGATCCTACATCTGCTATCTGCATGTAGTAAATGGTGTATAGTAACAGTTCAGCAGAAACATGATCTCCCATGATGATGTAAACAGTTCAAATGTTTTTATAAGCACATCAGCAGAAGGATTGATATTAGGGTGTTCAAATGATTACATTTTGTAATCGCGATTAATTTCTATCTATCTATCTATCTATCTATCTATCTATCTATCTATCTATCTATCTATCTATCTATCTGTCTATCTGTCTATCTGTCTATCCCTCTATCTATCTATCTATCTATCTATCTATCTATCTATCTATCTATCTATCTATCTGTCTATCCCTCTATCCCTCTATCTATCTATCTATCTATCTATCTATCTATCTATCTATCTATCTATCTATCTATCTATCTATCTATCTATCTGTCTATCCCTCTATCTATCTATCTATCTATCTATCTATCTATCTATCTATCTATCTGTCTATCTATCTATCTATCTATCTATCTATCTGTCTATCCCTCTATCTATCTTTAGATGAGAACTTTCCTTCTGATCAAATTCTACCCTGCTGTATTTTGAAATAAAGTAATTTATATCAAACTTTACTAATTAACCCCCAAAAGGAACTCGTTAAGGATCAAAAACTAAATGAGACAACTAAAACAAATTAAATAAGACGTTTAAAGATGGATCAATATCGTCCATGGTGCACCTAAAGGGACAACATAGTATGTGATTAAAGGAAGAATGTGCACATCAGTACAGCAGAAATCTGTCTAGCTGTCTATAATAAGTGAGAGGCGCTGGCTGTGTTGTTGTCGGAGCTGTGTTTACATCATGTTTAAATGGATGGGATAGCCTTGTGTATGAAGATGGAGGACGAGAGAAAAGAAAAATAACAGCCTCATCACGGCTTATTTTGGATCTCTTTAGATCTCGATTCAATGTCAACGTATGTCCAATGTGAAGCTATGAGTTGCGATAACATCAGCCTGCCTAGTTTATACTTCTGCATCGCGTCAACGCGGTGCCTACGGCGTAGACTCGACGCCCCACTGAGGAACCCAGATGAAGAAATGCACTTTTGCTTCTTTCATATGTCAATGGAAGGATTTTCTTCATACACAGCCTTTTAATATTTCCGTTGTAACCGGAAAAGCAACAGCGGACCAATCACAGTCCTTGCGGTTCGCATCGACGCAACATGTAGTCAGGATTTTTTGGAGGTGCACGTCAGGCTACAGCGTAGGGTCTGCGTAGGAGTCCACGTAGATGGTGTAGCTACGGTGTCGTCACAACGCAGAAGTATAAACTAGGCTTAACACAACAATGGAGGCCACAGGCAAAGGCCAATTTTGTCTGCTGCTTAAGCTAAATGGCACTTAGTGATGGTGCGTGAATATAAAGAACGGGGAGGATGCTACTTTGAAAAATCATAGTAGTTTTCGAACATTACCAACCCTGCCTTTAAAGGAAGAAGGAATCCAGTTATTTTTATCCAATCATTTTTGAGGAGTTAGCAATGAGAATGCACCACAACTAACTACTTTGTGTTAACGCAAGTGGAGAGGGGTTGGAGGTGTGCCACCCGAGGAAAGTGGAGGCTTCAAAATCACAGAGGTGTCACCAAACAAAAGTTTGTTTTGGTTTAATGCTGGTGCTCAAGGGCGACATCTACTGGATCAAAAAGTCACACATTCTTCCTTTATAGGAAGGGTTGGTATTTTTTTTTAAACTCGCATGATTTAGTAAGTAGCATGCTCTCCATTCTCCGTATTCACCCACCCCCTCCCCTCCCCTCTGTGCCCCCTCAAAAGCCACACCCTCACTTACATAAACTAGCAAGAGGCGATTTTCAACACATGCTTCGAGTGTGGGCTTGTGAATGCATCAGGTAGAGAGGCATGATTGGTTTATAAAATGTGTACTGAGTGCCGACATTGGTTGAAGTTTTAGTTTCTTTTTTAGATCACACAAATTATCATATCATAATCTCATATTTTATTTTATTTAAGTTCTTGTTATTTTAGCCTACATGTATAAAGTATAAAGTAAATGGCAATTGCTGTTGAAATATAATATGCTTAAAAAAAATCTTTCAACAAAAAACAGCACCAACAAAAGCAAGAAAGAAAACCGAACCATTAGAAGAACTTATTTAACGAAGACAGGTAGGCATTATTTAAGGTGAAGACAAAGCCCTTTTAGTCATCACCATATTTATTTTGTGTTCCATTCTCATAACTGTATATCTCTCCACATTGCCCTCTGCTGAATAGAGGAGGAGGAGGAGCTGGATGCAGACTACGCAGAGCTCTTCAGCACGAAAGCCAGACTGATTAGCGTGCTCACTTTGGCTGATTAATCAGGGTCTGTTAGGTGGAAACGAGCACCATTTATGGCTGATTATCTTCCCAGAAAGCAACATCTTCAGAAAAAAATCCACTGAGGAACTTTCCAACCTCCATTTAAAAGCAGCTCTTTCCATGTAGTACCTCAGCAAAAAAATTAAATGCTGCTTACATTAGCTCTACTCTCTATTATCTACATCTAATGAAAAATGTTCTTAATTAAGTGTTTTCCTACCACATTAAGTAAATATAAGACCTCTAATTCACTTCCCATAGTCTTCAGGAATGAGCTCTTCATTACAAGATTTAGGCTCCTTCGGAGGGCACGTCACCAAAAACCCAAAAGCTGAAGAAGATCCTGCATGAGTGGTAAAAGTATAATTACACATGCTCACAAAGAAATGAAGTCATGCACACATGTTCCTGATTGTTCTTACTTTTTTACATGTATGTAACTCCCTCTAAGATGATATTTCATCCGAGATGTTTTTATATTGTTTGATTTTATGGAGAGAAAATATCAGAAAGTGTTCAGCAAATATCTTTATAATGCACGAAGTGAAAGGAGAACATGTTACAAATGATCAAATAGGAGAGAAAGTATGCTCTGAAAGAGATTTCTGCATTGACTTTTTTCTATTCAACCAGGTTTCAATTAACCCATTGAGATCAAGATCTCTTTCACCAAGACTATAGAGCAGCAGCACTTCTGTTTGGTGGTACAGAACACTGAATTTGCATCATATTTGAAACTGGCTTTATTTTTCATTTTCAAACTTATATGCAGACCAACTCAATAGCTCTTACAGAGATGTTTTTCTGATGTTTTGTGTATAACACCATCATAAACTGAATTGATCTTGCTTTTGGACTGTTGTTCAACACAGCCTCTTAGACTCCTAATTATTGGGAGTGTTTAAAATCAAGATATTAATCAAGCTTTGCTTCCAGCCCTTTAATAACTAATAACTAAAGAGGGGCTCTGTTCTACACACAGTTAACGGACTAACTTTATGCCAGTCACTGCTGCTTTTTGCACTGAAGTGAGATTGATATTAAAATTATGCTGACACTTGCACAGTGGAGAGTGAACAACCCTCAAGTCCGAGGACACAACTGCAACCACACTTTTCATCAGGTAGAGTTCATTCTGAATGGAGCTGGACTGATGTGTGACTTCAGCGCTCCTCTTTGTCAATGGCTCTGGGTTTGGTCTTTTCCATTTATTCTCCGTTTTTCTATAAGCGCCCAACATTTCTCACTGACTTTTCTCTATATGATAGGACCTCTCCGGTGGTTCCAGCTCTCTTGTTTCTGTGTTTGAGTGTTTAATGTTCACCCCACACCTTGTTCTATTGTTCAGCCTCGCGTCCAGTGCTTGGCTCCAGAGTGGCCAGCCTCCTGGTCACTTGATTCCATTTATCTACTGGGATAACTATAAAAATCTGTCAGGAGCAGGGCTGCTTCTTTCGTTCAGCTAAGCCTGGCTGGCAGATTGAGAGCCTCCTGTAATGCACAAGTCTGTTTTTATTATTCTTGCTGGGGGAACACTATTTCATCAAGTGCATGATTCCACAGAGGAGAGGAGATAGCCCTGTCCGGGCTATATTTCTTCCAATCAAACATTCCAAGGAGAAAAAATGAGTGGGTGCCATCAAATCCCAGAATAATGCTGCCAGATTTTATGTAAAAAGAAGGACTGATGGACAAATACAGGAAGGCAAGACAAGTTTAATGACGTGTGTTCAGGAGCTGAGATTGGAAAACTGACAGAGAAAAGCAGCCTCTTTGCCAGAATATAAATTGTTGTGTGCTGTAAAAAGGCTTTTATCTGGAGTGAATATGGGACGAAATACACAGGTCAGGGTTAAGTCATTTTCTCCGGCAAGTTAAGCGAATAATGAAGGCGAGCCCGCGCGGAGAGGAGCACTGCTACTGCCAGTTTGTCTTCATTTATTATGCCAAATCTCATGATTTTGGCGTTGGCGCAGTGAGTGCTCTGGCGCGCACCGGTGGACGACATATCGCTTAATTTACACAAGGTAATGAAAGCAGGGAATGGGAGGACAAAACAATTTACCTGCTGACACGAGAAGAAGTGATTTGCGAACATGGGGGGGTGAGCAAAAGAGCAGGCAGAGGGCTCGGGCCAAGGGGTGGGAGAGGAGCAAAGATAGGGATGAGGGGGAGAAAAGAGGGAGAGGGAGGGAGGCACGGAGGGATAAAGGAGACGGAGGGGGAGGGAAAAAAAGCAAAAGTATAAAACTGGTAGACGGAGAGGCAATTCAGGCTTCAACCTCGGCTCGTCAGGTGATGATGATGGCTTCAATGAGGCAACAGTAAACTCTCAGTCTCTCCCTCCCCCAGAGACACCAACACACGCACGCACAGCACAAATACTTGCAATCAGGGGGGCGAAATTGACCTCAAATCTGGAGGGTCTGTGTTGACAAGGCCCTTGTTTTACTCCTCCTTCCCCAACAATTGTAATCACTTATCAGAGAGCCACTTGAGGGCCAGGGACAGTTGCTTGAACATCATTCTGGAGCCGCAACAGGTATTTTTGACCCAAAGAGCAAATCTCTGACTGCAGTCTCACGTCAAATTTAGCTGACCAGTTCTCTTCATGTACGTTTATGTAAGTCAAACTGGCATCATTTAAAATGGGGTTTATTTGCTATGCAAAGTTTGTGAGAAATTACCTAGACTTGCAGGAGACACCAAATGAACAGAGGTGTCAGAGAGCCACAGGAGGGCCTCCTCCTTCGCAGACAGTACCATACGGATGAAAATGTAATTTGATTATCACAGAGTCACTGTCTCCAGACAGACAGAATACACTAAACTTTAAGATCACCATTTGTTAAGTGTAAGGTCACCTCCCCATATCTCTCTGTATTGTATAAAAGGACTTGTAATGTAAAGGTTCGGGAGAAGATGCTCTGGCCTCTCCTCCGTGCTGCACGTATTAAAAGAGATCTGATTCAAGCGCCACCGTGAATTTTCTTCTTGAGAATTAGCAACTCTCCACCTCGTAAAAGGAGAATTTTCCACGACATTATGGCGACGAGGATGGGATAGACGTTTCCGCTGATTGCTACCTGAGACTGAACTGAAGGAGCTGCCGGTCGGGAAAATTCCGCTCCGACAAACGGAGATTTTGGATCCCACCTGACGTCAGATACAGGGTGCAGACAGCGGACGCTCTATCTAAGTGAGTACGGCGTTTGAATCATTTGCTCAATTTGTAAAAGCCTAGGTAGCTGAAACGTAATTTAAGTCCTTTGGGGTGGTTTCAGTTATGCTTTTCGGGTCCATATAGTGTTTTATGGACGCCATGCCCATGTAATACCGGTCTTGGAGGTTTATGTTTTGGTAATTCCCATACCCTGCGCGGTGATGGAGGTTGATGTGTAGTGTGTTTTGTTGATGTGTTGTGCGTTTTATATGTTTAGAGTGTCTTAAACGAGAAAAGTTAAGAAAAAGAAAAAACGAAAAATGAAACTAAAATATCTAACGAACAGCACGAGGCTGTCTGCACTTAAAGAATAAAACACGTGAAACAACGATTATTATAGATATACAAGGCCCCACTAAAATAAAATGGGCGTATGAGTGATAATCAAAAATAAAAACTTTGTTTGCGACATTCAGTGTCTGGCATGCAGATTGTATGCTATTGAGGTGCGTTGCTCGGAACGAATGTGTCGTACAAACCACCTGGCTGAATTAAGTTGCGAAAAGTTTTAGTGTGTGTTTGATAAGATCCAACCATACACTGTATGGGAAGATCAGTGTGATTGTGAAGCTGTGTGAGTGATAAGCCCATTGAACGTTTAAGCACATCTGTCCCAGTGAGTCATGAGAAAACAAAACGGGGAAAAATAATATATCTGAATTTTTCTTTTTCTGACGCTCTGCTGAATTAAGAGCAGACAAATGGGGAATATGTGATTTAGAGATGTTCAACTTTAGCAATTTTTCACACATGAGATGTCCCCTATTAAAAGAAATTAAGCAAAATTAGTAGAGATTGAAAGGAAAAAGAAATGAGGTTTTAAGTAAGAAATGAAGGACAAGTAGAAATGTAGGGTTAGATTTTAAGATGTGACTTCCTCCTCTGTCTCCACCTACAACTCTGCAGCAACACCTCCTCCACAGGAGGTCAAGCACACCAGACGAACTCTTGGAAAGAAGGGGGGCCGACCACACACCCGGATTTAAAAGCCTTCTTTCTGTCTCCTTAAGCAAGTAACTCTGTTTCTCCAAGAAAGAATTTTTACACAGGCCATGTCAACCAAACAACATGAAGGAGGTTGCAGAGGAAATGCCTGAAAAAGACTGGAGATTGATGGGCCACAGAGTCCTGGACAGAGATTGCCACCAAAAAGCAAAAGGAGAAGAAGACTGGGTCCATATCGAACTGAAAGTGCAACAGCACTGACTCCAAGAACAATGCTACAAGAGAGAAGGAGATGGGAATCCTGAGTTTAATACAAGATCCAGAAGAATCCTGGTCACATGTACCACCTGAAGGTGTCTGTTGTAGGATTCCTCTTGACAAAGCCAGAGGAGGCAGTGGAGGAAGGTCAGAGTAGTGAGCAGCACATACAGAGACACACACACACACACACACACACACACACACACACACACACACACACACACACCTACACACACAGAAAAACACTGATTCGACTGAAAAAGAATAAACATAGCAACTAACACTGTAATGATAAAAAATTTTAAACAATCTTGAATTTTAGAAATATAATAGCATATTATATTGTTTTCCAGTCAAAATTTTAATTTTAGACGAGATTAAAAGATATCCATTTAGTCCTGAGACTGTTTTGAAATCATTGTTTTATAAAATAAGGTGCTATTGTTTGAACTTTCTAAATCTCACCATACCTCCCCCATCGTGCCTGAAGAAAAACCAAATTGGGGTTGGAATTCATTAAAGTACTTAAGGGATGTAAATAAGGGTGGTCAGCATCCGGCAGATGTCTGTAACACCTATGTTAATCAGCTTGGGTTTTTGGTTGTTCTAACAAATGCAAATTCTAGCATTTCTTTTCATCTTGACTCACAGTTCTGGGTTGCTTTCACAATCAATGGTGCATTTTATTCTTGGATGAAGATACCATAGGGTGTTTTTTCTCCAATTTTCACTCTGGATTGAAATAGAGCTGAGAAATTAGTTTTTATCAACCATTGTGTATTAATACACTTGTTCAGTATGTTGACAGTGTCTGTGTATATGTTTCCCTATGCAGAGGCATTGTCAAGCTGAGACAGTGTTTGTTGTTTGTCCATTTTTGTTTTCTGGCAGAAAACGGTCCGAAATTTTGCAGGACAAGTTTGCAAACTATTTTTAGTTTTTTAAAAAAATGCATTATTTTACTCCGGAGTTTCATAAATGTGGTCCTGATTTACGTCCACAATCTTGGATGTTAAAAAACTGCAAAAACAAACAAACGGTTGCCTAATTGGTTTGAACAGGCTATTGTTGTCCATGGATTTTATAAAATAGTGGAGATCTCCCCACCCCCACACATGGGGTAGAATTTTGGCCATGACTGACTTTTTTGACTTGAACTCCTGACACAGATAAAGCTTCAACTGACTTGACACAAGCTTTATCGAGTTCCCTCTGTCTATGACTACCAGACACTACCAACCTTTTTAAATCTTTTTGTGCACTCATGTGATTTTAAAATGAAGAACAGCCTTAACCTTACTCTTTACAGCTCAAGATGGAGAACCACACCCCTGTCTGTGTCAAAACCAAGAGATGCACTCTTTGACACTCCTTTCATTAACTTTGATTTTGTTTTTTTTTATAAGATGTTTCTGCTATGAGATCCAACAGATGGATCCCCTCGTGTCTCATCTATGTACTAACCCTGCTAACCTGTCTGCTCGTTTGACACATGGTCTTGACCATGTGTCAAAAAGGGAGGATGTAAGATATTGTTAAAATATTGTTGTGTATTTAACCATGATTTTTTCGTTAAGTTAATCTTCCCTAAGGTGAAAGCGGTTTTTCTGGGGACTACGTTAGTGAAACTCCACAGCATCCAGCCTGGAGATGGAGTAGTGACAAAGGACCTGAGAGGAAAGACGTTTAACCACGCTGGACGGGACCAGATCTGGAGCTGCTGATGACAACAACTGCCGTCTGGATAACTGAGAGGGACACCTGGAGCTGCTGACAACACCCACTGCCGATTGGATGACCAAGGGACACCGGGATCCATACATCACTGCAAACCTTTCCGAGCCATGACACTGATGGAAGAACAACAACCTCACTTTCGGAGGGCTGAGAGAGGACGCCGTTGGACGAGTATGGCTGTGGCCCTCATCGTTGTTTTGGTCACCGCAATGGCTGTTACCAAATCCTGGTTAAAAGCAGAGCAAAATTCGGACTCCAAACGTCCTCATATATTCATACCTTTCATACCTACTCAGACACCCCATCTCGTACAGAAGGGTAAACATGGACTGTCTACAACAGCAAAAGAAGACAAGAAAGAACCAATGCAGGATCAGAAGATTCTAAAAGGACATGAGCTAAAACTTGCCACAGAGCAGGTGATCAGAAGAAAAAGACAATTGCTTGAACAGAACAATTGGAAACCCTGGGGTTTCGATGCTGGTGAACTAATTGATAACTATAATGAGAAAAATAGTTGGTACTCTTTTATCAGGTGGATGAAAGCTAGAATGTATAGTGCCAACATGACTGTTTTAGCTATTCAAAGTCCTCCAGCAAATTGGCATTCTCTTTTCCAACTTGAGGTAAAACACTGTCCTTGTTTAGATCCAGTTGTTAGTCTAGTCCAATATTATGCTAACCAACCAAAAATAGACAGGGACACACGGACGCATTGTAAATTTTCTCACAAAATATGGTATAATGCAACTAGAAATTTACATAATCATACAGCGAAGCAAACCGACGTGTATTTGTCTTGTATAGCATGGTTCTGTGATCATATGCTCCCACAAACGATCCCTTTCAAATCTACACATGCAGAATCAACTGAAATTCCTATAGATCACAGTATTTCTCACCCTATTTGTGTATGTGCAAATGGTAATGGTCAATTTATGGGAGTGTCACATTGCCCAAATCCTGTTGCTAGTATAACCACACAAAATTTAAAAATTGGCAAAACTAATATTACATTTAAAAATGGAGAAACAGTGCTAATCAATAAATTCATTCAAGCTCCTGCGCACAAAGGCGTCCCACCTATTGGGAATTTTTATTGGTTGTGCGGCAATGAGGCATTTATTTTCTTACCCCCAGGATGGTCTGGATGTTGCTATTTTGTTAATCTCACAATTACAAATTTAGCATTACTTCCTATAAGTTTAAAACAACATTCAGAGAACAGTCACATCCAAAAACGCGAATTGGCACAATTCTCTGACCTTGAATCTTATCACTGGCGTGTTCCTTTAGGGGAAAAATGGGGTATTGGATTATTCCCATGGTATGGCGTAACATTCCTGGCTGACCATATCGATAATATAACTTATTCAATGTCTGCTTTTGCTAATGAAACAATAAAAGGTTTCAAGTATCTAACTGCAAATGATAAATCCCACAGATTAACTCTGTTGAAACATGAGATGGCCCTTGATTATATTTTGGCAAAAACAGGAGGTTTATGCATGACACTAAATTTTACAGGTGAAGCATGTGTCACACTCATCCCTGATAATTCTGAAAATATTACAAGTGTAATCACAGCACTTGAAAAGATTCGCAATGCATTTGGTCCTTCTGAATCAGCAGGTTTTAGTTTCAACAAATGGTTAAACAACCACCTTGGCCCCTGGGGTGCTCTCATGATTCATGTTCTAATCCCTGTTGTGATTGTATTTGGTATTGGTCTGTGTTTCTGTACTTGTGCGCTGACATGTATGCGAGCCCTTATATACAGATGGATAAGCGGTGTAGTTGGAGGAGAAAAGACATTATATGTAAAAATACCAATTGAGCCAATTCATGATAATGAACAAGATAAAAATTCTATGACGGAATGGGCCCCAGGAAACCCATATGATGATTCAGATGAGGAGTTGGTATAATTCTGCCTTTAAGATTTTTAAACTGAATTGTTGCAATGTGTGTTTTTCCTTGCATTCATTTTTCCTCATTTGTTTTTTTCTTTCTTATTGATTTGTTTTTTGTTTTATTTTCTTTTGTTTTTCATTCATTTTTCACTGTAACGAACAGTCTGTTATAATGACCTTGTATGGTAATTTCTACAAATGTTGTTTGACACTTTGTGTCAAAAAGGGAGGAATGTGAGAAATTACCTAGACTTGCAGGAGACACCAAATGAACAGAGGTGTCAGAGAGCCACAGGAGGGCCTCCTCCTTCGCAGACAGTACCATACGGATGAAAATGTAATTTGATTATCACAGAGTCACTGTCTCCAGACAGACAGAATACACTAAACTTTAAGATCACCATTTGTTAAGTGTAAGGTCACCTCCCCATATCTCTCTGTATTGTATAAAAGGACTTGTAATGTAAAGGTTCGGGAGAAGATGCTCTGGCCTCTCCTCCGTGCTGCACGTATTAAAAGAGATCTGATTCAAGCGCCACCGTGAATTTTCTTCTTGAGAATTAGCAACTCTCCACCTCGTAAAAGGAGAATTTTCCACGACAAGTTGTCACCAACAAGAGTCCTTTGTTTCATAATTACATCCATTATAATCTGAGTCAAAGAAGTTATCCTTTGGATAGCTGCGCAAATAATCCTAATCTAAGAACTGTCAGTCATGTCAAAGTATTGATAGGTGTTTTATAAAGAGAGCTCGATTGGTCTTTCAGCTGATGGTCTTCAACAGAACAAAAAAAAAAAAAAAAAAAAGAGTCTGGATGAGACTACCTGACAATACAGCTTGAGAAGCCCTGTAATTTTCCAATCACTGGCCCTTCAGGCCGGCCGTTCCTTGGGGCAGTAAGATCAAATGAGCTCCTGCATTTTCTTTTGTAACAGTCCAAACTCTATTTGTCTGCTTGCAGGAACAAAAACAATCAGGGAGCTGGGAGAGAGAGAGAGAAAGAAAGAGAGAGAGAGAGAGAGTGGCCGGCTTTTTGGTCTCTCTGGAGAAGGGCCAAAGACAGGGCTGTGGTGGGGGGGGAGTCGAGTGGGGTGACACAGATAACAGAGAGCTCCCCCTCCCATCCATCCCCCCGCCTGTCCGCTGTGGGTGGTTGGTTTTGGTGATGATGAACGGGAGGACGTGGATCAGCACCAGGTCCCTGCTGTCAGGGCTCTCTGCAGGACGAGACAGAGAGAGGAAGTGTCACTCTCTGCAGGCCTGCTGGGCCAACCTGGACTCTGCTGGGTCCTGCTGCTCGAGTCTTCACAACAAATCAAACACCCACAACACCCACCCCTCCCGAAACACGGCCCCACACACAGCCACTCTACCTCTCTCTGGAAGAATGTGTTGGAAAACATAAACAGGCTGTTAAGCATACTGCCTCTGAATCTCTGCTTCTGCTGGTTCGGTGGATTTCTGCGGAGCATTTCGGAAGAGAAACTCGGCCTTGTGCTGCAGTTGTAAAAGGGGGGCTTCTCCCGTCCCCCACCCTCTCCTTACTACAGCCCTCTCCACAGGCTTATTTCCCCTCGCAATGAGAGGTGACAGTGAACAGTGAAACTCGTCAGTGTGAATAACACACAGTCATGCTTGGTGAGACCCTCTGGTGGAGCGCAACACACGCTCGCAAATGGCGGCACACACACACACACACACACACACACACACACACACACACACACACACACACACACACACACACACACACACACACACACACACACACACACACACACACACACACACACACACACACACACACACACACACACACACACACACACACACACACACACACACACTGAGGTTCAAGGGCTCAGCAGTGGGCACCCTGTCAACCTCGGTGCACTGCCTTACATTACAGTTGAGCGGCGGACAAATTGAGCGATCTAAAGGGTTAAATTTGACAAGTTTGCCAGTCTGACCTGTGTTTGTTGTACACAAAGCACTCGAAATTTCAATGAGCTGAGAACAGTGAGCTTAACCACTGAAACGAGTTCTTAATGAGCGCAAGCAACAAAACAAAAGGTCAGAGTGACACTTGTCAAGTTTACAAACTCAGCTCAGCTCACATTACTGTACCATCAGGCGTCCCTCAGCGATGTGCTGTTCTCTTGAGTCTTGCCGTGTCCTTCAGTGGCACCTTATAAGAGCAGTCCATAACACAAGCAGTGGTCAGGCTTAATTTACCCACTTTCTCTGTCCACTGCCCCATCAGCATATAGTATCACATAACTGCTAATGGGCTAATGGAGAGGGGGGGAGGGAGCGGGAGGACGACAGCGATAGTTAGGGAAATGGAGCTCAGGTTCATCCAAACATTTAATAACTTATCCAATCCGGAGCTTTCACCTCTTACTGGGCTAATTATATCATTCAGCTTGCCTTGAAGAAGGGGGCCCAGCGTGGACGCTCTGTCTTACAGTGTCATCACATAATTATGACTTATGCCAGCGCGACCTAGCAAGCTGGATGAAGTCAGCTTGCCATAAATTTTAATGATCACTTCGACAATACGAACATTCGAAGAGCCTCAGCTGCATTAACGGGGGGGGGGGGATATGGATGCCATCGCACGGAGCAGACACAGATGAAAAAGAGGTAAAAAGACAGAGGATGTCATAAGAGGCAGAAGTGGAAGATGTCGGTGTGACATGTTTGGGAGAGTTGAGTTTAAACCTGGCAGACAGCCGCTTGTGTGAGATCAGGTTCTGTGGTCAGCGGGCTGCTTAGAGGCCAATGGAAGGCCTGTCAGAGGGCTAAACACCTGAGTATAGTCTGCTTCAATGGAAAAACAGCAGCTGACACTCAATGCTCGGGATCTGACCTCATTCTACGAATAACACACACTGGACGGAGGGCATGTTAGAAGTCCTGGCACATCTATCGTGGAAACATTTGTTCCTCAGAGCAGGAAGTTTGAATAACTTTAAAATGTCTCAAAAAAAAAAGAGGAAAGACAATTATCATGGGGAACTAGAGAGGTCATAATAAAATGGTCCTTTTTTATTGCTTTAATATGGCTAATTAGACCATAGTGATTGATCATTGTTGGAGTATGCATCAGGAGGTTTGAGGATCCGAGGCTGTCAATAATTTTACATTTCTGGAGTAATTAAGAAATCTTCTTTGACCTTTGAGTATCATGGTGACATTTTTGTTATAAATTATACATACATATATATATATATATATATATATATATATATATATATATATATATATATATAAACATTGCTAAGCGGCAAATATATGAATGTAAACCTATACTACAGAAAAAGGAATATTGATTTAAAAAAAAGGCCCAGGCAGATATTATGAAGAACAGAGAGCAGTCAAAGGAGAATCTGATCTCTCTTTCACTTAATATTAATGTCTGTTTTGCTACTATCCTGTTTCAGAAGGACCCTGCTCCTGCGGTAAAGGGATTGAATGACACAGATTACCTGTTTGGAAAGCCCCACCAGACAGCTGATTGATAATGCATGACACAAAAATGTTTTTGTTTACCCACAGATGTAGCTGTGAGCCGGGTTTCAGTTTCTTGTTTTTTTTGTGTGTTTTTTTTCAACACAAACCTGATTCAAGGGGCAGAAGTGGATTGAGCGGAACGTCATGGGTTAGGATGTCTCGGCTGGGACTCCACTGTGGCGTCTGGCTCCATCTCTAACTTCTCAACCGGGGGGGGGGGGTCATCCACATCATATTCATCCCATTTGGCCTGTGTTGTCCTAAAGGGGATGTAACATGAAAACATAATCTCACGCCACAATTTCATTCCTCCAGCAGCTTTAGATTAGATTGAAACTTCCCTGCACACTTTCCTGGGACTGTCAAATGAGCTGTCAGTCATGTGTCAGAGGCAGCCCCTGCTCATTTGCTCTAATACATCACACAGCCTTTTATATGGATCAGTATGAGGGGGACTTTCTACACAAACGCCAGCAGCTTCTCTACTGGGACGCATGGTGATTGATAACATGTCCCCGGCTCTTCACACTCGTGCCTATTTGTATAGTAGGTTGAAGAACTGACATCTACAGTGCCCATCACTGCTTTGCAGAGAACATGACATCAGCATCGGAAACACAGCACCACGCTTTAACACATGAACAAGCAGCTTTCCATTCATACAGTACAGTGTGACAGCCATTGACCGATCGCTTGTACTACAAAGTAATATTTGTATTTCCCCTTTAATGAAAGCAATACAGGAAACAAGCCCAGGTGCCACTTGAAATTAAAGACTATGGCTATTAACTCCCCCACTTAACCTTCATATTATCACAATGGATAAATGTTTATTGCTCATTAGTATGTGCGTACAGTTTTAATGCTTTAGAAATCAGCTGCTGACTTCCTGTCTGAGTGTTGAAATCACTGAGGGGAATCCTGGGTCTGTTTTTGTGTAGCGTCATATTGGCATATTGTTTGGGCTAATGGCCACTTGGCACATAGACAGCTATCCATCCCAATCTCAGCCTCACTAATCCAATTGAGGCAACCTGCTTGGCAAGAGAGAGACTCATCTGTCTTTACTGTTCATTAATGGGGCTCCTCTTCGAGCTCGGAGCCCATTCACATTCCTTCGAATCGGACCGTGAGCAAACCTCGTCATAAAGTCACTGGATGTATTCTGGACGAGGCAATCACTTGTGAGATACATAATCACTGCTGTGTGTGGTAAACTATGTGTAAATATGAGACCTGCCAAAGGGATGAGACGCATATTTTTACAGAGAGCATATAAACACTCGCCTATTCATATATTTGATTCAGCTCAATAAAACCACCACTACACTCACTCTGTCCTGAGAACAGAGCTCTATAAAGATTGTTTTTTTTACCCTGTCCATGGCAGAGCTTTATGTCTAGCGGTGGAATGATAATAATGTTTCTAATCTAGTTACATTGCACACAGAATTGTCTTCCATGTTAATGATGGACTGGCCCCCTCCCTGCTCCGCTGAGATGCTTACTTTCAATTTGTGTACTGTCATCTCCCCGCCACATGGCTGAAATTGATGCACTCTCTTTCTTTTAATTAAATCAAAAGACAGTCGGGGGTCCGGACAGGTGGGGGTCCTGCTCCCGTGTACAGCCATCACAAAGACCTGGCTGACTCCTGGATGAATCAGAGATTTGCCTGTTTGTCTTCTTGTGTGTAACTGGATATGTTTTTGCTGCAACGTTTTAATACTTTCTTTTAAAGCCTAAAATGTAAACCACAAGAAGGGTTTAATCAAGTTAAATCAAATAATTTTGAATTGTTGATACACTGGTTTTCTCTGAAAAAAAAATCAAAAAAAATCTGTAGTCTAACTTTCTTATAATATTGATTTTAGTCAAAAACACGTGGACATTCTTCCAAGTAAATACAAAAATAACAATCCTAGAAATGCTCTCTCAGGTTGGTTTGCCCCCAGGCAGAGCTGGAAACAGAGTCTAAGAAATAAGAGCGTAAAATTCCCACACATTAGAAGGTGGATAATTGGATTTCCCGTGTCCTGTACGGTGGGCGGTTTGGTTCCTGCAGCTGTGACATTATCAAGGTAACATAACCTGAAGGCTGCGGTGTAGCAGCACAGGCCCCGCAAGGCCTGTCCTCCAGTTCCACATCACTGCCTGCTTGGCTATTCATCCTGTAGACCCTGCAAATGAAATTATGGGAGGAAGAGCAAAGGACATTCTTTGGGAATTAATCCCATTTATGACTAAACTCACTTCTGATTTTTCTAGTGAGGCCCTCTTTTAGATGTAAGACACATTTAGAATTAGACAAGGCCTCAGAAGGATTGAAAGAAACACAGTTTGTGGGTTTGTTTGCTGGATAACTTGAAGACATCACAGAAATAAAATATACTCAGCTATTTTTTTATTTTGTTTTATTTTACTTATTTATTTATTTATTTATTTGGGGGGGGTAAGATGCGGTCTAAATTACTGTTTTATTTTTACTGCATCAGGGAAACTACAGACAGATGTCAAAATGCAATATTCTTTAAAAATATATAAATAAGAGAGTCAATATCTGTTTATAGCCCTAATGACAAGCTAATATCATAATTTCATCTGAAAAGACGTAATCCAAATTTTTAAGAGTTTGATTCAAGTCCGGTTGATTATCACAGTATCCCTAACATTGGATAGAAAGGTCATATTGAGGACACTTACCCTGGTGTCTCCAGTCGAATCTCATGCAGCACTGACAGGAGCTAATACACTCTGTAATGTAAAAACACAATCAATGAAAAAACTATATGATTATAAAAAAAATACCTCTGTAATATGTCATAAAATAGTTTTCTTAAGATACCCAGGCAGTTTTTTTTATCTTAAAAAATACCAACTTAACCTTAAACAACACCTAAAGCCTAACTCGATAATTTACACTGATATTAACTATCATGGCAATTTATTAAAGAACAAACACACACAATTATGTGTTCAGAGAAAATAAGAACTATAAAGTTTTCAGAGCAAAAAAAAAAAAAGAAGTAAAACTGAACCATTGGTTTCCTTATAAACTAGATATTTGCTTGTGTTTTCTTTCATATTTTTGTAGCAGAAGTCTTCTGTCTCACAGTAAGAGGTTTTCATTCCTAAGAAAAGAACCCCGAATCAATAAAAGATCTCTGAATACTGTTTGATGTAACAGACAATCAAAGACTGAACACATAAATAGGCATTTATACTAACTATCTAAAATGTGCCTTTAAAATGGTTTAGAAGTCGTCAAAACGACGATACAATGGGATAATTCTAGCCATAAAGTTTGAAAACACTTACTCGTTGTTTTAAAACGTGATTGTGTCCGTCTAAACTCGGACACAGATGCTCCTGTACTGTATTTGTGACGTTCTGCTTTGAATCTCTGGTAACCCTTACATCTAGAGAAAGCACCTGACATCAATTAGTCCTGTCGGCCTACTCTCGCGATTTTGCGGACAAACACTGCCCCCTAGTGGCGACACGGGATTAAAGCTCTTTCAACGAGAATATAATCCAACAATGCAAAATCTAAAGTCTTCGTTTCTGAGGATTTTGAAAAAGCCTTATTATGCTTACATTTTAAGAGGCTTTTTGAATTGCAGTCAATAATAAACAACAATTGATTCTTTTCACTTGCACGTGACAAAATAGAGATGGTTTTTTTTTCGTTAAAGATCATATTTTAAAAAAAGAAATATGAGTTTTCTGTGCAAAATGTTAAGTAATACTAGTTTGATTATAGTCTTACTGTATGCTCTGCATCTGTATCAAATGAATAAATCTGTATCAAATGTTTTTTCAAAAACCTGGAGATTTAAATCCTGACACACAAACACAACATACAGGTCTTAGTACAAGGGCCAGCCTGATTACAGCTCCTTCAATGTCCTCATCAAGCCCAGCGCAGACCAGTCAGAGATGAGGGGCCCCAATTGAACAGACACACAGAGCACATACAATAATATGTTCTCTACACTGCGCACAAACACACACACACACACACACATACTGTACATATAAATACACACAAACAAACAGAGACAAACACACATGCTGTAGGAGCCTCCTCAGGCAGCCGCAGAGCTCCGGCAAGTCCCTGCCATTATCCCGTCCTCTACCCTAAACACGCAGTTTTAATTTCAAAGCTCTGATTAGCTGATGATTGCATGACAGCCGCCGACCAGGTTCCCTTTTCGCCCGGCTCCCAGACTGCAACTCAATCATGCCCAATTAGTGGGTCCCCAAACACTCTCTCTTATTAGAGGACTCATAATCGACTCATTGTGTCCTGATTTGGCAAATAAATCACTCTGGAGGCTGCTCACTACCGCCCTTCTTTCTCTCTCCCCCACTTCTCTCACCCCATCATACACTGCCCACTCCCCTTCTTTTCCTTATCCAGGGGTTCAGTGACAACATTTTCAGGCCAGCTTTTCATTGGAGCTGACAGTTTGAGCAACGCTGGACTCCTTTTTTTATTCCCCCTGAAGAATGAAGAATAATTTAGCAGCTAAGGCAAGGCAGGCAGCATGCGGGTGTCCTTGTCCTACAAGGTTAAGAATCCATTCCATCTGAGAAAGAAAGGAGTGAATTAAAATAAATGATGGCCAGATATTTATTGCGAGTTTTTAGATGAAACCAAGTCACTTTGGTGGACCAGTGGGGGCCTCTGCTGCTGGTGGCTCATTGTAGCCGAGTGACCTCCCTATCTCAGCCTGCATAACAGGGCAATAACACTCAATGTCACATTACTTCTATCCTGTATTTAATATATTTATTTATTTTTCTATACCTATCTATTTCTACAAATGCAGTTATTACAGAGAACAGGGCAAATACATTTAATGAGATAGCAGGACATATATGAAACCATCCGGTTGGTGGATGCTAAGAATAATTATAATCTGATTGAACGAGAGGGAAACTGAGATTTAAAAACCCAGACAAGGAGATCCTGAATGAGACAAGGACAGGAAACATGGAGACATAGATGTCCTTCATCTTGGAGACACATAATTAAAGGCAGCTCTGACATGTACTAAATGTATTGTGAAGTTTAATTTGACGAACAGCTTCTTCTTTATACTCGACTTTGTCAGCGCAGGCTATCGTGGCAGATGGCTGTACATCATCACCTTGGTCGAGTATTCGGTCTGCTAAAAGTACATTTTTCTAGGCAACCACAGAAAAGTGCTTGCACACTGGTGGATTAATGTTGGGTCTCTGTAACTAAATGACAATTGATTTCTAAAGACTAAAGGGTCACACAATTGGAATTGGAATAACACTCTTCTCTCTTCATAGCTCCCATACAGTTCCTTAGGACAGAGATCCAACCTGAGAACTCTACAGACTCAGTGGGTAGACCAGTTTAAGCCGAGGGGTTCACAGAGCAATGGGAGACCTGTGATGTCTCGCGCATGCAGGAAACCGATGGACTGTGATGTTGTGGACTCAGAGAGAGACCCAAAGAGAAGCTTTAGCTGCGTCCCACTGTGACGGTGAGTTCACTCTGCAGGCTCGAACAGCTTCTCCTACAGCAGCAGATCCAACCTGAGGACGTTGCTTTCCTTTGTCCGAACAGAGTTTTTCCACCTTCATTGTCTCCCCCTCCTCCACGGTGCTGACGGTTATGTGTTTAGTGTGTAAGTGTGTGTGTGTGTTGAGTGGTCATTAGTCTCTGTTTACAGTGGAGAGAGCCTGGCCAGCTGGCATGTGACGTGTGATGTGCCGCTCTGTGGTCTACCACTGTGAGACCCCCGTGGCAGAGTCGAAGAGGCCCAGCTACCTGCTTCCCCAGGCGGGCCACAGAGACCGTGTCAACCCCCTCGGCAGATGGAGCCTCCAGCGTTTCTCTCATTTCTCTTCTACGAGCTAAAGGAGAGGTGAAGCAAGCTCTGGAGGTGGGACTGGCCCTGGCCCTGCCCCCCCCCCCCCCAAATCACAGATGCCAGGAGAAGGCTGAGACTCTGCGCGAGGCCCTGCTGGGAGGGTGCTGGGCCGGAACAGGTGCAATTTCTGCCCCCTCGATCCCCCCTCTGTCAGCACCTCAGTGGTGGAGCCCGTGCTCTCTTCCTGTCCTCGCTCCTTCTCATTCACACACTCGGGAGGTGTTGTGAAGTTACATCAAGCCCCTCCCTACATAATTCAGACACCAAAAACTCCAATCAGACACAGTTTTCATGCTCCCAAAAGACACAGACATTAAAAGTACCAGACTACAGAGTACAGTAGTAAAAGGTGTGTATTTGTGACCCTCAAAGAGCAAACATTAGTGTTTTGTTGGCTCAGGTGTTTTTCCTTTTCCTGCCTCCTCGGCTGACCTCCTCACTGCTGGGGGACCAACACACCCAGTCTCCCATCAGCCCTTACTTTATCGCCAGTGGCTATAAGACAAAGAATCTGTGCTGTGTACCTGGCTGCAGGCGGCATTATGTATGATGGAAAGAGTTTATGACAGAGGGGGGTGTGTGGCGAGGCCCGACAAGCCACCTTGACCTGCCCCTGCACACAGGACCTTGGTGAACCCCCAGCCCCGCACAAGCGACCCGACTACTCCAGCCGCCACTGAGTTATTATCATAATTTCCCGGAGAGGCATTGCAGGGCCTCCACAAGCAGAGAGGCATCCGTGTTTTACAGAATGTTTTGTGTTTTATTGCCTTTAAGTCACTCATAGGCCAGCGGAGAGGGCCCACAATGATAAGAAAACCAGTCATGTGAAAAATGAAGGACCTCGCCAACAGGACTGAGAGGTGAAGAAGGGAAATAATAAAATACATGACAAATGTGGAGCTCAGCTGTATTTCATGTTCAAACCCCCATCCAAGCCGCAGCTTCACTTAAACATACAAGGAGGAAGCAGGAATAATAATAATGATGAATTAAGACAATCTGAATGTTGCAAAAAAGAACAGAAGCTTTTCTTGCACGTAGCTTGTACTTAAAAAAACAAACAAAAAAAACAAAAAACCTCAGCCCTCTCACTCCCTTTTCCGGGTAATTTGACAACATGACGGCCATAAGATGCCATGGGGCATTCTAAGCTGCAACAGTCCAGCCATTTCATGTCCAAGCCCACCTGGGGTAAACAAAAAAGGACTTGGAGCGATAGAATATTAACTAAAAAAGAGGGAACAATATTCCTGACAAAAATGAAACTATTTTTCGACTCATCAAACTTTAGGTCTTAAAACGCATCGCTTTCATTGTGTCCACCCTCCTCTCCCATCACCCCCTGTGGGTTGTTTTTTTTTTTTTTAATGCGGTGTATCTAATGAAAAATAAAACATCTGTCTAATCTAGCCATTTCAAAAGCAAATCCCCTTTTGATCAAAATATGATATTGATCTGACTGCCTTAGTTGTGCGTGGCTAGGATTTCTCCTTTAAACTTGAAATATCATGGAGTCTTTGAGGCGAATCAATACTGCGGCTTCTTTTTGAGCCTTGTTTCAAAGGGCACAGGATCCATTTGAATATAATTGATGATATAGTTGAGTTAGTGTTGTGATGAATTAGTGTGTAAAACATGATCTGGTCCTGGCTTAAAAGGGGGGTGTTTTTATTTTCCTGCTCTCTCTCCCTGATGATAATATCCCCTCATGGTCGGTTCATGCCATCCGACTGATGCAGTGATGACCGGGTCAGCGACAGGGAACTCGTGACAGGCACGCCGCTGCTAGTGAAATGAACTGGTCCTAATACTCCTTGAGCTTTAGCGTGTCTGTCCTCACCCCTCACTCTGTATCCACAGGCCCCTGTCATTGGGCCCCAGCTATCGCCACATCTCCCCATTTTCTTTAATTACACCTCAGCATATTGCTTTTGGGCCATATGGAAGGCAGATATTGAGACCAGATAAGATGTATAAACTTCTGTCAACACCACATCATATTGGCTGGAACTGGAAACACATTATCTCTATTCTATCCTTCCAATTAGCGCCCAATATCAAAATACATTAAGGCGAGCCAGGTCGACCAGGAGCAGGAAAAACATTAGGTTGATGATGCCTTCATCATTTAAAAAAAAAAAAGTATAACTTCCTTGCACGTGTTTACTTCACCAACAAATGAAAACTAATTTCCTTCATGAGACTTGATAAAAACACAGCTAAATTACCCTTCTCCACTCAATGGCCTGAGCTAGCTTTGCTCAGCTGGTCCCAAATGGCCTTGAGCTTTTACAGTGGGCCTCAAAAACAAATGATACTGCCTTAAATATAAACACGAGTGGAAACTTACTTTCCTACATATTTCTGAGATGTGTTGCTGCGTGTGTTCCATCAAACGATTACAAGCGTTGTGTCCTTACTGGAACACTTTGGGTGAAATATCTGATTATAGATGCATGCTTTATGGTTATTTGGATTCTTGCAGCAGAAATGGCTCCATTATTTTTAATAGAAAAATGTCATGAAAAAACAAATTACACCCCAAACCCATATGAGGCCTGTATCGTCTGATCTGATGTCCACAGCATCAACTCACCTCCCATTGACTCTGTTCAACGGAAAGCTAAAGCTATAACCAAAAAGCTTTCGAAGAACAAAACTGTATATATTGTAGGTGCTTTGACTTGATTGAATTTACTGCACCCAGGCAGTGAGAGGTCATTGAAGCCTCGCTGCAGCATCAGGATGTACTGTATACACTAAGAGACATGGAGGGAATAAAGGAGAGGATTAGGCAGTAGAGAGAGGTCACTTTGAGAAGCTGGATGCAAGCACATGCCAAACAGCGTCTCTGGATCTCTCTCTCTTCCTCTAATCCCCTCTCTGATCCACCGACGCTTGGGCCAATCATTTGAGGCGGCACGCAACCCGTGATCACTGGGCCCTAATCTGAGCCCTCGGCCCATCCGCAGTCCACCTCAGACAGCACCGGCTGACTGCCAGCAGAGGAGTGGCAGGCTTAGCCTTCTCCAGAGAGACAGCTAGAGGTTGTCTCTACATGGATGGGCACTTCGCAGCTCAGCGGGGGCGGGAGGAAGGGGCAACATAGCAGCTGCTCCGGGCATATGGGCAGAATTCATTAAGTCTGGCTAAATAAGCCAATTGTGGAGGCGGTAAAAAGTGTGCGTTTGTATGTCTGATGGAAAAACAAACAGTGATCACTCTCAGCGTTTGAGCACTGAGCTCAAATATTCCATCACACACACAATTATTCTGAGTACAAACATCCCATGTGATAGCCTCATCCTGAGGAACTACACTTAATGAAGTTGATTCAAGGCCCAACAAACGGAAAAATCTGGATCTATTTGTGATGGGCTGTGATTGAGCTTTTAAATTCAAAGATTATGTGTCCTCCAGGACTATTCGCTGTGCATCTCCAAATGTCACGAGATTGCTCTCTGCCTCAGGAATAAACCTCATCACAATCTGTAAATGTTACAGCTGTTTCTCTAATAGACCTGGTCAGCATCGGAGGCCAGCATTTATATTCACGCACATGAACTGAAGACAAAACTGAATGCTGATACATGTGGCCGGCACGAGTTGAGGCCACAGTATACAACACGTTTCACACATGACATCAAATTCTGTGCAAATTGCCCGAGCTAATGTTGATTTAATATTCAGAACAGAGAACACATCCCGGCCTGTCACCCGTCACCTTTAAATCACATTGTTGACAACATTGTGTGTACCTCTACTTTAAAAGAAAACTCCCACCTGACAACGGTTTCTGTCTTGTTTCAGACTTCCATTCCACATTATCCAGTAAAAGGTATAATGTATGCTAATCCCCCAGGTGTCAATAGAAACTCTGTTCAATGCATTTGAGATAATAGTGAAGAAGGGGTTGCTCCTATCGAAGACCTGGAAGATAAAGTCAATGGCACAGTCAATAACAATAAGGTTGTAGGCTTTAATGATGAATGTTAATTTGAACACAATCAACTGGATTTCAGCTTAGCTGATTATCAGCCTTGGACTTGTACAAGGCTGATGATAATGCTGGCAGTACAAGGAGGGCATTGTTTACTGTGACAGCTTCTTTTAGAGACGCTGTCCACACTATATCAGTTTGCCTTTCAGCTGTTTTTTAAGTTCAAAACTCGCAAACAAAAGGAGGGAAACATTCCAAACACCGAAACAAAGAAACACTGCTCATCACACAGTGAATTTTATTTAGAAAATACAAACACACTTCACATGATAGAAATTCTCCCTTTAGAAACAGTAATTAAAGATACTCTCAGCAAAGTCACTGGCCGTTACGTGTTATGGACATTCACCAAGTTCCCACTGGAGCAATTTAAAGTCCCAGTCCAAAACTCCTCCTCATGTTACAGGCAACCCAGCCTGCTCCTCATTCTCTCCTTGATCCCATTCCATCAGCAGCTCTGAGGACACCTCTGTAAACAGATGATCCCAGTCCCAGCGCACATCATCCTGCAGAGCCAAAGAGACGCAGAAGAGGGAGGGAAGAAGAATTAAAGAGGCAGAGGGAGACAGACCGAGAAAGAGAGCGCGGGGAACAGAGGGAGTGTTGGGAGCAGAATGGAGAAGGAGAGCAGAGGGTGTTAATGTACACATCATAAATCTTGATTACCTGGGAGACAGAGTGGCAAGCTCCCCTGGTGCTCTAGAAACAGCTGGACAGGTCTTCTCTGGGAGCTCACAAGCTATATTTACTAAAAACTGACTCACCTCTTTCACCTCCTGCTCCGGCGCTAAAACCTTGGTGAGGAGCTTCAAGTCGATGTCTCCGTCCTGAAGGAACAGAGCAGTAAAATTCAGAATTAAAATGGACCACCTTGATGAGGAAAGAGGCAGGAATATGAAAGAAAAGGTATGTAAAAATGTGTGTCGTAGACTTACTAAGGTCTGGAACGCAGAATAATACTTTAGATCGTTGTCCAGATCTCTGTAGGTCATTACTCGATTCACCTGGACGCTGACAGGATGACAGAAAGGCTGAATTTGCTTCTGAATCGCTGGCGGATGAGTGTTTCAATCAAGAAACTTTGTCACATAAAACAAGTAGCCATCCTGACTGAGATACTTTCATGCAAACCGAGAATTAAAAAAATGGATTTCCCAAAGTTTTAAATTGTGTGAAATGAAGATCCGAGACTTGAAGCAAAGACCATAGAGAGAGAAGGAGATGGTTGCCAAGTGGTAAACGCTTCAAATTGAAACCCAGCTGCTTATCTGTGGGTTAGAATTAAGTGGGGGTGCTGTGAAAGTGGCCGGGGCCTAGCAGTGCATGCCAGTCCTACTTACTGCACATTACACGCTACATTGCCCCCGCAATGAGTTCAATGTGGATATTATCTTGCACAGAGAGCAAGCCCCAGCCTAATAACCTCCACCGCTGTCATAGCCTTGCTACATATTCGACACATGTCGGCGTGTCTCTCACTGCCCTGTAAATCAAAGGGCCCGGTTACACGGGACCCTGTAACAGAGCTGCATAAATCACATCCTACTGTTATTTCTCCATTTCAGCCCAATAAAGCAAGACACTCTGCAAAGGCACCAGTGGAGGACAGGTAAGGATCAAAGTCACCTGAGAAGGCTACTGATCTGGTGTCCTGTGCACGGACATGGGTTAAAGAGGTCAGGATAAATGTGTGTGTGTGTGTGTGTGTGTTCTCTGTCTTCTAGTGATAAGAATGAACTCAAGAGTTAAAAGCATTCACTGCTATACACTGGTGGAGCAGCAATTTGCATGGTGAGATCCTCTTCCTGAACTTCATCAAGGTCTGGAATCACTGGGATATCTGGGAAAAAAAAGAAAAGACAGACCAAAACATGAAATCAATCAATTATGTTCTTCTTCTTCTGTTGTTGTTTTTGTTGACAGTATCAACATTTAGATTGGTAGCCAAATGACAAGATCATTTATGAAAAATATAGCAACCCTCCTGTGGCTGTTGGAAGCACATGCATATTTTTGTGTGAGTATGTGTGACCATGTCTGTGTTGCACTTCCTCCCTCCCTCTCTTCTGCTACATCCTCTTAAGAGCTGCCCTGTCACAATAGCCATGCGGCCATGAATATTCAGGAGGCAAGGCGGCAGCTCTTCCTGCTGTGAGAGGGGCGCTGGCCAGGGGCTCCCCATAAAGCACCCCCTGCTACCTTAGCATTTGGGCCCTGTCAGCGCCGCCCACCCCCAGGACCTGCAGTGGCCGGTAGGCCGACCTCCATGTCCACTCTGCCACTCCGACTGGGGCGGCATCCAGCCATGTGCAAGAGTATTTGCTTGTGGGCCCATCTGTGTGGGGTCGGAAGTCAAAGTGCGGCCTGGCAGGAGCTGCGGTGCCAGGAGCCGCCAACCCGCTGCTTTAACAGTGGGAACCCGCTTTAATTGGCAAAACACAACAGGACAGAGGATGGCTCCTCTCCCAAGAAGGACAGGGCACATTTTCAGAGTTTTTCAGATGGACATTTTTTGGAGCAGGGAAATAAGAGAGGCAGAATCAGCAATGCAGAGAGATCTGATGGAAATAAGAGGAAAAGTTGAATTTTGAATAGACACTGATTCAAATATGTTCAAAGACTTTTATAAAAAAAACCTCACGGACTGATGAAAGTTATCATCACATCGCATACAACTTCACAGGAAGAGAACGGATCTAAGTTTTATCATCAAGTTTTATAAAGGATGAAGCTTTCCTGAATTTACCGTTTGTAAAACAGTCTGAGCACCCACATGAAGTCTACAGCAGAGTACTGACAGTGAAGCAGGGAAGGAGGGAGAGAGAGAGAGAGAGAGAGAGAGAGAGAGAGAGAGAGAGAGAGAGAGAGAGAGAGAGAGAGAGAGAGAGAGACGGACAAAGAGAGGAAAAGAGAGCTGGACTGCTTGTAGAGGGGTGTCAGTAATCTCTAAGCACAGTACTGCACCCTGAGGGGAAAGTCAATAGAGGAGCTAAATAGAGGTGAAGAGATGGAAGTCTGCATCTGATGGAATGAAATATCTTGGCATCTTTATCACCATTCCTTGAAAATTACTCCTGAGAATAAACCGTACAGTAGTTAGGAAGGTACTAATCTTTGACGGAACAATACATTTATAAAGTTTAAAAGTGAAGGACTTTGAGAAGTAAACATAGATTCGATGGACAATGAAATACAACTTGTTCAAAAGCTAACCCATCAACTTTCTGTTGATCACTTATTTCTTTCTCTTTTTTTTAAATTAAACCAAATTAAAAATGCCACGCTCGTTTAGCCGCTGACAAGATTCATCTGTGTTTCTGATATCCAAATAAATGCGGGCGATGGTATTTCATATTCATGAGGCCCCAGTGACACTTTGTCCTCTCATTTACAAAGCACAGCGTTCAGCAGAATCCGTCCCCCCTGGACCCCCAATCAAATTTAATGGTCTTAGTGCAATGACATCAAAAAGCCTTGCCATCCGGCTCTTTGCAAACAGCTTCCTGGGGTTGTCTATCCGTCCACGCACACCCTTTTTCATTTCAGCCAGTAATACACTATTAACACACTGCAGGAGAGTTCAATGTGAAGCAGAGAGTCAAATGTTGTTTATATGCAAACTCTATTACTTAGTGAAGAAGAAACAACACTTTTAAATGAGCTTTAAATGCAACCCATTACGTCGGGTCAAGTGGGGCATCGAAGCCGCTGACAACAAGCGAGCGTTTTCTTTCCACACAGAGGGCAGCTCCATCAGAAAACGCTGTCTCTCCTCAGCCGTACACACATCACCTCCACTGACTTCCTTCCCCTGGCTGGACGTGTATCAAGGTGGCTTTTGTCTGGCAGCGAGCATAAACGGCTCCCAGCTTCCTCGCTGAAGCATGTAAATATCAAAAGTGGATAATTTGCTGCGAGTGTGGACGTACTCCCGGCAGGCACCTGCCAGTCAGCGACTTCAGGGAACAGGGCGTCTCTCCACATCACTTCAATAATCTGCCTGGGGTCCGGTCAAATGATTACCTTAGCACAGAATGGCTTTGAATGGCTTGTGGGATAATATTCAAAACATCAGCAGCTACAGAATAAGACATGTAACAGATGAGAGTGTTTGCGATAGTGGAGCTATTTTAAGTAAGCAGCAGGAGGCTGTGGGGGCAGCTGATGGGAAGATGGAAGCAGAGGACTGGGTGAGCCCCCCTCTCTCTCTCTTTTTCTCTCTGTGCTTGTAGCCAGTGGACATAGGGGATAAGGGTTGGGGACATAATCAAGATCGCAGGGGCTATCTCACTAACCCTCAGCACTGTAATTTCCACTGCCCCTGCCTCGGGCTCTGTATTAAGAGGTCTCCCTCCACAGAGTAATAATCTTTCCGGCGGCATTAACTGCGAGAGAACCAAACCTCTGGACTCTTCATTCAACGGGCCATATGAGCCGGTGCGTGCCACACAGTGGTGTGTGTGTGTGTGTGTGTGTGTGTGTGTGTGTGTGTGTGTGTGTGTGTGTGTGTGTGTGTGTGTGTGTGTGTGTGTGTGTGTGTGTGTGTGTGTGTGTGTAGGTGAACAGAAATGTAACGGAGACACGCAGATAAATGGATTTGACAATTCATTCTAATTAATCAACAGATTTTGTTTTGTTGAAAGTCTTAAAAATACAACGATACCTTTTATGAAATGTTTTTTTTTAACATTTCAACAGAAAGCAGCGACGAGGCCGAGTGTAACTACAGCATTCATAAAAGACCTGACTGATTCTAACTTGTAGCATGTACTTAAACTACATCTCCCTCAATTATAATTTGACAGTATTAAAATAGGTTACATACAGTTCTTATAGGAACTGTGTGTGAACGTTTAAATGTCAAATGTCTTTGATTTTGTTGTAATTCATCACGCAATTGTAGCTTTATTTTGAGTTATAATTATATTTTCATCGATCTTATTTTATCCTCTTGCTGTTCCCTTGCTAAATATTTTGAAACAAATAAGAGCACATATTGTGAAAATGTGGAGGGTTTGATTAATGTGCCATTTGTTAATAAACAGAATTCTTCAACGCTACCTGAGGGGCTGATGTGTAGTCTTACAGTGTTTTCAAATGAGTGTTTTATTCTTCTAAACAATCTTTACCGAGGCAGTTTGAGCCTGTTTCCCTCGCTGCCGGCTGCTGCAAAATAGATCCATTATTTTAGGCGGCGTTTACCTGAGATTTCCCCCGTCCGTCCTGACAGTGTTTGTGGTGTGCAGAGTTGGGCCCTCAGGTGATGCAGTTAAAGCTACATCTGTATTCAACAGCCCCTGCCTGATTCCCTGTGTGTGTGTGTGTGTGTGTGTGTGTGTGTGTGTGTGTGTTTGACTAACTGTGACAATTTGGGTAGTGACGGAACACTTACATCGTGCCATACACTTCTCATTTCACTAAAGACCTTGCCTTAATTAATGAGCATATTCAATGTCATTTTTTTGAAAGCGTCCTGTTAAATGGTGTCACACACTGGTCAAAAGGAAGAGCACTGGTCAAAGGCAGAGCTCGAACACATGAAGCTATAAAAGGTTCAAGGAGAAATATGGTGTGAGCATCGGTGGGAAGTGATGATCTGACTGCCTGCTTATCTGCTCCACTTCCACAGGATAAATGTGGCGGGCGGGCTCCGGAGGGCTCGCTGCCCATGAGGTGAGACGCAGAGTTGGGGATAGTCGGGTGACTCTTACCTCCTTCATCATCTGATCCCTGGGGTGTTTGTGGTCGAAGGCGGCGGCTGTAGAAACAGGAAGTGGGAGAGGATGAATTATTTAATACATTCAAAATGTAGCTCAATAATGAGGTCATCACACGGAGAGGGTGAGGTTGCTACTTTGCCTCGGTTTTTTTTTGTCTCGTCTCTGTGATAGTTAGGTTCCTCCTGGCTTGGTGTGAACAGGTGACTCAGACGGGGCTATGGGACATTGTTGGGCTGTATGGGTCTCCAGACTGGCGGCCTTAGACAAGATCACCTCTGTGTTTTGTTTTTTTTATATATATTCCCAGCTGGAGAAGCTGTCTGAATAAGTTTTGCTATAACAAGGTAGTTGTGACAGAAGAAAAAGATAAGATATTTTTCTGCAGAGGTACAACTTTAGACACAAAGTCACTCCGCGACGATGAGTAAAACACAGACAACTGCGTCCTCTACCTGCCTCTCCTCGTGATGTCTTTCTATTCTCTGAGTGATGTGGGGGCAAGGGGGGGAAAAAACTGGAATAACAGGAAAACTTGGCTCCCAATAGCAATAAAAGTGATGACAACTCAGTCACGCTGTTTTTTTAATCATGTTAAGTGATTGTTCTTGGAAGGCAAGGATTAGCTGCGACCAAGGACAATCTGAAAGCGCGGCGCTATTTTACTGCAAAAGGAACAAACATTTAAACTATTTTTTTACAAGCATACAAAAATGTAACTGGTGTTGCATCCTTTTCACAAGTGCAAGAATAAAAAAAATGAATGGATGGGAAGTAGAGTGAACGTACTCTTCAAGGTCTTCAGCTGCAGGCCTCCTCGATGATCTATAAAGCAACAGAAAAAAAGTTAAATATCAAACTAAGACGACAGTATTCAGTCCTTCAATGTACACACAAGCACAGAACTCAACCATACATATCTACTTTTGTAGTCCTGGCACAGAGGTATTTTGATGAGCACCTCCTCCTTCTCCTATCTAATAATAGTCATTCTGCTATATCAGACAGGTTGGGCTCTACAGCGGTTGTTTCTTCGCTCCTCTCTGTTTTCTCAGCCTCGTCTCCTGCTGGATCACGCAGCTATTTTCAGACTTTTCTCATTTACACAGCTCAGCTTGAGCAGAGCACGCCAGACACTAAAATACTGTGTTTTGACACAGCTCTGCCTCAGCACAGTATTTTTAGCATTCTGTGTCTGTTTTAGGAAAGGTAGTAATAACACCTGACATCAGGGGGGAAATAAAACACATTACCACATCATTTATACGAGTATCAAGTATTTATCCAGATCAATAATTGTAGAATATGAGTAAAAAAAGGACAACAACCTTTAGTATGTTTGAATGAATAACATTTAGAAAGGTGTATGAGGGCTCGATCAGGATGCAAAAAGGTTTGACAACTTCTCCTGGTTAAGTAGTGCCCCCTACTGGTGTGAAAATTGAGAGCTCCCGCATTACAACACTCTTTCCTTGCTGTCATTTTCATTTTATCCTGCCAATTACTGAGACATAAGACCTGCCAAGTACATTTATATATAATAGGTTAATTTCATATGACTATACAGTTCAACGTAAAAGTGAGAAGAAAAATTAACAAATATATCTATCAAACCTATGAACATCAAGGCATCACAGGAAATGCATTATGTAATAGTGTACAGGAAATACGGTGAGGGGGGGACAAGAAAATTCTTCAAGACTTTGTGATGTCAATTTTTTTTCTTAAAAACACAATTTAGTAGAAATGGCCATAAAGTTAATTAAAACTCTTTTATCCAAAGTAGCACCAGTACACCAACTACAGTTCCTACTTCCATTAAAGGCAATCACAACCTTGTCAGAAATAAGATAGGGGTTTGTTTTTTTTTGGTTTCTTGCTTTTTTTCTGGTAATAGATTTGCAGAAGTGATTTGCAACAGTCTATGAAGCCCTACAGTATGTTATTGCTATAATTGCCTCCAAATTTTCATCCAGGAATAAAGGTTCAAATGACTATCATCAGTGCAAGCAGAGCGGAACAATATGAACAGGAAAACGTAATCCAAGCAAAAAGAAAAGCATGAAAAACAAACCTTGAAACATTTTCAGCCAAAAATGTTTATTCCTGTATTTTCTGCCTCAACCACAAATGACCTAAAAGGTGCTAGGAGTACCACAGAGCAGGGCGGAGAGGAGCCGAGGGAGCCTACCTGCCTGCCCTTGGACTGTGTCCTGTCTGGTGGGTGGGGGTGGCGACACTTAAGACACATTACAGACCCCTTGATTAAGACTCATGTAAGGCAAAGCGATAGACATGGTAAAACTGTCTGGAAAAAGTTGTTAGGGATAAAATATATTGTGACAACCTGGTTTCAAAGGTTCATCAATAAACTGACAGATCATTTAGTGTCAATTAGAAGTGATAGATCGACAAATCCTGGGATTTCTGCGCTGGGATTAGTGGGAGGAGGGCGGCGGTGATTGAGCATGAGGGGTGACATTGAAGGGAAAAGTCCTTGCCGATTCCAGGGGGGACCATTACTTACTTTGTTTTAGAGAGGATCAATGCGTGTGCAAGCCCCTTTTACACCTCCTGTATTTCAATCGCTTTGAGACTAGGAATCAAGCTGGTTCGCAAAAGCAGAAAAGCGACACACTGACCTTCTGTGAGAAAGGAAAGATCTATTGAGTTTGCTGTTTTCCCTAGTTGCACTAACGGTGCAGTAAACTACACAAATAAGCACAATTGACTCAGCCTATTCACTTCGACGAATCTCCTATAAAGAAGTGGCAGATGGAAGAGAAAACAAGGGAGGTTGTTCCAGAGTACAATAAAGTCTGATGCTGATGCGTACATGTAGAGCATTTAGATTTGGAAACAGTTATTTTTAGAGGCAAGCTTTGGGCAAACACTTTCCATCTGTTCCAAATATTTTATAAATTCTCCATGTTGTGCTCTCTGTGTAAAGAGCAGAGTGCGGTGGTAAGGGTTGATTAAGTGGCTTGTACCTCTGTGATGAAGTGGCTAGCTGACTAACAGTGCCCTCCTGTGGCTGATGCATTAACCATGTCAATTACCGCCTTGCTCACAGATGAAGACGAATGGAGAGTTGCCTGCTCGGACAGGCTCCCTCTAACCTTGTTGATACACGGCCATAGTGCCAAATATGCACTGATAAATAAGCTCATTCAACAGCATGAGAGTTCATTAATAACACATAACTCGAGACCACGGCTCACAGCCGCTGCATTCTGTGCAGCCACTGGGGACAGAGGGGAAGGTGAAGATACGTACTTGGCAGAACCAGATCCAGAGCTTTCTTCTGCCCAGCCGCCCTGACGCCTGGCCGGTTTTGGAGGAGGGCCCTGAAACAAGAGATTATTTTAATCGTAAACAGCTTCTTCAAATGATTACTCAGTTACATAAAAGAACATAAGATCAGATTGTTAAGCATTCTACCAGGCTCTACTTGTGGAAATAAAGCACAACAACACCATGTTTGTATAAGACTTGGCTGAAAGGTTTTATAAGGTTTATGTTGACTTGTCAATGTAGAAAAAAGCATATATTAAAAGTGTAGTCTATGAATACAAGACCACAAAAACCTAAGAAGATGTTGACCCTCGTTACATCCCTAAACCTGCCATCATTTTTCTGTAAAGGTAAGAAAACAAGTTGATTTGTCCCGCTCATTGTGCAGGGACAATAATATCTAAAGTTCAACTCTGAGCCTATACTGCAAAAATCGAGCTCTTAAAAAGCTCCCGAACAATTAACAATATGTCATCCATACGCACACCATTGTTTAGTTTATTTTACCTTTCAATACTATCAATTTCCTTTCAGTAGAACATATGGAGCAGAGTGTGGGAACTGCCAGGACTCGTGAGTCGATGCCGAAAATAGATTCCCAGGAAAAAAAAAAAAAAGACACCCCTTCCCTCTCATTCTTTGATTCTGAAAATAGTAAACTGAGTATGCATTTTGATCCTGAGACCGGGACCCTGAGAGCAGCACTTGAATGAATTGAATTCCTAAAGGCACACGAGCATGAGCACTAGACAAATGAATTAGGAGGAGGGGGGGGAAAGGCACAACATTTCTCATTACTAACTTAGGTCTGCAGAGGACAAAGTGCTCGTGAAGAATTTCCTTCGTTTATGATGGAAGAGAAAATAATCTTTCATGGCTGGTCCCTTCAGCAAAGCCATTTATAAATCTGAATGTCACCATTAAACAGGCCAGAGGGAGGGGGAGCCACTCTGCTCTGTTGTATATTACCATTAATCGACAGAGCTGAGACTGAACTGGCTCCCTCAACTTTACGTAATTAGTAACTGTCTCTTTATTAACAACAAGGGGGATCAGAATCATGACAACTGAGTCCTATTTAGCAACATTACAAAAATTCCTTAAAGTCATGAGAAATCCCTTTGTAGTTAGTGTTTGGTCTTTCTGACACAAGGGAAAAGATAATACGATGTAGTGTGTTAAACATTCTTCTCCTGACAGAGAGGGATATCACGAGAAACAAAACACACTTGAGCCTCCACTTCTTTATGACCAAATACGATCACATGTTTATTTCTGTTAAGATAATTAGCTCAGCCCTCTCAGTTTCTAATTTAGAATTCTCTGATAGTCCCTCGGTCAAAAGGACTTGTGGTGGCCCAACCCGATGAGCCTTTCAAAGATATTGAGTCTTTGTTTAAAAGGATTTCAGGAATGTGACCGATCAGTTGGGTATTTTAGGCCAAAGAGGCAAGGGTTGATAAACTAAGACTACAAATAAACCCACCCAGTCGCACAACGCTCTGGAAAAAATGTATTGCATGTGCACAGCAGGTCAGAGAGGGCGCGAGAATGCTGGTTCATACATTGGGAAGTTGACCTAACTTGGGAAGATTAGCCTAAAGCAAAAGAATAGCATGCATTTTTGTTTTGCTTTTGGAATGTTGGACAGTTTATGGTTTGTCAGTCAAAGATATGTGACTGATACCATATATGCCAAAGATAGTGAAGTGCAATTATTTGTTCTATTTGAAATATTTCCTCTCATTTGACCTTGCTCATATGTTTCGTGTACTATATTTAGTCCAAATTTAGAAGCACGAACTCAAAGTTGTTTTAGGATCACTGAGAAGACGTCATGACAACATCTCTGTAAAAATGATTGCAAAATAAGGACAGAATTTATGAACATTGTTGATAATGTTATAGAGAGAAGTTTTGTGCTTCTTTAAAAGAGTTTAACTGCAGTGTTGTGTGACTGTGAAGTACACAAGTTTTAGAGCTTTTATGAAGTAACATTTCAAAACATCCCATGCAAGCACATGAAATCCAATGCACACAGTGCAGTCATGAAGAGCGGTCACAGTTTAAGCACAACGACTGATTATGTTGTAAACACATGGACATTTTAAATAAAAACTCTAAGTCACTACCTTAAAATCAGTTCATTAAAACTTAGTACCATGTGTGAAGATGGTGTTGGGTGTGAGCTACAACGTGAGAGCTGGTGAATCTTAACAGGACTTCATATTTACTTCTACCAGATAAACGGAGGCAAGTTTGGCAACTTGTATTAACAGAGCAGGGTTTTTTTAATCAATAAAAACACGATGTTTAAAACATCAGCAGCAGAAGCCATGCAAAGTCACCTAAATACTGTTTCATGCCACCTACCTCGCTGTCCTCCTGTGATTCATGTATAAGACAAAAAGTGCATATTGATGATGAAGCTTATTGAAAGAGTAAACAATAACATGCAACTGACTACATCAACTGTCTTTGTTATGATCACATACTTCTCCCATTGCAGCTGAGGTGGAGGATTTCCTTACATATCTGGAATCTTCAAACGATGATTGGTCTGCTGCCAGCCGTGCTCTTCGTCCAGACTTAACCACCTAAGAAATGTGCAGGATTAAGAAATGGTGAATTGATTCTGGTACACTACAGTCAAAAGCTGACGATTCCATCAACTATCAAGGACTGTGTGGGTTTGCTTTGCATTGCTTTGACGATAGCCATCTGATGAGAGGACCACATGTTGTCTTAAGATTTACATGATAGTAAAACTTGACTCCATCACTAATTTAGGGCAGAGCAGAAATCCTCAGCAGACCTGCTACTCTATACCTTTGAGGAAAAATGTGGTTACTTTTATGACAACACAAATGGAGTAATATTTCTCTGTTATCGAAGAGTACTGTAGTTGTTGTTTTTTTTGTTGTAAAATTATTCTTAGGTCATGACATTGCTATCTTTGTAAGTAGTTTCCATCAATACATGTTCATCTGTAAAGCACTTTGGTAAACATAGGTTAATAAAAATGTGCAATATAAATAAAGTTGACAAGAAAATAAAGGGAACAAACAGCAGGTCCTATGAACGCATGTAAGTTTACTAGCAATGAAAGCATTCAATGGCATTAAAGAAAAGATATGACAACAGTTATGCAGTATAGGTACAGTGTTATGATCGTTTTATGTTAATTTCCGACCTCGAAGGGCGAAACAAATACCTGATGTGGTCTTGAACAGTTAAATCAAAACATTATTTGAACATGTCGACAAGTATCTAACTAGGAACACAAGTACGTTGATGATAGCTTATACTCGGATAGAAACGTGTCTACTTCTGTAACTGAAATTAATGTCCCTTTGCTAGAAACGTTTAGGTTAAAAGGCTATCCTACCTTCTCACTTGCTAAAAATTACGTCTATGTTAGCTTATTAGCTTAGCGGCTACATTAGCTGCACTTTGAACGTATGCTAACTTAATGTACTGAGCAGCACGACACACATACGTTCCCCCATGCACTTACTGCATTGTATACTGGATTTACGTACGTTTCTTACCGACCCAGCATCTCTAAACTGAAAGTTATCTTCCATTTCTCGTGCTACGTGCTATGGCTAGCACAAGGACAGCTTCATTATCTGGATATCACCAAGCGTCACTTGGCAACGCTCTCCATGGTAACGCCAATCAGAAGCTTTAACAGATCAGAAGGCACGTTAGGTATATGAAAGGTTAGGTAACTTTAGGTAAATGAAAAGCACGTTCAAGGTAAATGAAAGGCTACGGAGAATGATTACGTGTCTGTAATAAATTGACCACTTAACATTAGTGTTACTGAAAACTCTGACAGTGTTGATTCCAAATGCCACTTAAAAGGTTTGTATATTCACGTGACATCAAATTGCTGTCACAGCACGCAGTGTTGAATACGCTGATAAATCCAAACACTGCTGTTGTATCTTACAGTTTGAATAATATAATAATAGTCTGTTTGAACAAAGGATGAACCTGGGAAGGCCAACATTTCAGAATTCAGTCACTCTCAGTAACTGTTGATTTAAAAGCATATGCCTACAGTTGTATGAACAGGGTGGGCCAAATAGTCTGTCAGAACTGGGTCAGTAAAAGAGGAGGACGGGCACTTGGGGATACTGAATAATGATGTAATCTAAACAATCCGAGTCAGAGTTTGCATTTTTACCAAACAAACAACGTCTTTCCCACAACTCCCCCATCCTTAATCAACTAAAGGGCCGGCCACACAATTTCTGATCTGCTGCACTGGCCTGCCACTGTCACTATCCACAGACAGCAGCATCGCAAGAAAAGAAGGGAAACGTGAGCTGACGTTTTCCATGGTCTTCGCTAGATGTCGCTATTGCACCTATTTATGATGTTAGGAGAAAGTGAACGGTAGCATCCGCCAGGGGATCACAGCAGCTGACTGAACTCCCAGTGCACCTTCAAGAACTCCTTTGTTAACTTTGGCCTTCCATCTGCATTTGATTTTCCTTTGATTGTTATCTTGGATTGGTTAATATTGTCTTAATATTGTTGATTTAAAAAAAAATACTTATGAACATTCTAGTCAGTCATGGTCCTTAAATGATTAAAATGTTTACGCAGTCGTTATACAGGTTTACTTGATCATGTCTTATCACAACAAAAAAAACAACAAAAAAATGGCATGTATCTCCTCTAAAGAGACAGAAAATAAACTGTTTTATTTAACAAATCAGTCAGAGTGCTTTCCTAATTTGTGAGCCACTCTTGTCTTGCGCTATCAAAAATTGCCAGAACATTAAGCACGTTTTCTAAAGTGTGACAAAAAAGTTCAGGTCTTGATAAACGCATTTTAGAGTACCGCTTTCACAGTCAGAATTGAGCCTATGAGTTGCTGCCCCTCCCTCCCTCAAACGTCACAGCTCTTGGCTATAAAGTGCTGCGGAGAATAGAAGGCGGTGAGTGTCTCTGAGCCTGGACTGCAGGAAGGTTGCACAAAGGCGCACTAACTCCACACGCGCAAGTGGATGGAAACAGCCCAGTGCAATGGATAAAGTTATCCGCGGTGCAGAGATCGATGTCCTGTAAACTCTGGAAGGCAAGAGGAGAAGCGTGCATGAGACAAGGGGGAATGAAGAGTAGAAGAAAGAATTTTAATGAAGAGTTGAAAATATTTTACAAAAATGGCACGGATTTGCTCCCTTGCAAATGCGCATTTTTCAAAGATGACATAGCACTTGAGAAAATGGGAATCCTCAAGGAACAGAACTCACTCACTACCTGAATGAAAAGAGAAAAAGGGATTCTACTTAGATCGGGAATTTAGTTTTTTGTTTTCTTCTTTTACTTGACAAGCCTGGGTTGTAGGTGAAAGGAGAGTTAAATATGAATCTGGGCAAAGTACTTCTGTTTGTCCTCCTTCTAAATTGTGTCACAATGACTCTGTCGCTGTCCACTTGCACCACTGTGGACATCGACCACATCAAGAAAAAGAGGGTCGAGGCGGTCCGGGGACAAATACTCAGTAAACTGCGGCTGACTAGTCCGCCCCAGACAACAGGTCCGAGTCAAGTGCCGTTTCAGGTTCTGGCGCTTTATAATAGCACCAAGGAGCTAATTGAGGAACTGGGAAGGAACAAGCATCAGAGTTGTGGACAGGATAACACGGAGACTGAATACTATGCCAAAGAGATTTACAAGTTCAACATGATCACTGGGACGCCGGAAAACAGTAAGTGCATCGTTTTAAATCCACGTGTTTTTCCACCTTCTCTTTTTTTTTTTTACCAAACTACAAACCTTCCTTATTCTAGATTAAAGTAAATCAGCGTTAACGCACAGACGCGCCCGTTAGCCACGCGCAATGGACAGAGCAAAGTAAACAGTCTAATTGGAATGAGCCCCATTCCTCATACATACCTCACACCAAAGCCATGGGAACTCCAGCCTAAGTCTGACACATTCCTAAGCGGGGAAAATTCTCAGGCAGTTAAGTCTAGTATTTATTGCCAAATACAATACCTCATTTCCATTTTCTGGCTGTGAGTTACCCAATATTTTTCATCCACTGTTACAAATCTCTCTCTTTTATTTCCCCCTCTTTTGCTCGAGTGTAGCATGAGTGTTATGATCCAATTCCCTTGTCCATATTCGTATTTCCTGTATAAACTATGGTCCATTAATGATTCCAGAAATCAGAAACAGAAGCTGACTAGCAGCAGATCCTCCATGGAAAGTCCCTTTTTAAGTGGAAGAGTTGGATTTGTGCCCAATTCAAGGTCAAAGCAGATGGTGGTGGTGTTACCATTTTCAAATCAACAGGTGTTTATTCTGCACTGTGACATAAAACAGAACTTCCGCCGTTTCCTGCATTACCTCAGAATCAAATCCATTTCACGGGTCCTACAAAGTGCTTCCGACATTCAAAAATACACAGCTTGTGGGTTTATCCACTGGTCAGAGGTAGTCAGTGCTCCCAAAACAAACAGATGTTTAAGGAGGGGGATCAGTGATGGCCATGTGCCGAGGACACATCAGGCCTGCATCCTATTGTACAGTCTACTGTTAGTGATAAAAAAAATATATTACTCTACCTTACTATTGGCTCCAGGTTGTGCACCAAACAGCTTATCCAAGGTGGGTATACACCAATTAACCACTGCTGCCAAAATACATTTATTTGCACTTTTCACAGCCTTTCCATTATGTAATTTTAAAAAGCGCAGGGCATGTTGCTGTATGTACATGTCTGTCACCTCCATAATTTTGCAGGGTAGTTCATTTTCATTCCTGCTGGACATAATGACTTTTACATTCATAGTTTTTGGAAGGTGGGAGCGTTTGGGAATATTGTCAAGATTGGCTTTTTTTTTCATGACGACTTGAACAGTTAAACAGAGACTTTTCTTTCCACTTGCTCCAGACTACTTTTCTCAGACACTTTATACAAATACAAATCAAAGAATTAGCCATTTTTGATTGGACTAAGCGTTACAGAGACTGGAGAGCAATAGCTCTCCCTTCATGGGTCATCGTAAATCAAATGCTTTAAAAGACATGGTGCTGGTGATTGAACTGAGCGATGACCTTTGGCACAATAACATTTTGAGGACCTGCTGATGCTTAATTTAGAAACATGATGCACTGCACACTGAGGCAAGATTTCAAGCCAATCTTTGACTCAGTGTTGGGTCAGTAAAAACTAGTGCTGAGGACAGCGGGGTATCTGATCTATGGGAGAGTAGAAAAATGATGTCATCTGAAAAAACAGAGACAGAGGTCTCTTGCCTGCTCCCAAAGAAACAGCAACCCTCCCTTCCCCCTCCACAACTCCCACGCCTTGACCATTTCTTGTTTCCTCATCCTCAATCAAGTAGGAAAAAGTGTTTTTCTTCAGAGCAGAGCTGCATCCCATTATCTCATCTACTTCAGTGACCTGCTACGGGCAATGTCTTGCCTAGTCAAATGTAGAAAAAGCAGACTCTTCTCTCTTACAAAAGCTGCATCTGGAACCGGTATTATAAAACAAAATAGAAGCATGATGCAATATACTTCTTAACGAAATAATAGAGCAATCAAATAACATTTTCTAAGGGTTTTCTGCTTTCTTCTACGAGAGCTAGACTTCTCTGCAGCTGGCCTGCACCTGCTGCCTTATGCTACCTATTTCCTGTGTTTACCTCAACAAAGCTCTGGAGAGACTGACATCACAGACAATCCCCAGGGCAAGAGGGCAAAAAGAGGTGATTCCTGAGATTTTTTTTTCTCTCAGGGAGTTTCTGTGTCATGAGAGGAGAGTATCCCACACACATATTCTTGGTTGGGCATGTAAAGGGAAGCTTTACAACAGAGTTTGTCAAACACCTGTCACTAGAATTTGCTGTACATCTTTTTTTTTTTTCTGAATCCCTCATTCAAAGCTCATAGCTTCAGAGCATGTAAGGGTTAATTATGAGAACGAGATTACATTTAAATCCTTTAGTTGTCCAGGATTTTATATTTTACCACAAATAAAGTTCTGCGGTCATGTTAATAAGATTCTCCTGCAATAAAACACAATTATCTGCTTAGAATCCAGTCTCAGGGTAGTATGATTAACTAGATCAGTCATAACTGTAGATTAATGATGTGTATTGGCATAATGCTTCGATATCACTCAGTTAAAAGTGGTTTATGCTTTACACTAAAACCTCTCATTCAAATACATTTTACCTTTGAAAAGTAATCCTCATAGAAGGTTATCAACATTTATATCTGCTTGTTTGGAAAGTATACTAATAAAACACATGTCATCGTCCACTTAAAGAGCCATCATTTAAGTGTATGTCTTTTTAATTGTGCGAGCAATCCCCTCCACTAACCAACTTGGAACAAATTACCCTTCAGACCCTTGGCAAAAATAAGCCATAATGTGAAATCCACCTAAAACCAGTGCAATGGGAAAAATGAGGTCACCCAAAATGGAAACCAAAGACTTGATTAGAATTTTAAATCTCCTCTCGTAGTGGGGCTTTCCACCTTCCATGGGGGAGTTAAAAAAGGGGGAGGCTTGAGATGAAGCAGTGAGTGAGGGGAGGAGAGAGAGCTGCTGATATTTTGTCCTTATAGATTATAGATGTGGAAACACTGGACAGCTATCTGGCAGGGGATGAATGAGGCAAAGGTCACCTATAAATAGGGAAAGTTGAAAGAAAAACTTTATGGAAATATCAGATAATGACTTGGATGACTTGAACAGGATTAAGGGTCAAATGAAGTGCAGATACTTAGAGATGTGCGATTTCCTTTAGCTCGACACAGAAACAACAGAGCTTCTGAGTTTCAGTTTTTGTCAAAACAACTCAAGGTGCAAATCAGCTCGTGCCCCTTTCAGCCACCAGCATTAAGCTCAAGTTTAAATTGATGATAAATTAGCCATGGCTTGGCTGTAAATGACTGTTTCCACTTGGCCCATAAAAATGTGCTATGTGCTTGTTTTGCTCGACACTGCATGTGCTTGGCTGGTTAAATTAATAAACTGTACAATAGTATTGTGGTATAAATGAGAGGGGACAGGAAGCTATTCAAATAGCATCACAATGTGACCATTTATGAAGCTGATTCTACTAAAGGTCACAACCCCACACACACACCATGTATACAGCTCTTGTAAAAGCATGCCCTTGCATGAATAGTGTCCCCCTCCTCATTGGTTTCTCAGGTATTGTTCTGCTCCAGCACATGAGCCTACATGCTCCCCATGGTTCAAGGGAATACTTGGCCGCTGTCCGAGTCCTCTGAGCACCTGTTGGGCTCACGAGTTGGAGGGAGGAAAAAGGGGAGTGCTGCTGTCCCACCGCAGCCTGTTCCACCACCACATGGGACATTTGGTTTTCATTTCATGACTTCAATTGTTGCTAACTTGGACCGCAGAAAGCACAAGCAGATGGCTTACACTAATGGCCCATGTCCCTCTGGAAAAAAATCTAGAAAAAGTTAGAAAGAGTAGAAATTTTTCATCTGTAAACCAGTTAAAGGTGAAAGAGGGAACCCTCATAGAAAAATAATGAATAACCAGAGGACAAACATGTCCACCTCTAAGGACATCAATAGAAATACACACAATGAGCTGACAGATGGATTACATATAAAGGAATTCTTACGGGCAATTAGAGTTCCAGTATAAGCTACTTAATCTCATCATTTCCTCTTTACCTGCAGATGACCTCCCGTACTGTCCTAAGGGTATCACCTCCAAGGTATTCCGCTTCAACGTCTCAACCATGGAGAAGAACTCCACAAACTTGTTCCGAGCCGAGTTTAGAGCGCTGAGGATCCCCAATTCCAGCGCCAAGAAAAACGAGCAAAGGATTGAGCTCTACCAGGTGTGTGAACTGACCGTTCATTTCCACTGTTAGCCGAACACAGGGGGGGGGAGGTAATGTCCGCAGTTTCTCTCCAAAGGCCTGCTTAGGTCAGCAAGAGGGATGAAAACATTTATATTAGATTGTCCAACTCCCTCTCTCTCCTCATTTTCGTGCACTGATCATAATTCCATGTGCGCACAGTCAATTGGATTCCACATTAGGATGAGTTGAAGAGCTTGCACAGCCTACTTCCAGAAAGCCGAGATTACCGTTGGGCAGTTGCTCCTTTTGAAGCCGTCAATCACAAAGCAGTTGTCCATCCTTCTTAGATTAAGTGAAGTGTTGTACTTTCAACAGGGGGTTTATGGATCTGCACTTGCACTTGTGTGTTTATGAGCATTTTTTTGTTAAGTGTGTTAAAGAAATGATCTGTTAGATGTCTGATTGTGTGTGGGATGGCATGAACAGATTTTTTCCCCCCTTTGGTTTCCTTGTTAAGCTCCCGTGAGAGACGAGGAGTAACGATCAGGTTCCAACATTTCCTGCCAGGGAGACAAGCGTCTCCGGACTACATACCCCCTCACCAAGGCATGGCTCTGGCCAGTGCTGAATGCAGACTGTCAGGGCCCTCTCAGATTGTTTCCAGGGGTCTGGGAGGAGATAGAGGCAGGGTCACCCACTGGGGGGAGTTTATGGAGCCGCTCACTTGCTCGCCCCCACACTTTTCAGGCTGGAGCTGATTGGCAGAGGGCTGGCGCTGGCGGTCTTCTGGCCCCTCATTCCCACAGGAAGCCAGATTAGATCCGGACAATGTTCAGGAACCTGGTTATCCATAGCACTGCTATGGGGCTAAGTTCTCATACCAACCATCCAAACACACACATTTCTAACTACTGATAAACACCTTTGTTCAGGGAGGTCCTGATGGAGATAGGATTGTAGGAATGTTTTTAAGTTTTGTACATTTGGGCCCTTTACTTGTTGATCCAGTTGGGACATAAATGCCTGTGAAGATACCTACAACATGGCTTATTTTGTAGGTTTTTATCTGGGAGCTGGGGTAAAGACACAGTTTGAACTGCTGACGTGAAGGACATCCAGGTTCTTATTGGCAGGAGGGTAACACACAGGCATTAACTTGCAAAATGGGGATATCAACACAGGGAGTCACTTTTTCCATGAGGAGTAGACATTTGGCCCAAGGCATGCTGGAGAGTCTGGCTCAGACAGACAGCTCTGGGTCTGCATGTGTGTCTGTGTATGTGTGTGCATGTGTTTGTGTGTGTGTGTATGTGAAAAAGAAAGAGTTTTTGCAGCTGGGTCACATTTTCATCTTTTCCTTGCAGATCCTCCAGAAAGACGACCCTAAAGCTAAACAGCGCTACATTGGGGGCAAGAACGTTCTGACCAAAGGAACTCCTGAGTGGGTCTCCTTTGATGTGACAGAGACAGTTAGGGAGTGGCTGATGTACAAACGTGAGTATGAGACCTCAAAGTTTCCTCATATCATATCTTAGTACATATCCTCTTTACATACCCTTTAAAGGGCAACGGCTGCTTTGAAATGAAGACTAATGGCCTCAGGGGAGAAATGTCAGCCGCTCACATCCCTCTGCTCTTCATTCCTCCCTCAGAGACTAATCTGGGGCTGGAGATCAGCGTGCACTGTCCCTGCCACACCTTTAGGTCTAATGGTGACATTATTGAGAACGCAAATGAGGTTCTTGAGGTCAAGTTCAAAGGTAAGACTGCAATCTATACTTCAGTGATGTGAAAGGAACAAAGAAAGGAATTTTACCAGCAAGCATTGCTTCTTACTATTCGGCCTTTTCTGCGAAGATAAACCGCACATTTTGCTTTGTTTCATCCGTGTTTAAATGACAAGCGCTTGGATAATGTATACAATGAAGTACAAAGTCTTTCGAATCAAGAAAGGTATCGTATTAGGAAAAAGGTATATATATTCATAGTTTCTGTTAAATAAAGTAAGGACCAAGTATCTATATGGATATCAATATGGCCTGACTTGTGTGACACAATCATTGAATTCCGGTGCCCAGGCTAACCCAAGGACTGTAGCCTCTGCACATCAGACACACAAATTAACCAACAGGCTGCAACGCAACTATTTGTTGTTTAGACTTTTTGAAAAACACTGTTTTCTTACTAGAAGTATTCCATTACAAATCCCTAACATGTAAATATATTCCTTGAATTATCTTGTTTTTGTCATCTAGAGGAAATGACATTTATACTTACACTTAAACTTAATGAGAACTCTAAGCCACTGATCTTCAGAGCAGAAGTCTCATCAGCTGCACAGGTTCTAATATTTTGTTGTGCCCTCTAGTCTCTGTGACCAGTTTGTGGTCATGAAGTCTGCATTTGTTAAAAATCCCTTTCTGCTTTTGTTCTCCCACAGTTCAAATACACCCAACCAGTTTGTATTCACAGATAACATTTACCTCTGTGACGTTTGTCTAATGTTCCAGATAGGCATCTCATGTTTGTTGAAATATGGGGTTTATTCTGATTAGTGGTGTTGAGGTAACACTTGTTTTAGGATGATTTGCATTAGTGGGTCTAAGGAGTAAGTATAACTGGACAAGGAATTTGTTTTGTTGGTTCCTGTTTTAGCTTTCGGTTATTTTTTTCAAATGTTTAAAACATTTCTTTTGTTCATGTACAATGGTTGTTTTATCAGTTGTTGTTTTATGTTATGCATTGTGTTTATTGGTGTACTTGGCGGGTGATTTGAGTACCTTGAAGGTAAATTGTAATTTGTATGTTTGTTTCCTAGATTTTTCTCTTTAACTGGAGAAAGGCTCAACAGGTTTTTTTTTCTTTGATTGTTTTTACTGCCAAGTTAAGTCACTGTGGAGGGTATGCTCTTATGCAATGGTTCCTTGTATATGTCTATTACACAATAGCACTTGGAATACTCTCCTTATTTTCAGTATAGTCTTCACAAAAAAAGGATTCTTTTCATCTTCATGTTCCTGCGGCAGCAAAACCGTATTGTGGTCTTTTTGGTAAGATAATGGGTTTCCTTTCTTAGAGGAAGAGCAAGACACAGAGCTTGGGAATACAATCGATCTGGTATCTCACTTAGCACTGGGGCCCTTGGTCCTGGGAACACTCTTGACTGGCTCGGCCACGAGGAATGTGCTGCCACGGCGCTCAGACATTTGGCCTTGAATTAAAGAGAGGCGTACACATCCACCAGCGGCATCTCTCCTGAGATATCCACTGCTTTAACTATCAGGGGCAGATTGGATGAGCAGACGTAGGTCAAGGGGGGAAGAACGGAGGGAAAAAAGGAAGTTAGGGACCTGTATTGAAGAGATGAAAATTGATATGAGGGAAGCTCTGCCTGGATATTACTGTAAACTGTACAGTCAAAGCCTGAGCTGCTGAAGCATGGATGTCTTCTCAACTCCCAACAAGTCTTTGTGCAGTTTTTCTTTGTAGCCAAGAGAATAAACTGGCTTTCTCCTGCAGGTATGGAAGCAGACTATGACGATGTAAGCCGTGTGAAGAAACAAAAGGAGCAGCTGTACCCTCACCTTATCCTCATGATGCTTCCACCCCACAGGCTAGATGCCCAGTCTTCCTCCCGCCGACGTAAGCGGGCACTTGACACCAATTACTGCTTCAAGTAAGACACCGTTCCTTCATACCTATATCAAATGCTTGGTATGTTAGTGATCTTCTTTACAGAAGAGTTTGCCTTGATGCACCTACAGTAGTTGGCTGGTAAATGGATCACCAGTAAAAAGTGGCTGTTTTTTACTGTCTTAAAGGCAGGGAAGTATATTGTTAAAATAGCTTAACAGCCAAGGTGACATGACATGAATATATAAGCTGTCACATCTCAAATAGATGACATCTACGAGGAGTACATAAGCAGAGAACAAACTTGTTAATTGCTTTTGAGAGCATGACAGCTGTATTAGCTGATACAAGTCAGGATCCGTCCTGATGAGCAAACCCTACCTCCTCCTAAACGGCGTCTCCTCAGCCCGTATTCCCTCCGTCAGCCTGACAGGCAGCACCTAAGACACCTGGGCGGACTCCAAGAAGGAAAAAAAAAATAGGGCACACCTAAGAGTGGAATTTCAAAACGTCTCTCTCATCTCCGGCTTTGGGGCCATGGGGAGGAAAATGTATACAACACTTAAGACGTTTTCTGTTATGTGTGGAATGAAGTGTGTAATCCTTTCTGTCTTCTCTTGTTTCCAGCAATTACGAGGAGAACTGCTGTGTGCGATCACTATATATTAACTTCCGGCAGCATTTGGGCTGGAGGTGGATCCATCAGCCTGAAGGGTACTTCGCTAACTTCTGCTCTGGTCCTTGTCCTTACCTCCGCAGCGCTGACACCACACACAGCTCGGTGAGACAAAGTTGTAAAACATGACAAAGTCATAAACTTTGACAACAGATGGATGAAATGAAATAAGAAAGAAGCCAAATATTGGCTGCAGTATAGGTCATAAGCTCAGCCTCTTCTGGCATCGCTCTGGCTCCAAATAAAGTCACTAGCTCAGTATGTTAGCATCTATCATGGGGGTTTTTTTGGCTTCACTTCTGTTCATGGAAGAAGGTGGAGACGTATTGTCCATAATTATATACAGTCAGTGGGTCAAGTCATGAGTTGCTGAAGGAAGTTTGGTTCCTTGTGCTGATCTTCAATTGTTTCTTTATCCATAGCTGCTGAGTCTCTACAACACCTTGAACCCCGAAGCATCCGCCTCACCCTGCTGTGTACCTCAGGACTTGGAGCCCCTCACCATCCTCTACTACGTGGGACGCTCCCCAAAAGTCGAGCAGCTCTCCAACATGGTTGTAAAGTCTTGCAAGTGCAGCTAGACTTCAGAGCTTTCAGGGACTGACGAGAGATATGGGATGTGACTGCTACCGGCACTACTCAGGAGTGGGTACGAGGGGTTGTTCCAGTTCATTCTCCAAAACCCCCTGATTCAAACTCTACCTGATATCTCTTGATTTAAAAAAAAAAAAAAAAAAGTGCAAAAAAAAAAACAATAACAAAGACGCAGACCACCGCTCAGCTTCATAATTATGGCGTTTACCAAGAAGACTCGTCAAACACCACTTCACTAACAGTGCCCTCGAATCCATCAGACCTCATCGCACTTGCTTTTTTTCGTGTTTGTTTCATATTCCAACATTAAGAACAGCACGTACCTCGATGTCAGGTTTCAAGGCATGTTGTCAAAAAAAAAAAAAAAAAAAAAAAGGAACAGGGCAGCAATCCTGCAATGACCACTGCATTCTTAAAGACATCTAAAATTGAAGCTAAAAAGAGAAGAAGAGAAAGAATGCAGACTGAACTCGTCATGATAGGAATATGTCAGAGAGGGTTTCTCACCTGACCTGAATGTGCACACCATGGCTCCTGATACTGTTTGCTTAAGATTGAATGCTGTTGAATTAAAATGACTTTAGGCAGAAAAAAAAGAATACATGCTGGAAACCAACACTTATTTCAGAGTAGTATTTCCATGGTTTTGTTTACCTCTGTAATACAACAGGAAAGTGATTCCAGGGATTGTTTTTTTTTTTTTGTAAAGTGAAGCCTTTCTGTTGTATGAGACTTTGTATGTCACTAAGTGAACACTTAACTAGATCACAAACTGTAAATGTTTTTTCTTATTACTCTTGGAAACACCTTTTTTTTTATTAAAAAAAAATCGACAGTTGGATGGAATTGCTCTACTTTCTTTTTTTAATCTTTTTGGATTTAGTATTTTTTATCATTTATTTACTTGAAAGGGTAATAAGCTACATTTAAACCAAGGTCCAGTGATTGTTCACTGTACATGCTGTACACTGGAAGTTGTCACATTTACTTGTATGATATGTATGCATTATGGTTTTTAGGTATAAATGTTCAGAGTGGGTTTTTTTTTTTTCAACAGACTGTCAGTTTGATACAAAAAATATTACATTTCCATGCATGTGTTGCAAACAATTGGCAACAAAGCAGAACAAACGACAGGGCTGTAAACAACATTGTGTCACCACGGGAGAACATCACATCCATTTGGATTGTATTGTTGTATTCCTGTTAGACAGCATGCACTGGCTTTAACAGTAGAAATCCACAACAAACAGAAACAAAACACAAGTGTATTAAAAACCAGTTCTGATGTACTGCATTGAAAACTAGTCTGTGCAAAATCCCTTTGATAATTATCATCAGTTGATATGACAAAGACGTGCATAAAATTCAAGTATTTCTGACAAAGTCATCATGAACATTTACAGGTCTTTTTGATATACATCCAAGATAACTAAGTCTATAAATACACCCTGAGTGAATCACTAAAAGGTCCCAGGCAACATGTAATCCACAAGAACATTGGTCTGCTGGTGCAGCTTAAACCGTCATTATAAGAGAAGGCTGTGCGTAACCATAACTCCTCTTCATGTTATGCTTTGAGCTACAGAAACGGCTAAAACTGACTTTTTTTGGACAATTTACAGGAACTAAATAACCATATAATAACAATTATTTAGCTAAAATTAGTAATACATTTGGTCCATCCACTAAAAATCTACATTAGCATCTCAACAGTAAATAACCACAACTATGATATAAAGGGCCAGACGCCAGTGAGGAGGTAACAAGGCAGCAACCAATCAAGCTCTAACAATTAAAAAACATTCTCGGCCTATAGGAAAAGGATGCTGTACTTTAACATATCATTAGGCTGATTTGGCAGCACTATGTCCTCCAACAAGGACAAAGACTTGGGAGTGTTTAATGCCAGAAGCCACACATGAAAGGAGCTTTCTTACCATTGACGGAAGCAGAGTGAGTAACTCTGCAATACTTACAAACCCACATTTTTCCTGTTTGTGTAACTTTTTTTAAGGAAAAAAAAATCTAGGTGAATTGACTGTGCACATGCCACTACATGAGCAAAGAATAAAATGTTGCCTCCTGTAGTTTAAAATGCCTGTGGGGCTTAAAGAACCATCTGCTAAAGGTTATCTGTCAGTGAAATCTCTGTGGCATCAGTAGCACTGAGAGAATGAGGGCAGACAACTGTTGGTATATACGCTGTGTGTAATCAAAGGGGGAAGGAGTAGAGGGGAGTGGGGCAGGGAGCTGAAAAGGCCAACTGATGCTGAGCTGCGGCAACCAAATCCCAACCTGCGTCAAAGCTTGGCATTCCTGGCGTCACAGTCTCTCCTCTCGCATGTCTCTAGCTGTATTGCAGCGAAGTTCATAGAGCCCTGTTCGATGTCTGGCATGCTTTCATCTGCGTCTGTTGTCCTTTCCCAGAATACATCTCTGTGGGGATGTGGTTACATGCAGAGACACCTGTCAGGCCAGCAGAGGGGCAGACCGCGCCTCTGGTGGCCTTCCTGTCATCTGTGACCGGGCTCCTGGCTCTGGAACAGCTTTTGGTACACGGACAGACCTGGGAAAGCAACAGATGAAAGTGACATAACCCAACATGAAAGAAGTTTCACATCAAAAAGTGAAGCTAAATCCTCCTGGTGAATGTTTTGCTTGATCTTTTAATTATGTGTGGCCAAAGGAGTTACAAGCAATGCTTAGAGCTTTTGTCCATCTGTCCCCTCCTCCCTGATCAAGGCCAAAGCATCCAGTAGAAAAAAGGCATTCCACGTACAGTTAGAACTGCCGTGTTTGTGCTCTGGAACAGTATTCCCTTTCATTCCCTCTACGCGCACTCTGTTTATTTTGGTGCTCTTTTACATCGTGGGGCCTGACTGAGCAGGAGAACGAAAACATCGCGCCGACTTCCAATCCGATGACAAGACCGCTGGAAGCAGCTTCCTCTCGAAGAAAGATAAGGGGGCAAACATATCACACTCCAAATGACACTACAATACAGGAAATGATATCAGCAGTCTCTTCATTGGATATTTAACCCCAAAAGGTCGAAAACATTTCACTGTAAAATATTGTTTAAAGAAAATGATTCTCCAAGAAAAATAAGTGCAGCAATACCTGCTGTGAATCAAATGTCCAACAACTTACATAATACACCTCAAGAGGGGATGACAGCCAGTTACTATCTTTCCTTCCCGAAAAGGCACCACTCTTGTTTTGACAGCAAAAGGGGCCTACAGTAAGCTATCTGTGTTGATATACCGTAAATTCCGGACTATAAGCCGCTACTTTTTTCTCACACTTCGAGCACTGCGGCTTCTACTCCGGTGCGGCTAATGCATGGATTTTTTATGGGGGACAATGAGCTTCTGCCGCAAAAACATTTGACTTCGTCACGTCGGATCTTAATATCAGTCATTTTGCGCTTCATGCACGCACCCTCATCATGGAAAACACACGGAGAAATGCATATGATGTAGCTTTCAAGTTAAAGGCGATCGACCTGGCTGCCAAAGAAGCTAACAGAGCTGCTGCACGTTAAGATGACACTGACAGCGACAACAGAGACTGAGGAAGTGAGTAATGAAGTCATTCTGAGGCAGTGAATGGATGGACTTTTTCTTGTGAAATATATTACGGTCATCTTTTTCATCAGCCGTGTTACAGACACCGTCGGCTAGGCTTCGTATTGTAACGGTTCATGTTGTAAAGTCAGTAGTTGATAATGTGTTCATAATTCCGATTATGTGGAGAGTCAGTGAATGCACCAGCGAGAACGTGTTGAGTGGCTGTATGAGAGAACGCTGGGGGAGAGAGTTGGATTGTTACGGCAAGTTATGGTTTTGTTCTCCGCTGTAAACGGCGTGGTCACGGCCGACAGTGATCGGATTATTAAAAGTTATTATTTGAACGCTCTCGTCGTCCTTTAACGTCCGTACGGACGCTACAGTATTTGCGGATGTTACCGGTAGCCTACGTCTGTGTAAATAGCTCTTGTTATAGCGTGGACACCTGCGGCTTATAATCAAGTGCGGCTTATATATGTACAAATACATTTATTTACTTATTTTTAGCCGGTGCGGCTTATATCCAGGTGCGCTCAATAGTACGGAATTTACGGTAATAAAACTCGCATTATAAAAGGGCACAAGTACAAAAAAAAAAAAAAACTTGAAAAGAAGGTAATAAATCTCATCACAGTCGCCGTTTAGCTGTGGAGCCCTCAGAACTAGGAGAACGCTTCAAGGGAAGCATTGTAAAACACATGTGGCTGATATAATCTGGGTTTGTAAACTCTGATCGGCTCGCATCATAGCGTTCCCCCTCGTCTTGTTTAAAAAAAAAAAAAACGAGTTCAAGAGAAGGAGAGGGGAAGGAAAAGAGGGGGAAAGGAGTGAGAGAGCAGAAAAACGTTTTCAGAGGAGGATGGGGGAGTTGTGAGAGCAAAGAGAGGAAGAGGTTAAACGGGTGCACGAGAGAGAGAGAGAGAGAGAGAGAGAGAGAGAGAGAGAGAGAGAGATAAAGGGAGATCGTGATTAATGGTGGTTGACAGCTGATCATAGAGAATGCTCTCCATTTGGACCCGCTCTATCTCCCTGTCACAGTCGATCAGGCGAGCTCAGTCATCTTGCTACAAAAGGTACACTGGGCAGGCAGAAAGACCTGACGCACTCTTAAGCTCCACAAAGGCTGTGCCCCTTCTAATAACACCCTCCTCCCTCATGCAAAACGCCACACTGAATCTCTGTTCAGCTCCCAGTCCCGTTCATGGCTTAACCTGCCTTACTTACTGGTGTTGGTACTGGGATTTTTTTTTTTTTTCTTTGCTTCAGAGAGTCAAGAGTGATACATCTCCCCCACCCTTTGCACTCTGAATATTGGAAAAAATGCATTCATGAAATTCAGAAGCTTCAACCAACAGATCTAGTTACAGTAATTGATGAGTTTATAAGATGTTTGTTAACCTAAGCCAGCCTGCCGAGTTTGAGTGTGTATCTGTGGCCAGAACATTTCTCTTCATTCTTCCCACCAATTTTTTTATTTTATTTTTGGGGGGGGGGGAGACTGGGTGTTGCCCAGCTACCGTGTTTTTCCGACAAGCTGATCTCTGTGACACTCATGTGATTTGATGAATGGTATGATCTGCTAATGCTAATGTATGGTCGGCCCATGGAAAAAGGCCCCTTGATCAGACAAACAGATGTGTGCATCACACTGCTTAATATCACTGTTACTGCAATAAGCTCAACACTTTGCTCAGAATGGAAACAGTTGTGGAAATAGGGCAGGATGACAGGGTGCACGTGAGCACATGTATCCACAACTACGGAGCATAACCCATAATAGACCTAGCACGGAGAGAGTTACATTCGAGTTCTCCTCTTGTTATTGTTTTGGATGCAACTTGCCAACACTTCACAGGGATTAGGACTGCATAGGATTGACCTGTACATGGAAATCCCCTGAAATGTTTTCCACCACCTGATCTTCTTACAAACAAAACATTACCAGAACTGTCTTAATGCAACGCCTCTTTGTCCTGCAGCTGTAATCTGACCTTCTCTCTTGGACAAGTACATCCGATGTGATTGTGGAGCACTGACTGCACTTGACAGCTTGTTAATGTCTATTTAAATCTGACTGCTTCAACACAACTTCCCCATAAATAATAATGAGGGTCATAACACAACTAAATGCTTTATTATGACCAATTAAACTTCACTTGCACTCTTCGAAATGTGCGGTGATTAAAAGTTGTACTCGTGCATTTAAGTAAATTGTGTGCAAATACATTTGCACACACCACCGAACATCACGAGCAGGCTAAAAATATCTCGTGGTGTTTATCAGTCGCCCATGGGGAATGTCCACGATGCCCAGCTGTAATCACCGACACTAGCATACAGCCGCCATAATCTCTCCCCCTCCTTTGAGCATCGTAGGACAATCAGGCCAAGTTACAGTGTGGTACCAAGTGTGGTTAGAACTGCAGCATACCCACCTGTTTTACCACAGATAGCGTCGTAGACTGCATGCTGGTTGCTGGACACACTTCCACTCGCTGAACTCTCCGCCGACGTCTGCCTGTTAAATCAAGAATGTTGATTTAGACCGAATAAAACGCTTCCAAAGGGGCTGATAGAGTGACAAACTGTACCTGTAAAGTGACTCGATGGATTTTTCTCAGTGCATTGTTCTAGTTAGAGGTGAATACTTAAAACAAACTGCTTCGATAGCTTGGCTTTGTTTTCAGTTCATTCATGGAGCATGGTGTCTGATGAGTCATCTTCTGACAGGAGGAAAGTGGAGCCGATTTCAAATAGCCTCTAGTCAGCGGAGGCTAGTGGGGGTTAAGTGTTTACCGAGTGCCTCTCATGAGCTATTGTGACAAGCAGGGGGCAAATTCTTGCTCCTTGTCCTGGGTGATGAGATTTTCTCATACGACAGATTACTCTGGTGATTATTGACTATTTGGACCTGGGGGCAATCGCTACAGATAAAAACGGGAAAAAACATAAACATACTGTTTCTTACAGGGTGAATAGTCAGAACAGTAGAATATACCTTGTACGTTTTAGCCCACAGGCTTTCAACAGAAGTCTTGAGCTCATAGTCGAGGACTTACACAGCCCTTTTCACATAATCACACAGCGAATACAGTGTTTTCACAGAGTAAACCATTATTAGAGCTAGTGAGGCGTACAGCACGCGCACAGACACGTCTGTAACTTTATACATTAAATCTGTTAAGCATTTTTTTAGGGGGAACAATAAATAAAGCTTAGCTGGCATTAACCTCTCGCCTCATAACAGCAGCTCGCCAAAGGAGCATTAACAAGGTAATGAGGGTACACACTGCCTCCTTGTAAGGGGCTGCACAGTTGTTCTTTCATAGCATTGCACAACCACAAATAGAGCTGGCCCACTTTAAGCGTGGCATACCTCGACAGGAAGTGACCCCTTTCGTATTGAAAGGGGGGGGGATAAAACACTTGACCTCTGGGTTCGTCACATCACTGTCTGTGTCAACAGTCTCTCACTCTGTCACTTGAAGAAGCAGAGAGCAGTCAAACACTGTAGCTGAAAAAAAAAAAAACTAAATCTGTTCTTGTATAACCTCAGAATGATCCTTAGTTGCCTGAAGATGTGAATGTCACACTTTTCAAAGAGAGTTGAAGTCCTTATGTAAACAAAGCTGATTTTTTTGTGTGTGTGCTTTCAGGTAGCTAATAAGTCCTAATGTTATGTTATTCAGACTTGCCAAAGGGGTCTAAGTTTAACCATAAACACACTTCTGGCAGCTTCTGAGTATATACAGTATCCTGTGAAAATAACTACTGTTGTGGCTGATTAATAGTGAGCGAAAGCAGTGGCGGGCCTGACATTAATGGTGCTGCTGTAATTGTCACCCTATTAGTAATGCCACACGACAGCCCGCGTTTCCGTAGTTACAGCTATGTCTAGCCAAACCTTGCAAACAAAACACCAAACAGGCTCATTTATTTGTGTAACAAATTGGTCCTTTCAAAGCCGTCATTGAAGTCATACCACTTGAGATGTTGCAGCCCCTTCAGTTGGAAGCTGTGGTGTGGTGATTGACCAGAGAGCCCCGCCCTGCTGACTAGATACCAACATAAAGAACATTTGGTCCAAATCAAATGTTTTGAATGTAAGATGAACTTAAAAATCCTCGTCATCATTTATTTATACAGATCCTCGGAAAACCCATCGAGGAGAACCTTCATTAACAATAATACCAAGGCGCAGACAAAACTGGATAAAATACAATTGAAAAAATAAAAACGTGGCACGAAAAAGTTTGAATCGTATCAATGTTATGAATGTTGTCAGCTCAGATGATCTCTTGCAGGAGCAGACAGGCCAGTTTTTTTTTTGTACGTAACATAACGTTGAGTCCCATTTATCTCCGGTGATAAATCTCAGCACAGAGAGATAAAGTGCATCAAAAAGTTTTATAGTAAAGAACGCCCTACTGTATATAACATCACCAGAGACCAAAACAGAGGGGAAAACAGCCTCGGAATTTACTTTTTTTGTTGTTTCTTCTTAAGATTTATTTATGGCATTGTGCCTTTATTATGGAGGGAGGAAAGTGGACAGGGACGGAAATCAGGGAGGGAGAGTTGGGAGAGACAAGCGGGAGGGGAGCCACCGGCCGGACGCGAGCCTGGGCCGCCCGCGTGAGGACGCTAGCCTCGATACATGGGTGCACGCGCTCTGCCGCTGCACCACCATCGCCCCAGGAAATTATTTTTGGGAAAATGTAAATAAAATGGCATTAAAAAAAGAAATAGGAAATAGTAATGTGCTTAGGCCTGAAACTTAACTGCAATGGATTACGTAATGTGTAAATAAATGCTTCAAAAGTTTTTTATCAACAATTGACTCAAGGACAAGATAGTTTGGAAATGCTGATCACTATTTTAAAACTCACATATAGTTTAGTGTTATAATGCTGCAAGAATGTCACAGAACTGCTTTAAACCTCTACATTAGGCCACTGATGGTGCTTGCATTGGCTCTTTTCTCCCTGCACTTGTAAACAATAAATACATGAGTAAAGTGAAATAAATTATTATGAATGATCCTGCGAGCGTGTCCACTGGATTGTAACCGTGTAAAGTCCAAAGGGACATATATCTTTAAGCTTCAGTTAAAAGTGGAGCAAACTCAGTCCGATAAATGGACACAAGTCAGCAGTTGAAGGAAGAAGTTGACTGCAGCGCTCTTCCAGGAGTTCAGGACTGCAAAGAGAGGAAATCATTTGCCTGAATCAACAGAAATCCTCACTCCATTTCCTCTACTAAACAGGGTCGATAAACCGCACGTCATTATGATAAAATGCTGTCTGTGATCATCAGTAGTGTTCTACTAGGAGGAGAAGCCAGCGCTAGTTTGTTTTATAGTTAAACAGCTGGCTAGAGGAAGACGTCTGGAAGACGAGACAACCTTAAACAGTTTAAGTTCAGCCATCTCATTGAATCCATTAAAAGAAGGAAAAGCTCAGGCTGATAATGAGATGTATTTCAGATGTGAACTAAATAACTAAGGGATTGAGTTGCCCCTAAAAAGACTACTGGAAATAACGGGAAGCAACTTATTATCCCACCATTCTCTGCAAACAATCATCTTTTTTTTTCTCTCTCCTGGACAGACTTTTTTCAATTATTTTTCTTTTCCCCTTTCTCTTTATTCTTTCTTTTCATTGTTTCCATCGGTGCATTTTTGGTCCTGAAGCTTCCGTTTTTCCCACACTCTCCCCTGTCACACTGGTCGACCACAAAAATGCAGGACATAGGAGAGTGTGAGGGGGCTCTGGAATTCCACATGCAGAGGGTAAACACAGCCTCCGCCAGGAAGACACACACACACACACACAGGAGCAAACACAGCACCTACCCGGCTGCCCTAACCTATTCAACAACATGGCAGCTGCCCCTCCTGCACTCTCAACTTCTTCCTTTTTTTTTTTTTTTTTTTTTTTTTGCCAGGTACAGTTTGTCCGGTCTTGTGTGATGAAAGCCTTGAGCATGTCAGTTAACTGATAGAAGGCCTACAAAGTTGGAAGAATTAATAAGCGAAATAAATTGATGATATAGAAAAAAATGTTAAATAGTCCAGTGCCCTTCCTTTAATGATTTAGATCATGTCAAAGAGGCTTTCACAACTGCAACTGTGCTTAAAAAAAACAATCAGCTCTAGTCACAAAGACTTACTGTTATTGTGTAATATCGCCAGATGCTGGAGTAACAAGGCGCATAAAGTAATTGAGGGAAATAGCTCGCAGTTTAGAACTGTTTCATTCCTTTCCTTTTATTTTCTTCTCTGTGCTCTTCAGCTTATCTCCAAACCAAACAGGATCTAAACGACGCTTAGAGCCGGAGCCCTTTCACTGAACCAATTTTATGTTTATGGTTCAGGCAGAAATCGGGCCTGTGATGAGGCTGTTTACAGGCAGATACACCCCCAGGCCAAAAGATTGTGAGCACTTCACTACACTCATATTCTAATTCTCATTTGGCTTTGGCTGTATCTGCTTGAACTCCCTGATCCCATCTACTTTTGTCTCGATCTATAAGTAGAAGCTAAACAATGCAACCCACCCACCGCACCCCCGCCTGAAATGTGAATGTTGCACAAATGAAATGGCACCTTTATTAAACTCTTAGCTATAATTAAAACATGATGCATCCAAAGCCGGAAGGATCTAAATGAGAAGTAAATCCACTCAGTTTTAGGGTTAGGCTTACTTGATGAGGCGCTTGGTTGCTGTTTTCCTGGTGGGTCCTTCTCTGGCACTGCTGGGTGGCTTTGGAGTGTGAACAGGACTTCCACAGGTTTGGATATGGCTGTGACCATGACTGTGACTGGGCTGAAAATGACAGCCAGGAGGGGGGCAGCTGGATGAGTTTGTGGGAGCCTGGGAGTGTGGAGTCTGGTCTGAATATGGAGCCTTAAAAGAAGAACAGTTGTTATTTAAGTTCAATATTATTGAGAAAATCAAACTACTTATGACACTTAACCGTACAGTATGTAAAATAAGGTAATGTAAGTACTCAACTAAAAAATACATACTGTATATAACATGGGTTTAGTATATCAAGATATCTTAATGTAAACATGAGCATGCAATTCTACATACTATACTTTTAAGTAAGTTACAATGATAACTATGATAGCGTTGAAATCTTTATGCACAAGTTCGGCTGTTTGTTCAACAAAAGCAGCTACCTACAACAGCTACTCTCTCAATGATCATCAGTAAACACACATTTCAAATCCAAGAACATACATGTTTATACAAGCTGATTTTTTAATACCCATGGTCAATCAACAATACACCACACTTAAGAATGACTCTAAACCTTGTGGCATTCCACAAGGATCAATCCGAGGATCATTTACTATTTACATATGACAAATGACGAGCAAACTTTCGCTAAAAATCTGTGTAAGATAGAAGAAGAGTAAAGCTATATACAGTAAGAATTAGGCAATCAAGTTGATATAACTTACTCTATAGTAATATACCGAGAGCTTTATGAAGAGGATGTAAAACATTGTTGTCCTTGTCTAATGAGTGGATTTCGAGGTATTAAACAGAGCTCTACTATTTAGGACAAAATAAAAAACACAATACCAAAAGAGGAATAAGGAAGTGCAATCGCTTCTGCAATGGGTTTGTCATGTGGAAAATATGTAGCCTCTGGCCATTAAGGTGAAATAGCAAAGTGCTTGACATGAATTAAAGCAGATATAAATGAAATGCCAACCAGTATCAAAACAAGCTCAACATTTTTTTCTTGCAGTTGGCTGCACTGAGGAAGAAATTCTTCAGATTATTTATTTGTTTTTACAAGATCTCTTCAAAGGCTTGGGAAGGTTAAAAATGCTGCTTTCTTTCTGACATAATATTTAAGAGCCACATTTCACTCTCTCCTCTCAGTGCTGAGGAATGATTTTTATACATTCTTTCCACATCTCGAGCCTATGCTATTTTCTCCGCAGCTTTATACGGCTATCTAACAAGCTAGCGCTTTTCCAGCTTCACAATGTTGCTGTTCAAAGGGCCGGCATTGTGACAGGGAATATCTGATGTAATTTGTGTGTTGACAAATGAGAAGTTGAGTTTCCAGGTTGCAGGGTCTATGGCCACAATTCAGTTTGAGCGGGGCCAGGAAGGGCACCTTTCTTTGGATGCCAGGTGGCCTAAGGCCAAGCCTTTAGAGGAGCCGGGGAGTCTGCACCCAGTAACTGAGCGTGGAGTGGACTGCAGGCTTTAACAGCCCCCTGTCTCTTTCTCTCTCTCATAGAAGAACACACTGTCTTACACATGTTTTTATATGAGCACTCATATTAACTAAAGCACTTCCTTTTGTGACTTTGGTTAAATCTTATATGATTTATTCATTTTCCCATGAAGACAGGAAAGCTGTTTGAGATCAGGTATTTTTAAAGCACAAATCCCACCTCTCATACATCATAGAAAAGTCAGGTCAGGTTACTAACTCATGAACAAGTCAATGTGCTTCAGAGAGAGTTTGTTTGAGAGAACTTCCAAAGGACTGTCGTATCGGAGGTAAAGATAATTATAGGGAGGGATGTCTTTTTCTGACGGTGAGACGCTTCTGATAAACTCCGTTTGTAAGGGTTGGACAGTGGAGTGACTCTTTTATCAAGGTCCATTAAGTTCTCAGCTCCACAAAAACTTTTCCAATTGTACTAGACTTTCCTGGCCTGGGAGGCTGGGGGTATGATGGGATATGTTAGGTAAATTGTCTAGACTACAGAGCAAGGTAAAAGGAAGTATGAAACAAGGGCAAGACACAGGATCACTCTCACATCACTCAGTACAGTAAGTGACCGGTGCATAACAGACAACCATCCTTGTCACACTGGCTGCAGGTTTGACTCCTGGTCCTGATGCTGTGTGGTGAATCACATGTCTCAGTCTGTATCAAGCTGTCCTGTCTAAAAACTACCCACCCCCCATCTGTTATGGCTAGTTAGGCATGACTAAAAGTTTTTTAGTCGCTACATTACTTCTCCCGAGAAAATCACATCCAAAAATGTGTATTTTTGTTTAATTGGGAACACAAATGGAGCCCAAATCTGATATGAACAATAATGGGAAGACTTCAAACCTGTCATATACTTTTGTACCAAGGCCTCTCTTATGTCCTTTTTGGCAGAATTCCATTATGATTCAACTTTCAACCTAAGCCTCATCAAGTCTCTCAACCAAACAATATAATCAGTGAGAAGTCAGGAATTAGCTCCTGTTGAGGATATTCCCACTGTACACCATTGTGTTAAATGGTTTGGAAAGATATTCCCAAAATAGCTGTATAAATGCTAACATAAAAGCTTTCCCCTTGACATGGGTGTATTTTGGACTATTTTGGATGGCACTGTGCTTAAGTAAGGGAATATTTTGTACAGACACAAATATTAGGGTTTTCTTGCGTAATGGCTCAATAATTCTCAGACATACTCAAAAGGAAAATACATCAAACAAAAGATGCTCCATAACCCATTTCTCCTAACCTTTTTACTACAGCTAAATTGAACAGGTTTGAGCAGGAATTTAAATAGTATGAAATACAAATCCCAGAAAGATGATTCTGTTGAGACTCACAGCTTTTAACAGCCAAGGCAATAATGAGAAGGAACAAATAAATGTGCCTTTTATAGAGCTAACAGCGCTCTATGGACAAAGTGTCCCCCTTTAATAATAATAATAATCAAACTAATCCTGAGTTGTGAATTCATAAGGGTGGAGGCATACAACATCTGTGCTATACCTGGTGTCTGCAATGGCTTTGGTCCTGAAATTGTTGAGACTGAAGTCTTTGCTGTTGTAGTTTCTGGATGGCGAACTGAAGCTGGTAGCTTCCTTGTGTGGGCTGGTAGTGCTGCTGAGGGTTCACCCCGGTCACCAAGCTGTAGGCATTCTGCTTCTGGACATCCCAAAGACTCTCTTGATCCTTCACTGGCCTGTGGCTAGGAGAGCAGAAACGAAGAGAGGTCAGTGAACAATTACAGAGAATTACAAAACACAGACAGCTTCTGTATCTCAGTTTCATAGTAAGCACAACTGTTGCACTATCATAGAAATACCGTCAATATATATTTTTAAGGAATTCTGGTTATATTGGGGAAAATTCTTATTTTCTGTCTCAAGGAGAGTTTGATGAATGTTTTGATACCACTTTTATTTATTTCTGTTCAATATGAAGCTTTAGCCAGCCATGATAGCACAATATTCTTTCTCAGTTATTCTACCGTCTACCGTCCAGCCGAGTCTATGATGTGGTAATCAACACCCCCCCCCCCCCCCCCCACCACCACCACCACATGACGAGAAAAGACAGGACAGCTCACAGCATCCCGGTTGGTGGCTACTGAAGCTTCAAGTCAAAGTGTGCAAATCAGAGTCAAAGCGAAAGGGGAAGCCCAATGGCTTACATCAGCTGAGCTTAAACCTTTCCTTTTTGCCTCAGTGCTCCCCGAGCTTCATGTTCCATTCACATCACAAAGCCACAACCTGGAAAGCAAACCTTTTGACGAGCTCCACGAGTTTGTAACTGGATTATCTGTCATTAGAACTAAGCCTGTTTCAACTTCTTCTTTTTTTTTTCTTTTTCTTTTCGGCCTCTGCTGAAGCAGTGAAGTGACCAGCTTCCCCCTCAAACACGCTGAAACTAAGCCTATGTGGAGTCTGGTGCGGTGCTTTATATCGACCACCTCATCCAAAAATAATGCCTTCGAAAGCCCTAGATTGATAATTGCAAGGAAAATATGAAAATAAACGTATAAAAAAAAATAAAAAAAAAAGACAAACAAGCTGAAGTAATGGGAATCCTTGGGGATTGTGAGGACAAAAGAGATCATGGAAATTCCTTCTCCATTACTTGCAACAACATTTTTCATTTGGTCTGGAGTAAACGGAAACATTGTAGACTAAAATAACAATGGCTGCCTTATTTTTAGAACCAAGCCATGATAAGCTCTAAAATTAGAATTCAATTAATGTTGAACAACAATGCCCACTGTGGGATAATAATCCTGTGTCGCTCAAGTGAAAACTGATTCCTATCCTGTGTGGCCAGACAAAGGCACAAGGGATCTTACGCTCATGTGAACATGCTATCCGCCCATGCATTTCTCAGTTCACAAAATGGCATATACAGTATATCACAAAAACAACTGGTGTGACCAGGGGCCAATACATTTTTTTTCAGCTTCTAGAAACAAAGACTTGTCTGTGAACCTTGCAAGGCCAGAGATCCTGGAAACGCCAGGAGACAAACAAAAACTAGTTCTTTGTTTACAGCAGTCATTTCCTTCAGCTTGGCTGCAGTTTGCAAACTGGACCGCAGGGACCTTCAGTGCTACTTTTTTATAAGCACACGGCCTTAAATGGACTACTTTTCCGGTCAACAACATATGCTTTTTGTGAGTACAAATATTTATTTCGCAGAAGGACCCCAAGGACAGATCATTTCAAACTGCGACTGTCAACACAACATAACGCCAAATAATACGAGAGATCACCATGGATATAAAAACCAGTGAGGGATCTTAGTTCTACAAAGTAACATATAGAAATTGTTAAAAGTTGGGATAGAAAAGAACAGTTCCACATCTGAGTTTCTCATCACAGCGCACATGTGTGGAGCTCCAACTATCTGGGACTTCCCTTCCTGCCGGACTTCAGCGAGCTGGTGTCAGCTTTCTTCCCGCTGTGCTCCCGATCCTTTAATATGCTGATATGACTTACTGTAGAACAACACAGCAGTGCGAGTCAAGCACATGTGCCACATCAATCTAACTCAGCGTGAATGTGGGAAAATGGACCGTTTGCGATGACATCATGCCACAGCTTCTCAAAGCCCTGCCTGGTCAGTGTAAACATCAATTCGCCAAAGAGTATGGTGGTATTTCCAAACATCGCCCAGTGTTTGCTTACCTTGTTATAATGCAATTAATGACGCCCAATAGAACGATAAGAAAAAAGGAGCAGTCTTGGGATTCATTGTGGAATAAGTCTAGACAGAGATGCTGTTGCTTTAGTCCTTCACTGAGCAAAATGGGATGCTAAAGGTAACAGGTTTACCGAATTACTGGTATAACTTTGAGTAAAACATAAAGTATGATGTCAAATGGTCAGTTCAGGGTTTGTTGCAGGGTAAACAATCAGAACTAACTTTCCCACGAAGGAAAGACCCTTTACATGTAGAATGAAAAGTATATGACATATTGACACTTCTGAACTTTTAATCAATCAGTCCATACCCGACTTGTAAAGTGCCAATTCATTGGAAAAGTTATCCTTAGAGACTTTACAACAAGAGCAGGTCTAGAACGTAATAATACAATAACTAATAAAACAGTGTGTTAAGAGGATGTTTCTACATGATGTAAAGTGGTGTCAAAATGTATAGATTGTACTAATTAACTAGTTAACTCTGATAATTCCAAAACAACAACAGTAAATGATGTGGAAACCTACCTTTCTTTGCCCTGTTTTTTACTGAATGGCAGTACGGATGTTTCCTTACAAGTCACTAATTTTAAAGATTTAAGTTTCTGAAAATAAACTTAAGAATGACTTGAAAAGAAAAAACAAAAAAAACCCTTAGGTCTGGCTTAAGCAACTCATTCGTTATACAATAATACCACACACTGGGATGAACTGTTGTGTAGGTGCGTGTATCTGCTGAATAACCTCAATCCATTCACTGGAATCTCACCGGCTCTTACCTTAAGGGTTTTCATCCATTCAACCACATCTGGTTCAAATCAATGTGAATGAAATTGTCTTTTCGTTTAAATCCAAAGGAGACACATCAAAGACATTTTGTGGAAAACTTTCTCCACCATCAAAGACGTTTTAAATTGTCACCAGAGTTTTCCTGATTAGCCGAGCTGTTGGTTCTGCGGATAGGCTGTTATAAAATCCTTTGGAATGGTAAATCCTTTTTAAAATTCGACCAAGTCAAACAACAATGTACCAAAATATTGAACAGAACTAAAAATACCTCGCACAAGCCGAGCTTCTGGTACCTCTTAATGTGTTGGAGGGAATGTTGAACCGCAGAGATGATAGTTACCGGTCATTTGTACGTAGAGAGAGAAGATAATAGGGGAGGCAATTTGTATGTCAAGGGTGCAGAAAGAAGCAGCCATGTCCTGCTACTGGCTTTATAAAAGACAGACTTGGAGCTGGAATCCACAACTGTACAAGCAAACCAAATCATTCCAAACTTAGAGAAATAAGCCAAAAGAAGAAGAAGAAGAATTTACTTCTTAAAATGCCAAATTACAATAAAGATTAAAGAGAGTTAGTGCAACTGCTTAAATCCTGAAATAAGTGGCTTAAATAGTCATCACCACAAATGTAATGCCAGGCCAAACACCAGATAAGGGGCCAGAGTTAGTTGTTGTTGTATGAAGACATGCAGAGGTGTGAGGCGGCAGCTCTCAGAGTGCTGATGCAGCATACCTGGTAGATCCTGGCAGCGGCACTTCAAAGAGCTGTGCTCCCCTTTGAAATACATCGTACTTCACCCCTGTGGTTGCTTTAAGAGCCAGTGTGCTTAACAGTTTCAGTATGTTTGGCACAAACCCTGAGCCCGAGTGAAGGGGGGGGGGGGGACTCAGGAAATTCTGTGTTATAAGAAACAGCGCCAAGGTGAAATCAAGGCAATTTATCCTTATATCTTATTAAAAAACATTTCCCTCCAATAAGAGGTGAAAGCCAAATCTTTGCTTGCTTTGTACGGTAAGCCAGTGACTGATGGGAAGATGTATGGAGCTATGGATTTTCTGGACTGTTTTAAAATAACTGCACTGCTACTGTATGTAACTACATTGTTGATTTATGAAGCAGAAACGTAAAAAGCTGAAAGCTGCACTCATTTAATTTCTGATTTATGAAGTGTCAAAGCAGTGTATCGAGAGAATCTTTGAAAGGGAAAGACTTAATACACAGATGGAATAGAGGATCAGGAACAATAGAGATCGAATGTTTAAAAGCAGTATCGTATTTTAAAGCTACAAAAGGCTTTCCTTGAAATCACAAATTCTATTAAACCGCTTTTCTTGGATTGTGGAAATAAAAAAAACTTTTTTTTTAAAAATGGAGAAGGCCAGACATTCCAGGAATTCTCCTGACAGCTTGATACACAAGGAAGAGCTGAACTGGAAAAACAGAGGCCAAGATCAAGGCCAAGCTGTCTGAGACTTTGTCACTCAAATATCGAGACAAAAATAAAAAGGGAGTCGACGCTTATCCTTCAATGAATTACACTTTCGGGATCCAATAGATTTATTATCCTGGCGTGGAAGCGTATAGCATGACCGTGGGATCGCACTCGGCCCTCCTGTTTCCTTCCTTCTCCCTTCAGAGCGAAGTGAGAGGGGTGAGTGGGTGAAAAGAAGGTGGGGGGGGGGTTCTGTGGGTGTTGACTTGGTCCCCTTACCTCCGCCTCAGCATGCTTCACACACTCCCCCGTACTCTGTGGCCAATTCCACTTTTACTTAACTCCAACGAGCAGAGTTGAAAAAGGGAACAAAATGCCAGTTTCTATAACAATATTCCACGAGTCTGCCCAGAGGTGTGTTGGCACCCCGGAGTTCTTTTCCAAAGACTAATAATGTTCAATCTAAAAAGTCGTCAAAGACCATTTAAAAAGCCTTTACATTCTATTGAGTGTGACCAAACAGGCTCCCACAATCTTAAAAGTGTGGAAAGTTGATTACACTTAAAATCTTCCAGACATTAGTTTGGCTGAGTGAATAATACTTACCGTAATGCATGAATATTCTATTCTTAGTATTTCACAGAAAAGACACAAAAAGGGGCAGCTCCCTTGCAGTTTGACCTGAGCTCTTTACACCTCACTGATATCATATTCCTCAAGAGAAAATTAACTGTGTCCTCAAACTTCATTGTTTGGGTTGTTGTACATGAGCTGGTCTCAAACTCCATGCTGTAAGAGAGCGAGACTTCAGCAGGAGAGTCTGTTTTTGTGTTTTGTAGCAGGAAAGCTGGCGCTCCTGCTTTATGTTAGATCTTTCTAATACCATTAATATTTCTCCTTTGTTTTTTTCTTAAAGAAAACACAAGACGAAGGGTGAGTTCATCTATGATTCAACATTAATTTTTGATTTTGTTATGGGATATTTTGCCCCAACTAGGTAGAGACAAGTATAAGAAACAGGAAATATGGAGAGGAACGTGGGAGTGATCAAAAGTCTGTCATGGAGAGTCAAACCTGCAGCCGATGATGCGTCATTAACTGTACCTTTCTAGTTCTAATAAGGAGCTTTCAACTTCTTAGTTTTAGTGATGTTACTAAAAAAAATATACCCTGTTTAAAGAGCTGATGTAAGTGCAGTGCTGCTTAACATGTTTTAAGTTCAAATGTAACTAAAATGTAAACTCCCTTTGTATGTTTTGCACAATGCGTCTTGTTTTCAGACTCACCTAACGCTGCCACAAAGATCCTGTCCAGAGTGAACAGCTTTGACCGGTGGATGGGCGGGAGCAGTAGCATGTCCTACTCGAGGGTTTAGTGTGAAGCTCTCTCTGCCCAGCATCCTGCTGGCCAGGTTCAGGTTCGTCAGCTGAGGAAGGCGGAGAACACTTCAACAAACGATTTAACTCAAACACTGAATCACTTCTATCAAACAACAAACTTCTCGGCGTCCGAATGTCTACAGCAGTGGACATGTATGATGAATAAGCGCTCATATATTGTTCCTCCCTACTTCCACCAATCATTCTCCTGTGTCTGGGGGCTATGTGAAATGTACACACAGCACATGGCAAAGCTAGTCTCCACTCAGCACTAAATCCAGGTGGCCCCCTCCCCGTTCTCCATCTCGAGCAGGATCAGCTATCATGACTAGCCAGCTCAAAAAAAACTGTTTACAGCAACATCAGGACTTCTGTAGCAACTGCCCCTCCTGTCCTGCACGGCACTGCCCTGTGAATTATGAGCAGAGAAATCTAAAGGGAGAATTAATTCTGTCGCTGTGGCATTCTATTTACTTTATTTCCTCTGGTGCACTTAATGGCCAATGGGAAAGTTGTAATGCTGCCAAGCTGTGTACAACGTGACCATTCTGTAGATTACTTTAAAAGGTTGAGTAGTTGTATTAAAAGTTGGGGTAAACACACATGAGGGCGTTAATATCGAAGTGCTTTTTCAACAAAGTCTCATGTTACTGAGGGTGTGGTGAGATTTAATTGTTATCGATAAATATATTTATATTATAGCCGTAAGGTATTATAATCTGAGGTCACATGTATGAGCTTGTAGAGTCTCACAGATGTCTTCTACCTGCACATAAAAGCTCAGGAGTATATTAATTTTATAAGAGGTGGCAATGCCTGGCTTGACTCAGTTTCACGATTTGTATACATGTGGCTTAGCATGAGAGAACCTCATTACTGAAACCTCAGCGGTCACTTGCTTTAGTGCAACAGGGTGTTGTTCATGTTTACAAAGTTCTCCATTTAGTGCAGCAAGTGGTTTAATGATTTCCAATCTGAGCCCTTTAAAAAAAAATAACACCGAAATGTACCCTGGACCTATAAGTGCAAAAACACTGGATTATATAACTACTCAAAATAAACTGCTGCCAAGCCCTGGATCAGCTACTCATTTGAAATACAGAGAACACCCTTCAGATAGACAGAATAATGTACAGTCAGAAGGGAGCCATAAAATCAGCACTATGTGTGGTCTGGTGCCATCACACACACACACAGACAAAAAAACGTCAGAAAAAAAAAACCCAGAGAGGAGGAGACGGAGGGAGGAAAATTTGCGGGGCTCCCCTGGCGGAATGACAAACCTTTGGGGAACATAGGAGGTGTTGGTGATGGAGCCGACTAAGCTGCCGCTCCTCCGCTCAGTGCCAATTTGCCACATTCCTGTATTTATAAGCATTAATTACCACAAAAGAAAAGAGGCTGCTTTTTTTTAAGTATCAACACAAATCACTCCCCCATGGTGAATCTGATAATGAGACCTCACACAGAGCGGAGGCTTGATGCAGCTCACCACTGTTTAGGGCCAGCCAGCAACAAACTCCCACTTCCAGATTCCCCCCCACCCCACCCCCCTTTCCTCCAAGGGCTGGAGGAGGAAGGTGCATGGTGCGAGGTACTAGACCCTCCGGCTCCAGCAGGTCTGCTGAATGAATGAATGAGCAGCTAGATGCGGAGAATCAGCATGGGGTCAGAGCCAGGTTTACACATCAACAAAGACAAATATAAGAGACCTCACAGTGAGAGGCTACTGCACCGGGGCCAGTTTCTTCTTCTTTACAATAAACATTACACATCGTGATTTATAGTCGCTTGATATTTCTACATTCCTTCTCATTCTTGGCTGATGTCTCAGGTTAAAAATACTGAACTCACATGCTGTGTCAGCAGGTTGATGTGGCTGGAGCTGGCCGAGTGGCGAGCGACCTGCTTGTTTGCCAGCTTCTGCAGGGCTGAGATGAAGGCCTGTTGATTAGACTGGGCTTGGGCAGACAGGGAGTTTAATTCCTTGATTGTCCCAGCTGAGTTTGACTTCAGCTTGCTGGAGCTGCCCCTCTTGATCACTGATAGACAGAATAACCAATGTGAGAACATGGGAGTGGATGTGAGAAACAACTGCAGGTACGATGGAGTGGAGAGTTTCTTTACCATGTCCTGCAGAGGTAGGTCTGGAGAGCTTCTGGCCGTATATGTGTGAGGCACTCGGGAGGGACGAGGCTGCTCCCGAGCTGGGTGTTGATGAAGCGAAGGACTGAATCCTCCGCAGCACCTGGGTCGGTTGTACAGCAGCGACCGTGTCAGAGCCGGAAGAAAGAGCTGTCCAAACCGCTCGCGGGGGCTGTGTGACCCTGACAGCGGACGAGTACGCAGGAGGGTCGGAGAGAGTCTCTGAAAGACAGAACTGAGACTTCGCCAGGGACTGCGCATAGGACGGCGGCTGAGGAGGCGGCGGCGGTGGCGGGCAATGCAGAGGCAGGGATGTTTGAGCCGAAGAGCAATGCTGATGATAAATATGTGTGCAGTCTAAAGTCGCAGGGAAGCTGGAGCAGTGCTGGGAGGCCTGGACCTCCGGCTGGGTTTTAACCGCCCTTAATGCTGACTGATCTTCAATTAGAGCACAGACAGAAGGCTGACTCTCAGCCACCTTGATGTCTAGGTCACTGCTGACTTTCCCCGTGGAGAGCGATGACTCTGAAGTGCTGGAATCCTCTCGGGCCACAGGAAGAGCTGTTCAAACGAGGAGAGAAGCCAGAGCTCCTTTATCATTAGTTTGCCATTCTTCAGCCCTGACAATGCTAATCACTGTAAGATGACCTTATCTTCACTCTAGATGACTCAATATTTTCCTCTTTACTTTACAACTATAAACAATCCATGTGTACTGTACTTGAATGATAAAATATGTAACATAAACCAGATCTACAGTTAAAAAAAAAAAAAAAGAAGGGGGAAAAAACAGAAGCGACTCACTTTTTGGAGTAGAACTGCTGCCTGAATCTCCTGTGGCATTGACTTCATGAACCTCTGTCTTCGCACTCCTCACTTTTGTTCCCAGGAAGACGGTGGCTGATTTATTTTTCTGAGTGTAGAATGTCAGTACTTCCTCCAGATCGGTTTCGCTGTTTAAAAAAAAAAAAAAAAAAAAGGCAACAGGGGATACATTTGTAAAGCAGATTGAACTGACACTTTCATCAGTAGCACATACAACTGGAGGAGTGTGGAGGAGTAGGATCCAAGAACTGAACAATGGTAGGTGGGCTTGCCAACTCACTAACCTTGCTGTGGTGATGTACTCTTGAAACACACTTGGGTTTACACAATGCTCCTCTTTGCTGTCCTCTTGTTTTTTCTCCATGCGATCAGTTTCCTTAGAAGATGGGAAACAATACGACAGCAGGTTAGTCCCATTTGCCCAAAGTTTCACATGTTACATCGCCCGTGAGCATGGTTGTTCTGTGGTAAAGAAGCTGTAGCTTGGACATGTGTACCTTGTCGTAACACTGAATAAACTCCCCGAGTTGGTCGGACAAGATTCGTCTGCGTTCTTGGAGGGGAAGCTGGCGACTGGGCAAGACCACCCTAATGTCTTGTTGGAGGTTACTGGCCGCTCTCTTCAGGAAACGAATCACAAGCTCCTGTGTGGATGGAAAACATCTTTTACTATCGCTGCACTGAATCCTTCATTTATCCTGCTGCTCTTTTTCTTTTTTTAAAAGCTGTCTGTGTGTGCGTGTTCTCTTTTCATGGTTTAAAGCCATTTAAAACATTGAGACACTGAATTTAATGGCCCAGAGATCCACTTTGCGAGTTCAAATTGATTTTCCCCCCAAAGTCTGAGGTCACAGACGACGATGACGATGATGATCTATGCCGTTACAATGCAGACTTTCCAAACAGGCTGACTTTAACAGAGACCACGTTTTCCTTTCGATGGAGCCAGACGGATTTGTTTACATTTCACCTACAGCCAGGGCACTCATGAGAAAGTGAATGATAATAAGGGGAAATCAGGTTTATTGGGAGATGGGGATTTAAAATATAATCACTGTACCATTTGGTCATTGTCCTTGTCTGGCCAGGCTGAGATTGAATTTTCTCTGCTCTCTGCCACCAGTCTTTGCTGAACTCGCTGCAGGTACGAGGAAAAGGCCAACCGGGCCTGCACTTTACTGGAGAGCAAAGGAAGAGGGGAAAAAAAATCATCAAGAACATGAGCACGTGACGGAGGGGAAAAAGAAAATGAAGTAGATGAAACTGACAAGAGGACTGAATTTGCAAAACATCTGTTACAAAAGAAACAGCAGTCGTGCTCTTTCCATTTGCTGACACATCCTGCAGAAAAGCGAGAGAAAACAAAAACAGGTATGTCTCCCTTGCTGCCAAAAGTTGTTGAAACACAGCGTACTTTGTTCTGCATCGCTATTTAAATGATAAGCTGTCTTTGTGGCCCAGGTGAACTTGGAGGGAGTACTGTCAGAAGATTGTAGTAAAAAAAAAAAAAAAAAAAAAAAAAAAAAAATGATTTGGAAAAAGCTGTCAAACGCAAACAATGATGATGGCGTACTATAATTTTCCTGCTTCACGCACAGTCCTGGCAAGTGCTGAGGAATTTATACAAAGTCAGACTTGTTATTGTGATTCTTTCTCAAATGATAATTTGGGGCACATTTTTTATAACAAACATTCGAGCACATTCTTTGTTACTGCTTCTTTAAGAAGTATGTTGGTACACTGTATGTGTGGAAACAGTCCATCGCAAAGTTCACGAATATCATAAACTGCCCTTTCATATCAAATGTTCTTAATGATGCCTGATTGAAAATGCAAATGTGGGAACACATTAACAACTACCTCGAAGTGAATCCCAGGAGTCCTTGAAGTTATGTAGTGATAGACAATGCTAACCCATAATGCTAAACACGCTTTAGTCACAAAAACCTTTACAGAACAAAATTAAGTAGTGCACCCGTTTAAAATAAAAACACAATAATGCTGTTGAAAATGAGAGCCCAAAAAAATAGACCTTCAAATTTGAGCAGATGAAATAACAGTGATCAACGATCTCTGTAAAGAAGAGATTAGCAGTACAAGGTTGTTTTGAGGAGAGATCTCCAAGATAATAGAAGGAAAATCTGTATCTTTGTTTTAAAACACAAGAATGCTCCACGAATGATAAAAGGAGGCAGTTACTTAAAATTTAATAGTTAAAGGGAGGAGAGTGGGGAAGAAGAAAATACAGTAGGGGAAGGAGATGAGAGGAGCAGCCAGCTTGAGCAGCAGCCCAGAATCCAGACTGACCTGAGGTCCCAGCCCTGCTGAAGGATGTGGAGCAGGTTGACTGTGGGCCTGGCGTTGTGCGCTGCTGCCTCTGAGCTGGACAGAGCCTCACTGTGGCAGTGCTCCAGTGGTGTGGCCACTTGTTTTCTTTGCTCTGCTACCAAAGCCTTGTGTGAGCCTGGCTGGAGAACTTGCTTAACCTCCTCTCCCTCCTGACTGCCGCTCGCACTCGGGGAGGCCTTGGCTTCTTTGCCTGAGGTATGAGGCATAAGGGAAGACAAATGTCAGTTGCATCACTGGCACTGAGAATCAAATCACACATGCACTCAAAAATAGAGTTTTTTTTAGTGTTGCTGCAATGAAATGAACTCACTCAGAGTCATATTTGGCTAACCTTACAGCGACACATGGGAGTTATTTATTGGAAACAAAAGTGCATTAGCGTGTGATGATGTCCCACTTAGCTCTACAATCCTCAGTATTCAAAAAGAAAAAAAAAAAAAGAAAAAATCAGTTTCCTGAATGGAGGCAGAACACATCAGGGCCTACCAGATTTCTTCCTCCCAGCAGCAGAGCGATGAGTCAGGTGGCGCCGTCTCCTCTTACGTGCCTCCAGAGATAGCAGCTTCCTCTCGTACTGGACAACATGACAGCCATGGACGGCGTCCACCTGCAGCTGCACATTCCCATTCACATTTCTAAAAGAAAGAACACGACACGTCAGCGCAGGGATAATAACAACAACAAGAATGATTAATACGTGTTTCATCAACAATTACAAAGCCATAGTTACAAACTCTAACTGGAGCCAGTTGGGAGACAGTGTGGTTTAGTAGCTCTTCCAGAAGCTGACGTGACGAAATAGTGATGGTCCAAAGGAGAAAGGATTAATGGTAAAAAAATAACAGCAACCGAGGCCTTAGAGCAACAACTGTCTCCATAATCTGGCCAGCTAATGAATATGGAAAAATCATAAATAGGCTTATTCTGGGGACAAATCTCCATAAAAAAAAATGTGCAATAGTAAAAGCTGTGGTTAAAACTTGAAGGCCAATACTCATTCAAATAACATAAACGCAGCTGTATAGCAATTGCACAAATGTGGTTCAATAAAAAGCCACTGCACATTTACAACTATCTCTCCCCTCCTGCCGCCCTAAACTTGACGCAGCAATGCCACATAGACAAGCTGGAAATGTTGACTGTGCAACAACATCTCATCAGCTGTTCCTCTCACCTATCCAATGGACAGAGCAAACAAAACGCCACGTTAGAAAACCAGCAGTTTCCACAAACTGATGGAGAGATGTATTCCCTCCAATCCCAACCACAATGGAAAGCTCACCTTCCATGGAAAAGTCGGTTCGCCAACATGGAGTTCATTGATGTCTTTGACTCCAGATATCCGCTGAGGGAAGAAGACGATCAGCAAATCACACACAGAAAATCATCAAAGGAAGGAGCCCAGATTAGATTAGACCACATTGTTTGCAGTAAAATGTGTAAAATGAATGTCTGTGATACAGCTGGAAGCAGCCACCTATGTGATGCTGTTTTGTCTGTCGCCTTGGGATGCATCTTTCCATGAAAGGCTCTCCACAAACAAAGTTATGATAGTACTTTTCATAATTAAAGGGTCTACCTGTAGGTATTAAAGCGTTGATTTAGTCTAAACGCCCGACTTATCTAAAGACGTGATTCAATATGAGTTTCTTCATAGAATCATCCCTTGGAAATTACGAGTGATCCGTCTGTTCCTCATTGGCTCAGCTTACCCGTAGAGCTCCCACGTTTCTGCAGTGGGAAAGATCCTGATGAAGCCTCCTCGCCTCTCATACTCTTCCCTAATCCTCCGGAGCACTTTGATCTGAATGAGTCAAAGACAACAAAAGGCTCATTATGAAGTAGACAGGTTTAAAGAGTTACTGGTTTTTTGGATATCCAATAAGGTCTTAATTCAATCAAGTCCACGGTCGAGGCTTTACCTCCTCAGCAGTTAAGCTCAGGGTGCTGTCTCCTTGCTTGTCTTTGGAGTCCTCTGTTTCGGAGTTGCTGGCTGATGCCGGCCTCTGGCGCTACAGGGGAGAGACAATGTTCATTTCAACTAATGCAAAACATATAGAATTGTTCCCCTCCTAGCTTTACTTGAGCTAAAGTAAGGTTCAAATTTAAGATTGGAGGGGAAAAAAGAAATTCACATTGGTAAAAAAAAGTGTATTTCTGAAAAGCAACAAATTGGAAACATAACTCCTATTAACATGTGTTGACTGAATGAATGTTGAACTTACACCTCTTCAAACATTTTTGTTGTTCACTGGCATTCCTAGCTGCCTTCACTTTGCATGTAATACCAGGCTGTGATTGACAACGTTTGGCACAGGGGGAGGGGTCGCATACAGAATTTGTCATCGGAGTAGCAGGGGGATTATATTTAATTTGTTCGACGTGGCTGGGGGGATTCAAAAGACGCCAAAAAAGTGACAAGGCCTAATCCCCCAGAAGGAGACCCAACTGTTGGCCCTCACGAAAAGTGAAGGGAGAGGATGGGTCGTCTGAAGGCCCCTGGAGTTCTCAACATGTGTGACAGCGAGTGCTTTAGTGCCAGGCTTGTTTTAGGTGCATCTGAGTAACACTGACTGGATGAATAAAGTTTTCTGAGTTTTTAATCAAGAGGCGCATTGCAGTCTAAGAAGCACTTTCTTACTGAGGCCACTAATGGAATGAGAAATCTCAATTCAGCATTAGGAATCAATATAAGCAATTTATCTGTCACTATGAAAAATAGCAAAGCCACGTAATCAAATAAGCAGAAAGCAATTTCTTACCGACAGTATAAGAGGCATCAGAGGATTGCAAAAAAAAAAGAAAGGAACAAGGCAAAAGGAGATTAATATGTCTGAGTCTGAAAAACTCACCATTCTGCTGTGTGCACAGGCTTTGGGTGCAGAATGAGGTTTCTAAGAGGAAATAGGTGAACACAATGAGACCTTGATGATAATTTTTCCTGAAGGCAGCGGCGAACACAAGCATGCTACATTTACATGCAACAATGCCGAATTGTTCCTGCATGTCTAAATAGGCTCTTTACACAATATAAGGTGGGGTAAAAATCTGTCTGATTCAGTTATCTCCCTCCAGCAGACTGTGCGCCAACTCTGGGTGCAGTAGTTAGGGGGGGACGGAGCCAAAGTGCAGTCGCTGTTGTGGCATCATTAGGCAACAAGCCCTACAGAGAGCATTCGTCATTTGATTAGAAATGATAAAACAATAAGTCACAGAGCGTAGCACTTACAAACTGATGTCACTCAAACAAGATAATTACATTAGCAGTTGTTTTGCATTACAGTGAATTTTCCATGAGGGTATGAGAAGAGCTCAATGGCAGTGGCAGGAATGTAGTGTAAGCAACAGAGAGGTGAAGACAAGAATGGGAATGTTTCACAAGGAAGGGTGAATGAGTGCAGTGCTTGGCCTGGGTCTTTGCTCTGCATGAGTGTGTGTGTGTGTGTGTGTGTGTGTGTGTGAGCACCCACTACCTGCGTTCTTTGGGCAGCTGGGTGCTTCAGGCTGGGGTCCAGGGTGACTCGGTCAGAGCGTTGCTGTCTCGACAGGGGGTCCTGACATATAAAGCCTGTGGAGACACACAAGAGTTATCAAAGCGCGCGTGTGTGTGTGTGTGTGTGTATATATGACATCAGATCTTAAATATGTTATTCGTTCTGATGACATTCATGCATTGCATCAGTTTTTATAACAGTGGAGGGAGAGAAATAGAGCATTTTACATTGATACGATTGCAATATCATAGAGTTTAAAAACATAATCATTGTTTCCCTAACTTTATAGAACAGAAAGAAATATGTAGATGTGTTATATATCACTGCCTGACACAAAAAAATCCAACAAACATGAACCCCTGATCTTGCTTAAAGGGCGAGTTCGACACTTATTCCCTTTCTTGCCACGAGTTCGATGAGAAGACTTAAATCCCTCTCACATCTGTACATTTAAAGGTAAAGCTACATCATCAAGTGTGTAAGTGTAGCAGATAGACCGTATAAGTAATGAATGGAAATGAGAGAACTACTGATCTTTTTAGCCCCTTCAGACAATTTTAACTGTTCTTTAACTTTGTAGTCAGGTTAAGACGGTACCTTTATTTTGCATCTCAACTCATTCACATTTAAATACAATCCAGTAGTAGTTAGTGATAGTGCAGGGAAATGTTTGTAATTCCAATTTCCCATTAATACGTTTCCCCTGAGAACTATTTTTAAAAATCTACGGTTTTTAGTATTTCCCAAACTTCCTTGAAGCTAAATTGTGTAAAAGGACAAACGCTAAAGACAAGAGTTCATTTTAATTCTTGCAGTCAACACTCGAGTCAAATTAATTCTATTGACAGCTTAGAGCTTGAGGCTGTTTGTTCTACGTCAACCAAGCTGTCAGGTAAGAACCGGGCACCCGCCGTTCTCTTGCTTAAACACTGCAATTATTACAAACACGGGTGACACACAGCTGACAGCTACACGCAGGCAGAAAATAAATGCTAATGGAATGCTGTCATTATTTACAGCTCTGGGATGCAGCCCAAGTGTTATCAGCCAACAGCGACTTAGTTTGTTGGGCACATAATGGATGTGCTATGTTTTACATGCCACTGCTCATTTTCCCCCGACCCGCTGTAACGTCTCTGTCCAAAGATAACTGGCAATTTATGATTCTACTCTTTCATTTAATGAGCCTGAGGGGAGGGTTTCAAGCCACAGCATGGCCCAGGCCGAGGCGCGCATGCATACTTGCACTCTCGTGCACTCACAAACACACAGGCAATATTGCCATTCCTATAATATCATTAGTCTGGAACCGCAGATAGATTTACAGTCCGGTGCCAGTTTAGATGGACGCCTGCAAATCAGGTGGCTCCATGTATCCTGTACAGTAACAAGGACCAATCATAGGATGAAGTTCAATAATCAAGAGATGTGACGCTTTGGATAACATTGACTTCATGTTCACTTTGAACTTTCAGCTACAAGGATAAAGAAAAGTTCTCAGACTGTCTGTGCTAGTAATGAGATTATGAGATTCTCCTCTGTTTTAACTTGCTTTTAAAAAATATTAAAAGCTCTACTTCGGCAAAAGTTCTGAGTAATTAAGAGGGGAGACGCAACAGAGACACATCTCATTCCCTGCTGCAACATTTCAGTGTAAACAGTATTTATCTCTGCTTTGGGCCCGGCAACTTAATGTCTTCACGCTGAAGATTGCTGCACTTTGACAAGTCGGATCCAGTTTCTCAAGAGAGCTTAATGACTTCAAAACAACAAAGGCCTCTGTCGAACATTTTGTCCGCAAGTCATTAACTGTCAATTAATGAAGGCTTTGGTTTGTTCTCTCAACACTGGAGCTACAATTATAAAACCATACAGCTATTATGTGCAGTTTGCACAAACTCAATGAGTGGAAAATCTGAAAAATATTACACAATGCACAATGGACGTTTGTCTACACCTGCTTTAAACTCGTTGGTTACAAGACGGGAAGACTCGGCTTTACGGCTTTGGAGTGAAGCTAGTGAAAAAAAACGTGCTTTAATTACAGTCCACAACCTCCTCCAACATTTGTATGCAAGTCATCTCCCAATCAATGGATGCATTTTTACAGAAAACGAAACATGCAACATGCAAGCTAATATTTATTGTTAAATGGCACATTTCCTTTTAGTTTTTTAGTTTATTTTTGAGGGCTTTTTATGCCCTTATTTAGAGACAGGACAGTGACAGTGGATGGAGTCAGAAATCAGGGAGAGAGAGAGAGGGGATTGATACAGATGGAAAAGATTGAGCCTTTAAAAAACAACAAGTGACTCATTACTCAGAATGTTTGAGATTAGTTCTACATGTTGTTTGTCTGTCTTCTGATGCATATACCTTCTTCTTCTAACACTTAAGAGGGCTTATGATAACACAAAGTCTATCAAAGTGGAGCTTTTTGTGTTCTCAGATTTCTATAATTCACTTGTTTGATATTCTACATTACACTAGCACACACGTTTCAAGTGTTTACAGAAACATTAGCTTTAAAAAGTGAATTTATAAAAAAGTGAACTTTTATCTCGTGGAGTCATTGTGCAAAACTTTGGAATCAAAAACTGCTTTCAGTCATTGTTCCAGCTTGCACTCACCTACAAGTGAAAACATGTCCGCAATCATGCTGGCCTTTATCTTCAGATCCAATGGAGCATCACTGTAAATAAGCAGATTTTTTTTTTTTTTTTTTTGAACAAGGCAACAAAGAAGAAAAACATTTAAAAAAATGACAACACATGCACAGGCACAGGGGGGAGCTGAGGGCCATAGAGGTGGGAACAGATTTTTTGTTTCACCTTGGGCAGTTTTTTGTTTTTTTTTCCAATATAACATAACTTTGCAACATGCAAAAGTAAAACAAATTCATATTTCTATTGAAAATCCGTAGATTTTCATGGATTTTTCCAGTAGCTGGGTGATAACAAAAAAAGTATTTTGAGAATACAAAACGAAGACAAAAACAATCAGGACAGCGTCACTCACCAGGCCAGGGAGGGAGAAAGGTTCACCTCTAACAGCCAGGGTTTGAGGTTGGAGTCAATGAGCACATCAAAACCATACAGCTCTACAATCAGAAACACAAATTAATCAAGTTTACAACACAGACATGGCAGCTAGCAGAGAGAGAGAGAGAGAGAGAGAGAGAGAGAGAGAGAGAGAGAGAGAGAGAGAGAGAGAGAGAGAGAGAGAGAGAGAGAGAGAGAGAGAGAGAGAGAGAGAGAGAGAGAGAGAGAGAGAGAGAGAGAGAGGAGAGAGAGAGAGAGAGAGAGAGAGAGAGGAGAGAGAGAGAGAGAGAGAGAGAGAGAGAGAGAGAGAGAGAGAGAGAAAGAGGCTGAATTAAAAAAAAAAAGTAAGAGCAGCTATCTAGGATTAAAGATGAAGGGTATCAAAGTCGCAAGAAGGCATCAATACTCCATTATGTTGCAACATGGTCTTTATGTCATCCTGCCTTTCTGCTACTGATTACGTGCACATTATATATCCAATCACTCAAGAGAGAAATATTCAACAAAGCCTGCTACCGAGGGACTGGTTCAATTACGTTAACTAAGTACAAACACATTTCATCTGTCTTAAGACTGCTCACGTAAGACGGCAGATCAAAAACACCCTGTGACTGTATGGAAGTTTCATACATACAGTCCATAATGTTCTCATGTCAGTGAAGGTTAAACAGTCCACATAATGTCAGTGCCTATTAACAAGAAGGGTTGTGCATTGTATGGGGACCAGAATTGTATTTTTCCCTCCACATAGAAGTCGTATCTTGTCCAACTAGGGCAATAAAAACTTACTTTCAGAAGCACAAGGTTGAAAATGTGACAGTGTGACCCCAAGGACAGAAATCAAGGGAAGTAGAAAACCTTGAGCCATAAATAGTGTAAACTTATGGCTTAGCATTAAGTTACACAATAAAAGGCTTTTAAGAAAGTGGTCAAAAAGTTCCCTGTTTAAAAAATATACCCCTTCTATTCCAATGTTCCCTCTCGTTTCACTGATATACGGCCCACTGTGACAGAGCTGGCTTATGTGCCCTATGAAAGCACTCGGGCTTCTCTGGGGAGTGTCACCATATGAGCCAACGACCCACAGGCCCGAGCAGCAGCGTGCAGTGAAACCACAATATTTTACTGGGATAGGGCAAAGCCCCACCGTCAAGCCAGGAGAAAAATCCTTATTGCACTTCAAAAGAAAAGACTGTGTTGAGAACAGGCCAGGGGGGTTGGGGGGTTTCAAAGCTGCCAGAAGCAGCGCTGTTTGTTCAGGGATCTCAGGTCAGTGCCAGTGTTAAGCATACAAAAGCCAGCGAGACAGGGAGCTCGGGCTTTATACTGCACTAAGTTGAATTAAAGGAGGCTGAGGAATTGTAGTCAAGCAGCACAATAAAGTAACATTTTTATAACAGAACACATTTCAACCCTGAAGGAAGGGAATGCAATAAATCTGTAATCTGTACACCTTTGTTTCAGTTCAATATGTATAGTTTAATGTTGCGCCAGAATAATGTGCAATCAGCTCCTTCTCAGCGAGTTGGATGCTTGGTCAAGTCTCTGCAAGTAGACAGTATAAATGCTAGTCAAAGTCTAAGGCCACTTTATCTGACTTTCCATTCAACAAGCACTGATCTTACACACAAAAAAAGATCAGTTTACTCATCATGAGGACTGAGAAAACGGTTCGCAGCATGATGATGTCATCGCGGTTATCTCATCTTAAAGACTACGAACCTATAACCGGATAGGCTGTGCTTCAAAAGAGGGGCATCGTGTTTAAGAGGCACGGGCATCCAGCAGACAGGGAGACTCTTACAAAAGATGATATCTTATTGCATTCAAGGAAATTTGGATTTTTTATTTTTTTTCCAGGCCACTTCCATTTAGAGCACTTTATTTTCTAATCTGTCTCTTGTGAGTCCCTGAATGTACTGAAGTGTAATATTTAATCATGTGACTGCTCTTTTCATGCTGGAACATATTTCCTGAAACCTTAACAGAATGTTTTTTTCTCCAATTATGTTTTCATGACATGTATTATGAGAAGGAGGAGAAAATGCACTGTGCATTATGTTCAATGGTTTTTTATTACATGGGTCAAGAGCAAGTGCTGTTATGTGAGGTCCAAATTGGTGTAACTGCAGACTTTATTTTTTTATGATGGAACTGAAAAAAAAGTTAGCCATACATCCCTGAGCCAAGACCTGCAACTGAATCTCCCACTGCCATCTTTAACTCCTTTAACTCCCGAGGATGAACTGGACTCCCACTGCTAAGCTGTATGTGCTTAAGCAGAGCACTCAGGTTCTATTTTCCACTTGCAGGTTTATCCCTTTTTATCCAATTTTAGTACAAAAACACGCACACAGATTGAGGCTAAAAGTAAGATGGAGAGAGTTTGTGTGTCATGAATTCGTTTTTAGAGAATGGAGAGGAAAAATAAGTGGGCTTGAGCCTGCAGTGCCTCACCAGTGGCACCACAACAACAGGGGGAAAATAGGGAGGTGTTACGCCGCCTCACCAGCCCTCCGACAAGCAGGCTCCATGTGCCGTGCATTTTTCCCCCAATTAGGAGCAGACGCCGCTCCTGCCCCATGAGCCTGCCGAGCCACTCGCTGCTAGACAAGTTTGTTCTACGGCTCGACCGCTGCGGGGGGAAGCGCTGTTAAACGTGCCCGCAGAGAGAACCACAACAAGCAATCGCAGACGAGCAGAGGAGAGGAGAGGCAGCGAACATCTAACATCACACCCATTAAAAAGGGAGGGAGTGAAGAAAAAAAAAAAAAAGTGACTGAGAAAAAAAAAAAAAAAAAAAAAAAGGGATGATGAAGGAGATTTTTTTTAGAATATTGGATGGGCGCTACTGGAAACTTCACCACAAGAGACAAACGCCCAAAGACAATAATCTCCCCACCCTTGCCATGTAGCCTGTTGGCCCAAAACAACATAAAGAATCTCCTTCATGTGTGTTTTCATCACAGGCAAGAACAATTGAATTACTCTTGCAGCATTCAGGGGTAAATGATGGCTGCCGAACTGTTTCACTGCTGTTACAGGGAGCAGCTTGGAGCCACAATCATTTAAAAACACTCGGAGAACAACAAATTAAAGCTACAGCTCACACTCTACAGTCTTATTATGACAGCGAGAGCCAATCCATTAATCATCCCTGAAAAGATTTTGAATAACACAGCAGCCGCACTGTCATCACAGGCACACCAGCTCTGTGCTGCAGTGAATTGTGGGAGTATCTGACAAATGTAAAACAGAGAGAGTGGTGCACGGAGGGATTCGACCACACTCAGCACTTAATGAAGGACGTTCAGTGGAACACAGGACCAGTAAGTGGAATGTTTTGTGTGTAATAAAATAGGCCTTTGGCTTGGCTAATCAGATCTTAGTCAAAACATCTCGTAATCAGCATCCCTCAGCAGAAAGCCTGTCCATTAATCACACTGCAGCAGTGAGGAGCTGCTGCATGGGTGGCATTTTTCTCCCCACAGACACACACACAGTTCTTACCAAAAACTGTTTTTATTTCTTCCCCTTTGAGACATTACAGAGCTATAAAAAGATTTGGTAAGAGTATGCCCGTTTAGATACAGATGTGCGAGTTAAGCAAAGGGCAGAAATGCCCATTTGAAGACAATAAACAATGTAATTTAGCCATTAATGGACGTTAACAAGTCAGGGTAGAATTTTGCAGTAAATTAAGATTATAAAGTGCTTTACCATGTTACATGGCTCCCTTCCAGCAAAGCCAGAGTCTGTATAAAAACTCTGAACAATAGCTGCTTTGATCTGTTCATTCACAGCTCCAACACACGTGGTACACTGTCCTGCATTCTGACGCTTTACCTGTTTACTGTTACATGCAGCTGTTGGGGCCAACCATCATTGCTGGGTGCACTGTGGGCTGCGGGAGGAGGAGCGGGACCAGTAGATGAAGGAAAAGTGCATGAAAAGGAGAACTCAAACATGACTCCTGGGATTTATTTAAGAGACAAGAAACAGCCCACACCGATGCTGGACTGGACTCCCTGAAGCTTAAACGGAGCTGCTTGTTTGTAAAACCGGGTGCTTTACACTCGTTCCTACATGTCTCCGTAATCATACAGTCTATACATTCTCACACAAGCACGGGGAGTTTGCATGCGATCGGACCACACTGTAGGAGGAGAAGGGTGGTCCTCTGGAACCGTCAGTGTCTGTCTTTGGAAACTTAATCCTGCAGAAAGACTATGAATGCAGTAATTAACTTGCCTGGGGCCATCCGAAGACAACACAATTACATCAAATTCAATAGTAAAGTGATAGGACTGAAGAGGGGTAACGTGCATGTTGACAGCAGACCACAGTGTATTATGTTCCTCGTAAAAAGGTGTAGAGCCTAATTGCTTTCGTACCTCACAATGACACTGCGAGCGTATCTACGTCTACACAAGTCCCTTTAGGCTAAAATATAAGATGTCAGCGTTGTTCTGCCAACACAGACATGGAAGATGTCAACAGTGCAACACCAGCTGGTCAACAGCAGTCAAATTGACTCTTTTATTCCATGTTAACAAACGTTCATTCTCCTCTTTTACTTTGTATTAGCTTTTCCACACCATTAGATGTTTGTTTGGGGGTTTTTTTTTATGTAAAAGCAGAATTTTGTTGAGTAAAGAATCTAAAGGTCTTGCAGTGACGATATTAATGTGTGTGTGACTTAACAGCCAAGAAGCGGTTAGGACATGTGTGTATCAGCAAATATAACAAACCAAGCTGTAAGTGAGAAACTGAATGGGGGGGGGGGAGCAAACTTCTTTTTCCATTCTTGATCTTCACTCTTCCTCTGCACCACCTTGTTGCTGATTCATGTCGATCATGTGCGCATGTGATCCAGGTTGAGGCTTGGTAAGCCACATTTCCCCTGTACATGCCAGCACGGTCAACTTTCACACTCGTTGACCAGACTAAAGTATGTTTTTTCTAACCTCGCAAAGATGCTCCAGGTGCAGATAACATCGACATGCAGGAGACTGTCTGATGGTGTGAGTCAATGCTGCTATGCTTCAAGCATACTACCAAAACAACCACCGATCATGGGGGGCTATTATGTCTACGGAAGCCTGCCACATCTGCAGAGCCCTTTATTTTTCTAACACGTGAGAGGTGAAATAGAGTGTGAGCAGTCGAGCGTGGACAATAAACAAACAAACAGGAACAGCAAGAAAAGAGGAACACAGGAGTGAAAGAGAGACAGCAATGCTGAGGGCGGTTTGGTCAATGGACTTTATGAAACTCCAAATCTCAGAGAGACCGCCAGAAGGGGGGGGGGGGGGAAGGCAGACAATTAGTGCCAACACTAACATGGGTAATGGCTCCGAAATTGAGTTCACACGAGCCTGCTGCTAGGCAGAAGGAGCCAAGAAAACAGTCAGCCTAAAATCAGGCAGACCTGAATGGCAACAAAGAGGAAGCAGATTCCTGGTTCAGTCAACAGGCTCTCTGCGAACCAGGCAGACAGTCAAAGGGCAGGGACGGGCAAGACGGCTCCACACTGAGGACCGACTGTCTGCGAACTCAGCTCGGCTCAGTGGAGAAAGAGTATAGAGCGCCTGCTGGACAATGAATGTGAAACTGAAAGGAAATGAGAGGGGTGTTGCAGAATGGATGACTCAGCAGTGTGTGTGTCTTTGAACTGTGAGCAATAGAGCGAATTTGTGCAGAGTTCAGATTTTAATCAAAGGAAAACCTCGTAAAGCTGACTTTTGCGGGACTTCTAATCATCATGTTCCAGCACAACATGTTTTTCTTACCCTCAGCCTCGTCGCCGAGGGCTAAGAAGACCACTAGGTTACAAAAGGTTCCATGAAAATGAATGGGAAAGGATTACCAAAGCAGTTTGTCTTGTGAGGAACAAACATCTTGCAGGCAGTGGCAATCTGCAGCTCAGCACTCAGAACAGCTTTGATGATGAGGTCCTCCACCTGTCTCATCAGCACTAGAATAGACAAGATGAAGAGATTTGGATTAATCAATGACTCCTGTTGAGAACCTTAGAGGGGGAAAAAAACAGCAAATAAGAGAAATGTAATGTTGTCAATGACAGATAGAACAAAGGAAAAGATTAAAAAAACTGAGAAGGGAAAAAAACGAGGACTCACATGTGGTGTCCTTCCCCTCCTGCTTCAAATACCTCAACACTGCACTCATACTCCACTTGTTCCCATAATCCTCAACTTCAGGGTCATCGCAACTGAAAGGAAAGAAAAGCACTTCAAATGGTCCAGTTATGATCAATGGGTGAGTCAATCCGGCTTCCCATAACAGCTGCACGGTGTATGTATGTTTCATGTCTGATGGACATTACCTGACATAATCGCTGCTCTTCTTGTTCAGGCTGTAGTTAGTCAGATGCATGAACGTGTTCTTTATGTTCTTTGCTGTCCGGTCATACTTGACTGTAGCAAATCTAAAAGGCAGAAATTAAACGTTCGCTACACATGTTTTTGCCATAATGACAACATCCAAAAAAGCTGACACTTGATTCTTTTTTTTTTAATTTTTGATAGGGGCACTTTGGAGAGACATTAGTCTCTGGCAGCATTTAAGAGGAGTGGATGCCACATGTGCAATAATGAGAATTCCTTGGCAAGCTCTGTGTACCTGAATACCAACACAACCCAAAGGAATGTCAGGAGATAAAAGTGGGATTCAGAATTTGGCCGTGATTTATTGCTCGCAGCTGATAATCAAACCAGCAAACAAGAGGGCGGTGGCACTCTGTCTCCAGCACGAACCTCGAGCCGACCTGTCGTTTCATAAATCATCCAACCTCTCCTGACCTACCTGCGCCTGTCAAAATAAGCCCTTTAGGATGAATGGATTACAGTTTCACCAAATACCAACAAGCAATAAATAAAGGGCAATCGCACAAAGACACGATCAGCAACATTTTGTTGAGCACATCCTGAAACTGGAACAATAGAGCGCTTTGTTGTAGAGTCTCCGACACGGTGCACAAGGCTCATCAGCCAACGTGAAGAGTTAAGGCTGCCCTCTGCTGGGCACTGATTGACTGACCTACAGTTAGTGCTCTACAGATGTGCCGTCATAAAAATAAGTGTAGCTTCAGGTGATTTCACAAACAAGGCCAAAAATCCAAACACAGGTCACCTGGCAAGGCCCTCCTCATACACGTAGATGAGGAGTGGATCGTATGATGTCACCAACACGTACAGCCGCACATCAAACTTGAACTCTGTAACCAGAAAAAGAAAAAGGTTCAAATCTTCAGTCAGCATGCAAAAAACACAATGCCTAACGAATCGAGCTTTGTCGGAGAAACTCACCATCGATCAGCAGCGGGTTGTTTATGTAGCGAGACACCAAAATGTTTTCATCCATCGCAATCTGATTTGGCTGCAAATCACAGAAAAACAAATAAAAGAGAGAATGATAAGGAAAGATGAAGACAGTATTTATTATGATACATCGTCATCAGTTAGTCATCATCAGTCAGTTATTTACTACAGTAATAAAGTGGGATGACACTGGACGAGTTTCAAGCGTGCCTAACAATCTCAATCAACAGTAACAGGACTTCTCTGACTGACGCACCATTCTGAATGTGTCCCATCCCTTCACCATATATTCATATAAAAACAGCATTAAATACTGAATTCCAAATGCATGATGTGACACTGCTGTTAACCATTAACATCATCAGATCCAGAAAAGTCAGAGACTGCAATGACACTGGCCATGGCGGGTCAGCATTCAATAACAGCCTATAAAAACACAATCTGGAGGTGGGAGAGGGGTCATTTATGAGGTTGAAATGTGTTGCAGGTGGGGAAGTTGAGAGGAGATGTGATGGGGGATGGGAAGGGGGGGCAGTGCAACCTCAGTGCTGGCTACAGTTCAGAGAGAACCTTAACACACACACACACACACACACACACACACACACACACACACACACACACACACACACACACACACACACACACACACACACACACACACACACACACACACACACACACACACACACACACACACACACACACACACACACACACACACACACACACACACACACACACACACACACACACACACACACACACAAATGAGAGTATTTCTTTCTTCTCTCCAAATATCGCTTTGACATTCTTTCCACTCTTTCATAAAAATGCCTGAAGAAGAAAAAGAAGAATCGTGCATGTGTTTTTCAAGAGTCAGAACCTTGTTGAGCTCCCCCAATAAGCCAGAGCCTTGGACGAGTGTGATTTACTCCACAAAGCCTATTAATGTCTGAAACACTAGTTGATATTTCTTTGAAAGACAGCTGCGTCTGTGCACACGCACGCACGCACACACGAAACATCTGGCTGAGGGACTGTTTCAGTTTGCACAGTGTTCTGTTTAAGTCTGCTAACAGTTAACTCCCTCTATGTTTATCATCAATGTAAATCTGTGTTAGAGGCTGAATTGTCTCAGTGAGTAATATTTGGTTAGCGTAGCTTAGCATAAAGCTGTGTTTCCTGTTTGTGAGGACCGGACCAAACTGTCTGCTGGCTGTAGCTTCAGGGTTGTTCCAGAAAATATGCAAGGTGTGTCAAACTTCTCACCTCGCTCTCTATATGCAAGCCAATGAGCTTATTTCCCTTGAATCAACGGAGTCACACAGTGCTAAGGTGGAAGTGAGTGACACGCGTGTTTGCACACACGATGGTGATTTTTTTTTTTCTCGTCTCGGTCTTGATTTCCTAAATGTCTGGCTCTCGTCTCGGTCTCGGAGCACTCTGGTCTCTAGTATGTCTTGGTCTCCGTTAGTGTGGATTTGACTACACTACCTTCCTCTAAACTCATTTGTTTTAATGTCTGTGTATATGTGTTTGCAATGTGTGCCATTTACAAACAGAATTAAAACTCCTGATATTCCAGTGTTTTGAATGTCAGTCAAAACGCTCAAACATCTAACAGAGGTCAACGGCTTAATTACAGTATGTTTTGAAGACGCAAATGTAGCCACCCTGAAGTCGCCCACTGGTTTGAGGACTGCAGTTTAAAGCCTCAGCTCGGTATTTGTGCTGTCAACATGTTATTGTGGAACTAACAACATTTAGATGACAGGGCGCGCACAACCTGCTTCACCATCAATTATAGAAATTAGACCACCGTGCATCTGTTGGAGAAAAAAAAAAATCTAATTCTCTGGAACAATTTTCTAAAGTGTCCAGATTTGTAGCTGCTTTTTTTTTTTTTTTTTGGACAAAGGATCAAAGAACTATGAAATCCAGTGTCACAAATCACTCACATTGCTGACCAGGTAGATGCCCCGCCCTCTCGAGGATGCTACTGGTTTAATAATCCACGGGCCTTTGTCCTTGGCGAAACAATCTGGAGAGGTTGGAAAGAAGAGAGAAGAACATTTATCACGTCTATGTTTGGACTGAATGTGGACGTTTCACGAAGAGAGAGGGGGAGAGCGTGTGTGCGTGAGGCGTCTTACTGCAGAACTCCTGGTATTCAGAGGGAAGCACAAACGTCTGAGGAACAATGTGGAAGTTTTTGAAGCCGTGAGTCTGCTGCATTCGCTGGATGTTTTTATAGAGTCGGTCTTTGCGCGTCAATTCATACGACCTAGAAAGGAGCAGAGCCTCCGGTTTAAAATACTCCAGCAATCCGATAGGCAGCTTTGAAACTGACGGAACAAAAATAAAAGCACACATAGATCGCCCTCTGCCTGACAGTATGATTCATTTCATGTTTCACAGAGGCACTGGTCCAAACTAAATGCACTTTGCAGTGGAAGCCAACAAACACATTGCCTGAACTGAGGGGCTTAGAGCGGCTCAGTGCTGATATTTATAACACAGAAAAACAGTGGCAGTGAACTCGTACATTCTAGCTCTCTATCATACCTGGGAAAGTGGTTGACCTTCTGAAAGTCTTGAAGGCTGCGGAGAATGTAAGGCTTGAGGTGTGATCCTGTCCACATCAGGTTGAAGTCATTACTGTTTGGGTGAATCTGAAAAACAGACAGATGGACATCCAGTGGATTTATTTAAAAAAAAAAATGTAAACACAATCAGAGAAAAGTAATCCTCTAAACTTTATCTTCCAGTCACCTTTATTCAATCAAAGGAACAAAAGAGACACTCGGACACCAACCTGCAGAGATACAGCCTGCTCTTTACAAATTATTGCGGAGGGAAGGCAAAACGTGCAGCTTTTCGTTGCCCTCATATTATTTAATCTGTTTTGTTTTGTTTTTATTCCAACAATTCTTAAAAGGGGCGGCGCTAACATGGCAGCCCAGTGTCATGGAGAGAACCAGATGTTTGCAATAAAGTCTTATTAAGTTTGGCTCAGTCACGGCCGTGGTAGACACACGTCTGCCTTTGATGATGGGTTAACGGGAGTCGAGCAGCATTGAAGTGAAATAAAAAAGGAATTATTGTAACTGCTCGGAAAGGAAAAAAAAGAGGATTGTGTGACCTCGTGAAACAGGATTAATGCTCTTGAGGTCATTTTGTTTTTTTCCATGAGTGCATTGCTGGGTTTTCACCTCAGTCAAAACATTATCAGTCAAAAGAAATCAAAACAGTCCTACTATCGCCAATCCTGCACAGGCAGGAAGTACGTAGATATCACATGTGGCGAAAAAGGCGGTCCACGTTTCAAAAGGTAGACTAATGGTCTGACTTTCCGTGGCTTAGTGGAGAACTTTACCTCACTGAATCCATGATTGGTAAGTATTCCTCGTACCAGGCGGCTTTCTGTGCGCACAATCTTAAAGGCCATACTGTATCGCTCTGAAATGAAACACATGAGACAAAAAGTATTCTAAGTACATCACTTTTTGAAGGTTTCATATTGGGATGGCTTTATTTTTTCATTTTCATTTTCACTTTACCTCCAATCGAGCAGATCTTGCCATCTTTGGAAACGGCAGCTTCAGGGACAAACAACAGAACTGGGATTTTCTTGCTGAGGCCGCACCAGGCGATGCAGGGATGGTCTCTAGAGAAAAAGAGAAAATCATCAAGTCACAGTGAAGTGCCGCAGTAATCTGAGAGGATAAAAGTTTCACAAGGATAAAGTTCCCTGTAGACAGACGCACGCTGAGGTGAACTTCACAGCTCCACATGTTTGGCGTTCACTCCCGGATGATGTGAAAGAGCTCATATGGGTGGTTTAGCTAACGCCTGGGGAATGTATCCTGAGATGCTGTTTGTTTCAGATGGACAGATAGAGATAGAACCACACACATTTTCTGGAGCTGCTGGGCAACAACAAACTTATATGCTGTACGAATAAACATCCCTGTTAACCCTCAGACTATCTGATAGTACCAGACACAGCCTGCTTATCAGGAGCTAAAAATAAGATAAGGTAGCGTGATGATGGAGTAGCACTCAATCAGGCATGGACAGTTGTGATAAGAGGGAGAAGCACGTAAACAGCGGCTGCCCCTAGCTGAGGCGTCCAAGTATGACTGACAAATATGGCAGCTAGTTCTTCCTCTGTGCTGGTTTTTAAACACTCTGTTAATATTTCAGCTGGTTGTTTGAGGGAATATAGAGGAACAGCAATACAGTCGAGAGACAATGTACAACAACTGTTTCAAGTCTTGACAAAAGGTTGCATTGTTGGCATATTAGAGCAGAGTCTATGAGACAAAATTTTAAAAAAACTTTACCTAAACTGTTTGAAATGGGAATGAAAAGAAAGGAAGACAATATGTGTTTCACACACACTAAGTGTGAACCTCGAAAGTGAAGAGAAAATAAAGAACATTTTCAAAACAGTTCTTATCTCAGAATCTGTACTACTTTGATTTGTTCCTAAACTAAAGGCCCCGTTTCTATGACCAGCCTGGTGTTGCTGCAAGTTTGGACAACTAAAGGCAGCTCTCAAATAAAGGCCCCTGTGTGTTTAGAGTTGATCAGTTTGCAGATCACAATTAACAAGAGTGTGGTCCCTCTCTCTCTCTCTCTCGCTCGCTCACAGTGCAGCGGATGTCAGTAGGATCAGAGCAGTGATTTGTCAGGTTGTTTTGTTTTCTTCTTTACTCTACCTCTTGTACACATTTAAAGGTTTTTTTTCTGGTGTAAATTTACAATATTGTAAAAGTCCCGTCTCCCGTTGACGCCTGTCCTTAATAAAGGCAGGGTCATTTTATAGACACTGTTGTAAATTAAAGTACGGGCTATTTAGTGAAGATGGTTTCAGCTCGTGTGTTTGTTCGTACTACTGGAAACAATATTCGAGTTAAAATGTCAGACAATGTTTGGATTCCAGCTGCGTTTCCCTTCTTAATATTTCAGTGAACAGAAATGTTTCAACTTCTCGATAATGTGCTCATCTTTTCCAAAATAGTCCAAAAAAGATCATTTTTATTGACCGTGTTTAATTTGATCTTACAGAAAACATAATAATCAAGATAGTGTGAAAAACCAGATGTGCTGTGCTCTTCTGGTTTACATACACTTCTCTTTGTACAAGTGACTTCTCTTACATGTGTTTGTCTTTATGTGTCCAGGGCTGTAATGCTATATACCTTCTAGGTCTTGCATTATTCAGAGATGCCTGTCACCATAAACTTTCACCTGACTAATATCAACTCTTTCTAATGAATTAGGAAAGACAATATGAAATAGCCTTAAAGTCAGAGTCAAGCAGAAGGACTGAAAAAAGGCTCAAAATCTATTGCAAGGGATGTGAGTTTGGTGCTAAGATGAATAGAGGGAACTGTAATATGTCAGTGTGGGTAGATATTTCATTGGATAAGCTCATGTACATAAAGTAGTCTTTAAAAGCTTACCAGCCACTTCAGTTGAACCAGCACTGGTCACCTGGAAGTTAAACCCTAATACTAAGCAATCCAAACTAATTCAGGAGATGGACATTGGCTCAAAAGCAGGCACAGTGGCTCTCAGTCAGGTATCACTAAGTGTATCTTAAGTGGTGATTAGTTGGTAGACACAAGATAGCACAGAACAACTGATGTCATGATGCCCTCTCCTCCCTATGACCCTGACACTAAAAGAGATTTAAACTGACAAGATGGAGGGGATATGAGCTATGACTTACTCATCTACTTATATTCAAATGTCTTAATGTTCCAGAAGCAAAGCCAACATGTCATCAGATAAGCATGCTGGTCAACAAACTAGAATAAATGTTCTGTTTTACGATGTTATGACAAGCTATGACAAGTAGTAACGGTGCAGACTGCCATGGACCACAGTCTTTATATTACAGTACAATATAAAGTATAGACACTCACTCGAGGTCGTCATCTGAGGAGGACTCGGAGTCTTCCTTATCCCGGGATACAGCTGGCATCTTCACAGTGAAAGTAAAAGACGCTGTGTCAGGTGAAATGTCCCCGTGTGGGCTTGTAAAGGCTTCTCCAGCATGACACCTAACATCTCCACCTGCCGAAACAGCGGTCATTGAAGAACACGGCTCAATTTAACGCAAGAACATTTCTGCAAAACACAACATTATACTTACAAAGTCCAAAATGATGCTCTACATTGAGAGACAACAGCTTCTCAAGGGCTCTACCTGTTTTATTGACCTAAAGGACTCAACAGTATCTTTCAATTAAGGAAACGTTACCGTACACACAATACCTTAAGACGTAAGGTAAAAACATTAGCTATATGAGGCTGAATCTAGGTTACACACGTTACCTTAAGAATGGGAAGACGACCAGGTAAAGTCTACTTATTCTGAAAAAGGTCTTATGGCCATTTTAAACACCGTAAATAAGCTAGGTAGCTAGCTGTCAACCCAGTTGATCATCGCGGTTAATCTTCCTGGTAACTACAACAACTGAGTAGCAACAGATGAGAGAGCATGCGCACTCTTTGTTTGTCCGCCTGATAAGATAGTGCACTGCATCCTTAAATTGGGTGGCTGTCACTGTTTTCAAACGTGCATATATGTTGTTGGGTAATTTGAAGCGGGTGCAATATATTCATAAAATTTTAATAACACAATAATAAACTTACCAGCTTAAGGCAATGCGTATGATGGCTATAAATGTTTTGGGGGTTTTGTTTAACTGTAAAAGCCAAGGAGATTAAATTAAAGGAAAGTAAATGATGAACACTCAACGTCAAAATATAATACAACGATGTAGTCATTTGATTATGATATCAATAACACATTAAATCAGTTATTTATTATATTGTGTTAACGTCTATCTATCATATCATATTTAACAAAGATAAAAGTCCTTACAGAGAGTTCTCTTGTTCCATGCTTACTCTTTGGTTAAATGCAGCCTAGCTACAGTCTACAGGTGACTGTCATTCTAAAATTATGATTGGCTGATGAAGAAAATAGGCGGGATGTAAATGCCAATACGGGCCAATCACATAAATGGTACGATTTGATGGAACCATTTCTTAAGCCCCGTTATTGGCCAGAGCCACAGTCCAAGCTTGACATGTTTTATCGAGAATATAAGACCGTACACAACTGAACAGAGTCCCATTCAATTGTTTTGAGTTTGCGTTCATCTTTTCATAGCTGTTTATAGCATATTTAATAGACACTGAAAGGTAAATATACGAACCATATGTCTTATTTGATCGTAAAATGTCCTCTGGTTGTACCTACCAGGTTTTAGCACCATTAGCTGTTGTGATGTGTAAACAGGTCTGTTATTATGGCTGCAGCAAAACCAACCACTGGCATAAGCGTTCAGTGAGTCTGAAGTATTTTGTTCTGCACACTGACCTCACTGACTTCTCCTCTCTTGTCAGGTGATTTAGACAAAAGGATGAGTCGCTTTCTGAACGTCCTGCGGAGCTGGTTGTTGATGGTGTCCGTCATCGCGATGGGAAACACCGTGCAGAGTTTCAGAGATCACAGTTTTCTGTCAGAAAAGCTCTACACAGGCACACCTGAGTTTGGTGAGAAAACAAAGTCTGACTGACCATATTAAAAGTACATTAAAGGTTGCCAAGATAAATAACACCTCTTTTCTTAAGCCAACACTAGTTCATGAGATTTAAAAAGATCTGATTGGCTGCTGTCGTTGCTTGAGTCTGGCTTGAGCATAAACACATACAATTAGATAAAAGTCCCTACTGGCATTTTAAAGTCTTTTTATAAATGATTTACATGTATGAATTCATTATAAAATGGACAGTGAGTCTATTTTTTATTACCTAAGCAGATTGACAGGGCTCTAATAATATATATAAGAGTTATGGCTTATTTTCTTTATTCTGCTTTATTTAATCTTTTTTCCTAACCCCTGCCATCCTGACTTTCAACTTCTTCCAATTTCCCCAGTAAATGGTCTCCAAGCTCGAACATTTGGTATTTGGACCTTACTGTCATCGATCATCCGCTGTGCATGTGCCATTGATATCCAGAACAGAACGTAAGACCGGTCTCAGTTCCTATGAGCTGCTTATGTTGGCAGACGTAATGTGTTCTTACTTTGTGTCACTCTGGGTCCTGCAGGCTGTATCACATCACATTATGGACGTTTGTGCTGGCCCTGGGCCACTTTCTAACTGAGGCATTCATCTACAAAACTGCACCTCTGACGATAGGGGTCATGGCACCTCTTATTGTGGCAAGTGAGTGATGAATGAACACATTTTAGGGCCTTTAAAAGGTTTTAACACACCTCTAAAAAATCCTGTTGTGTTTCTGTAGGTTTCTCTATCATAGGGATGCTGATTGGATACCAGTGTATTCCAGAGTCACAGGAGGTAGTTGGAGCAAGACAGAAGAAGCGTAACTGAATCTGGGTTGTCAGATTTTCCTTTGGTCCATTGAACCTACCACTGGACACTTGTGGACTGGTCCTACTAGAACTGCTTGTTGCCTTGAAGAACATCAGATCTGGATTTAAATGGTTACATCTTCTTAAGACTTTATACATCTCTTACTGGTCTTTATTAAATGTTTTCCAAGTTGATATTTTGCAGCTGCTATCACAGACCTTTTTGTTACTGAAGCATATGTAACACTATTGAGTTAATTCTCATTAATATAAGGAAGTTTGTGTCTTTATTCATAAATATTTGTGCTCATGGTTTCATTATTGTAAACTTTTGGATTTATGGAAAAGACTGTTTTCTGAGTGTTTTTGTTTTATCGAATCATAAAACAACTTCATACTTTGATTTTATTCATGAGTTTATGAACTCTGACATCTTTACAGTATAAAACTATGCTCTTCATTACAAAGACTCACATCGCTCGGCAATTTCTCGTCATGTTTGTTCTGTGCTGTAAAAAGTTTGTAAACCCTTTGAGATGACACACAATTATTGTTCCATAAAAGTTTTATTCAATGATGGGATTTCTGACGTATTTGTTTACTTTGTAAACACTAGGTTGTAAGACATTTTTATTTCAGGGGCATTGACGAGTTTTAAGCATGATTATAGAAAAGCGGTTGTTATCCTGTGCTGCTTGGATCTCATATTTGGGTTAAAGTATGATGTTCTACTACATGATTTATGTCTTAAAACACTATCTTTTGTTTAGGATAGATTCAAAAGCGCTAAAGAACACATTGTGCTATTTAAAATTGTTGAATACAAAAAACTTGTTTTACACTCTTTTTTTATATCCAGAGATACATACAGTTAAAATGTTTTAGGACATCCAGTAAAATATGGAGCAAACAGACTCCAGAAGAGTCCTGTTTTTAATATTTTCTTTTCAAATAGTTGACCCATTTTCTCTTCACTGTAGTTTCAAGAAGAAATAAAAAACTAAGCTCTATGCAGTCTAAAAGAAATCTCACTGCAGCAAGAACTAATTCTTTAACTCTTAAGGGTGTAGAAACCTTTTTAACAGCACAGTAAAATGTTCTTAAGATGCCACGGAAAAAATGGCACCTCTTTGAATCACATAAATCTTAAAACAGGAACTAGCCACATCAAGCGAAACATTGAACACAGCATGAACTACATTTCTCAGTAACAACTTCACCATCTAAAAACATAATGCATCAAAAACATTTCATTGTGCAAAAATGATGATCAAAGCATGTTTTGCCTGATCCTTCAATCATGTTTTGTGCTGTTCTGATAGGTTTAATATTCCACACGCTGACATGTTGATTCAGGCAGCTATCTCAACATTTCCTCTAATGATCCCTTACACTTTTACAAGGACATAAGTGACCTTCAAAATGGTCATCTGACGCATTGAATTGTTCATATTTAAAATCAGCAGTTAAAGAGTAAAAACTTCCATCAGATCATAGTTATGAAAACCCTGAATGGAAAACACTCAACAGTCAGCATTAGACTTGCTCCTTAAAGCAATGAAACGACAGAGGCCAGTTCCACAAAATATTGGTCCACTAATAGGAATTTCAATTTTGCTAATTCATTTCTAGAACACTCTATCAAGAGTAATGAGAGTAGGTTGGAGGAAGCTTGGGGAAATAAACACTAAAAAGTTCATGTCAGTTAAAGAGTGTAGTCATTTGTAGCCAGTGTAAATGCAACATCATTAAAAAGTATCAAATGTCTACTTTAAATAAAATAATAAAATAAACGTGTACTAAATATGTTGATTTAAAACGTTTGTAGTTCCAAGTGTGTTCTCCTTGTGCATGATTGACTTGTGCTTGCTTTGGGATGAGTTAAGTTGCACTTGAGATATCAGTCTGCCTCTCTAGTTTGAATGCCAGAGATGCGTGTTGTACAGTACATTAAAGCTTCACAGATCACTGCTCAGTGTGAACTCAGTCTCATGTACTTGGTCTTCATAGCAGCTTCTCTTTGTATATGTATGTTCATCGACGTGCCAGTGTTTGGATTCGTTGTCTGGGCGTGAGGTAGTGTCTTCAGAACTTCCTCTCAATCAGGATAACAGGTGCAGAGACGCCTCCTTCTACTTCAGCTGTTTTTGTCTGTAAAGGACATGAGACACGAAAAGACAATTACAAACACACTGTCCAACAAATGGATACATTTTCTTTAATAAAAGGACACAAACATGTTAACTTATCACAGAATTCAGAAAGACAACAAAACAATAATGCAGACCAGAATTCTATAACATCCTACTCCCTTTCACAGTTCTTACCGTCATTCATCAGAAATGTCAAATGATCTGTTAAAAAAGTTTTTTGAGGAATGAAACAACCTTTCGAACAAAATAGCTTGAAACTGCAGCAGCATTTTTTTAACACTAATTTCATTTTTAAAGCGCCTGTGAGGAATTTTACCTGGTTATAAATGAACAGACAGACAGACAGACAGACAGACAGACAGACAGACAGACAGACAGACAGACAGACAGACAGACAGACAGACAGACAGACAGACAGACAGACAGACAGACAGACAGACAGACAGACAGACAGACAGACAGACACAAGAACAGCTAGAGGTTACCTTTTTTCCATAGGAGGCTTCAAACCCCACTAAAACTGCAACTTCCTTACAGGAGCTTAAATATGAGCTTTTAGTAGAAATTAACAGAATGCCTGTCAATACTTTTTTTTTTTTTTTACTTAAATTTAAACCGATTGTGCGTTGTAACCATTACAAAACCATGGCAACAGGCTCTGTGGCACTTTAAATTGAGAAAAAAGTTTATGAAACTAAAATTGTGCCCTTGTCCTTTACATGTATAGTTTAACTAATGCAGAGCGTGTGTGCCCCTACCTTCCCAGGTGTGTTTTGGTTTTAGTGAGGTTGTGGGTTTATGTCAAGAGTCCCGTTGCCAGGGGCCGCTGCTCGCTGTGGCCCCATAGTCCTGCACCGACGACACAGAGCCTGTAGGCTGGAACGATAGCTTTGGTGTCACACCTCTGAGAGGGGCCTCCTCGTGATCCTTTACACACCATCTCCACTACCACACTGCCTCCAACGAAGTCTAAACTGGGAATCATTTCTGCCTGCGACATGCACTGATATGGTGTTCTCTCGTTTCATCATGCAGCAAATCATGCAAAATATCATGTCATTTTATTTAAGGTTTGGCTTTATGATAGTTTCACTCACCTACTGGTGGTCATCATATTTATCGTATATATATGATTTAAGTTGTTATTTTGCAGGATTCAGCTGCTTTATTGTTAGAACTGTAAGTTTTGAAAGAAACACAGCAGGAGCATTTCTTGGCCAAAGCAAAAAGTCAGCAGCAAAAGACACGTCAAGCATAATCTTGGTCAAAATTAAATTAAAAGCAATTATGAGCAGCTAAATACCACCTAGTTTTATTTTGTGTGATTTAATTTTAATTGGAAGTATATAACATAACATCTATTAACAAAAAAATCGTCATCATGTATGTCCCAGATGAATTAGATTAAACCTGTACTTTGTATTCAAAATCGTAATTCTTATTCACATCATTTTATTGACTTATAAAATGGATATTACAGACTACTGATCTGATTGACAGCTGGCAACTGCACCCATAAAAAGATTAATAAAGCTCGTCTTTGCAAAAGTTAAAACAGAGTTGTTGTTTGTTGAAATATATTAGGAACATGCTGTTGTAGCCAGGGGCAGAGCTGTCAGACAGAGCAGAATTGTGCGTTCTGCATTCAGTGTGCGAGAGGATGCTTTTAGTGAGATTAAAGAAAAGATTTCAACCTGTGCCGCAGTGCCACCCTGTGTTCCCAGAGACTGTATAAGACAATTCATTATGCAGTCTAAGCGCATTCCCTGGTTTGCAAGCTTCAGTGTGAGGACTGCTAAAGCACAGAGTCAGGGCGGCATCTCACACATTCCCTCCCCACAGGGATGTGAAGATCCCACCTTTGACTTTGTGTAACACACACAAATGTACTTACACTCGCTGCCTGCACCTCAGCCTGAAGGTTGGCCTTCTGTCGCCTGAGGTCAGATTTGATGAATCCTGTGGTAGAAACAGAGAAAAGGGAAAGGTTTTATGAGCAATTGTATTCAATTTGTAATCAAAGAAAGAAAACAGCAGATGACTGATGACTCACATCTGCAGTACAGTTTATTTTTGGACTCAAAGGTTGAGGTGGCTGGAAAGTGCCACGCTATAGCTCAGTGTTACCCCATATTACAGCATATCTACAAAACAAGTTAAGTCTCCTCTTTCCATACAGAGGGCTAGGTGTCAAATTACAGCATTGATGTCAATTAATGTAGCTTTGAAAGTGTTAAGCAGCAGGTTGTTATGTTATAGAATATCAGAGAGATTACTCATAGTATTTGACTTTAGGTTTTAGGTTTAGTAAAATATTTCAAACATTATAGAGAAAGAGAATACTTCTGGAACACACGTGAAGTATTGTTTGCAATTCAGCATGAACAAAAAAAGTCAATCCCTATCTTTATTGAGTTATGCCTGTAATAATTTCTGATCCTTCTTTTGGCCACTAGGGGGCAGAATTGTCATTAAAACGGCTCAAACTGCATAATATAATTTAGGAACGCTGATAAAGAGGGTATTTTCAGTTTTGCCTAACCACTACAAAACAACATGTCATTTCTTAGTGCCTCTAATGGGACATGCTTTTTGTCCACAGGTGCTGACATGAGTTTAATGTTTACTGATGTTTGGGACGTCGTTACGTGTCGTTAACTGGAAGTGTGCAGAGGAATCAGAGGAAGGTGAATATCTTACCTGTCATTACAGATCCTATCAGCAGGAAGATGCACAGGAAGATGTTTCCCGCTAAAGTACCCCATTTATCAATAATCTTCCCCTGCGCAATGGTGAAAATGATTCCAAAGATCTGAAATGAGAAAAAAAATGGTATTATATATGTTTAATCCATGCTTTACATTAAAAATGTTCACAATACTAACCTGAGCTGAACAGTTAAGCAGCCCTGATGAGGTTCCCTCTGATTCTGGATAGGTGAGCTCAACGGCAAACTCAAAACCCAGGGGGAGATATCCTGTCATGAAGAAGCTAGACAGACAGACAGACAGACAGACAGACAGACAGACAGACAGACAGACAGACAGACAGACAGACAGACAGACAGACAGACAGACAGACAGACAGACAGACAGACAGACAGACAGACAGACGGGGAATGAAGGTCAAATGAAAATCCAAAATAAAAGTTCGAGCAGCAGTAATTTTCCTTTAAAGCCAGTAACAGAAAATCAGCTCTGTAAAGTAGTATGTTCCTGTATAATACATTCTGTCTGAGTTTCAGAGAATAAAAGCCAGACAGAGGATTTGCTATGGAAACCAGCTCTGGGCATAATCAGCTTACCACAAATAATAATTACAAAGAAATGGCACGTAGAAGCGAATATTATAGAAGGAATAATTGGGCTTTGACAAAGTAGTCCTAATGCCAGATGAGGAAATGAAAAGAAACATGAGGTGAACCAGAGTATGTTTATAATGACAAGAGAAATATTTGTAATGTTTTTTTTACAATTATTTAGCATGTTAGTATGCATGGCTGTGAGATGTATAACCTCTGTAATGGTGCCCTACCCTAAAAGTCCTGCCATGATGAAAACCAACCACAGGTGACCCAGGTTGAGGGTGAAGGCATAGACCAGCATTCCAATCAGAGAGAGGAGATAAATGCCCAAGGTGGTTTGTCTGAGGAGACAGGAGAGGAAAATGCATAAAACAGTGAAACCACAGCCAAGATGCACTGAACACATGCTTTACATTTTGCACACTGCAATACACTAGTGTCTTAAAATACACTACAATCATTAAAGAAATCCAACTGCATCTAATTTTATCTTAAAATAAGAGTTTTTAAATCCTAATCTTGTTGCATGCCTCACTCGCTTAATGCCGGGAAAAGACGATCAGGACAAAGAAATTCTCAAACATTAGCTTGTATAAAAACCTTTTGGTTTCTAAGGGGCAAACTATATCCCTTAATGTCATGAGTTCTTAGAAAAAAACCTAATGTACCGTACATCTCAAGTTCAACCTGGAAGACAATGAAAGTTAATGGCTCGTGTAAGCATGAGCTCTTCTCTTTGACATTCAACATGCATCATTTCAATATTTTAAACGTTTGGAGAGATGTATTGCCTACAAAAATCATGCATTACTTAGTCATTAAAAGAGTAGAATGTTTCAAATGTGTTCTTCATTCTAACTTTATGGCAAAATGGCGACATAATAAGTCGTCCCTTTCTGAAAACTCAGCATCAGAAATATTCCTGAATCACTGGACACCTCTTAAACCAGGCCACCTGCACAAACAGGCTTACTCTGGTGTGGCTGTCTCTTGCACACCCATGCGTAGAAAAATGCTGCAAAACATTTTCGTTCATTTAACAAAGTCTGTGTGCTCTATTTGGGACAATAGGAGTGTGAGGGTCAACAACATGGATCCATGGGCTCGAGGGCTTTAACAGTGAAGCTTCCTGATGGCATTTAAGGAATCTGAGGACTGAAGTCGTATTAGTTTGCATGCCAGTTCACTGAAGGTAGTGTACCAAGCTTACGTGTTACAGTACATTACTCAGAAAACTACTGAAACTAAGCTGCTGCTGCTCTTTGGGGGAAAGTAACAAGTTGTGAAATGGATGATCAAGATAAAAAAGAAAGCATTAATAATTGGATCCCAGCTGAACATTTCAGATATTAAGATTGAATTATTAAATTTGTTTATGTTAAATGAAAAGGCAGAAGGTCTGAGATGTGACTTGGGAGGACCAGTCTGTCAGTTCAGATAAGCCTGAGAGCTACTTCAGATCTCAAACGCAGTTCCATTGGATTTCTCATTCGTGGTCTCTTTGAACAAAAGCTTGAATTCACTCAGACATCTCCCAGTGAATGGTTGATTTAAAAGACATCCACACAAGTGTAACAGAACAGTTAAGGCTGCAGCTACACGACTGAGTCTTTAACCTGAAGACTCAAAATCCTGTTCGTCCACTTCCTTCAGAATTTTGGTATCACAAATTCATATAAAGGAAATGAAGCTTAATTATGGCTTTCTGACAGGCTCGTAGTATGAATGGCTGTTTCAATAGACGGTTATGGTCTCCAAATGGTTGAATGATGTCAAACCAATTACCTTTTCCTTAAGGGCTATAATGCATTAGACACACATGGTCAACAGTTGAACATTTACTTTTTTTTTGCAAAAAAACCCCCAAAACAAAACATGTTGAGAATTAGCATTATTTTGTGCATGTTAGCAAGCTTGCTTTTGTATTTAACTTGACGCACTGCCTCAAAAAACCTGTGCATGGCCAACACTTCTACTTGTAGTAAAACAAAGAAGAACTTAGTAGTTTACAGTTCTATAAAACATAGAAGCAGATAAAGCATAGGCCTATACATGCATGCTCAAATACATGTGGACACTCCCTTTATGAGGTATCTGTAAAATAGGGGACCAATATACTTCAATGGAGAACTTTTTCATTGTAATGGATATCAGTCCAACACAGTAAAAATATACAATCTGTTAAAGGATTTCAGTAATGTTGGGAACAAGCTCCTATTCATTTACCTATAATAAAAAGAAAATGGTTTTATTCATATTGCTGATCACAGAAAGTGTGAAGAGTATACAAGTATGATTTGTGGTTGGAAATGTAGCAAATACATAACATTTGAAATGACTGAGATGTAATAATTAGATTGAAGATCTGGTGTCTTGTAGTGATTGTTTCTCAGGAGAGAGAAACAATTAGTGGAGAGTTTGTCCATGTTTTGATCCTTTGTTGTTACTGTATTTATCCTTTCAAAGAGTATGGTTTAAATGCATTTTATAGAAACATCTTACTTGTAGGTTTTGGTCTTGTCCAGCCAAAGTCCACATATGAGCGACCCCACCATGCCAGCAATGACTATTGTCAGACCAATTCTCCCAGCATTCACCTCTTCACCCTAAGAGGAAAGACAATGTGGACTACATTAGACATCTTTCAACCTACATTTATCTTGTTACAGAAGTTCTGAGCCATTTACAATGAAAAGTCCAAGACCCCTGTTATCTGTATTAGGGTCCTCTACAGTGCAGCTTTACAGTTATTTGTTTCAAGACGATGAAAGAAACCTCAACCAGCTGGGTGTGACACTGAGTATATGGAAGAAACTAATTTAAAAAAAATGAGGTAAAGAAGCTGAGGAGGCATAACATCGTAGCATTTCTTTTAGAGAGGGACACACTGGGACTTACAGGATAGTGTTCAATGATCATTCGGTTCAACAGTGTTGAAACAGCATAGAAGCAGCCAACGTTCAGCCCTGCAGACAACAAACACAAAATGATTATGAGAAGGCCTGCAACACAAGAAGAAGGCCCAAGTGGCTAAGTGATCTATTTGTAAAAGTTCACGTTTACAGCCTGACACTTTTCTGGATTCTTCCTATTAGTAATCATTTACATGACGTCATTATAATGTGACCTTTGAGACAAAAGGATTGACAACTCAAAAGTCCTTTAGATTAAAGTTACACATCGGCAATGTACTGGACGTTCATGCGCTACAATGACACATCATCATATCTGTAACAACAGCTGATAAACATGGTGTGTTTACATGTTTATGTAGACATCTATTTTGAGCCTTTTGTATCTGTATTACCTTTCACCTCCATAATGCTCCAACATTCCAGCCAGGATCAATGATAAACTGTTTAATTGTCAATAAAAAGGACCTCCGCCTTAAACCTTTACAACACTTTTTCCCGACCAGGTACGAAAAACCACTTCACATATATTATTTTATTACAAATTCATTACAATTCATTCTACTTTGAATGTCTTTGAAAATCTTGTTGAACAGGTGTTGTCTTTTTAGGAGAAAATTTACTTTATTAAAAACTGCGAGGGGAAATTACATTTTCCAGACAAGGTCCAAACCTGGACTTAAACCAGTGACCCTCCAGTTCCAAACTCAACCCAACCCAACCCCTACAGACTGGGCTACTGCGGGCCATCAACAGTACTACCAATGTAGCCCACACTAGTTCTGTTGTATGATTGGCTTACTTATTTACCAATCATCCTTAAATCAAATTAACTTAACCATCCTCTGAAAAAAAGGACACGTTTGTTTTATTTACTGATGAAGATGTTCAATTGGATTAATTTTGAATCCTGATCAAACTAAACTCACGATGTTTACAAACTCAAGGAAAAAGTCATTCAACCTGCATTTTACTGTTACATCTCAGGGTGATCTGATTGAGTCTGTATCACCAATGTATTTGTAATACATTGGATTCTTTGAAGCTTGATATTCAGCAACTTGTAAAGAAGCTTAAGTTGCAGCTGAAAAGTGCTGGAAGCCACAGTCACTCTGCAACCCAGTCACAAACTCATTTTTGTTATCTGTTCAGAAAGTTTGCCTTGAAATGAGAAACAAAAAGCTTCAGGTGTGGCGTTTCTGTGGTCTGGAATCTCCTGCAGGGGGAGTCTGTGTCTGGGGGAACTGGTTTCTTCCAATCTTTTGAAAAGTAGATTGAAGGTGTTGGTGGAAGATGCTTCAGGTTGTAGACGTTTTAATTGATTACTTTTCTGTTCTGTGACTCAGGATATGTTGATCTGTGTTTGTAATTGCTCTGTGTTTTATGTGCTGCTGCCCCTCTTGGCCTGGACATTCTTATAAATAAGATTCCTAAGCTCAATGGAGGTTTCTACTTGTTAAATTACATTTTAAATTAATACAAAATGACAATGTGAAACAAAAATATCCACATAAAGAACAGTTGCTGATGCTCACCCTCACTTCAATCTATCACCTGTTTTTCAATATACCGTATATGAAATTACACAACAGGTGAATGTTCACAAGATTTGCAAACAGATCTTCTCTTATGCCAATAACGTGTTTCTTGGATGGCTCAACAATGCATTATAGTTACAGCTGCAAAGAATTGTGGGACGGTATTATTTTTAGACCTTTTCTAAAGGATCATGTGATCCTGGATCCTGTGTTTGTTAAGTCAAAAGAGATGAAGCCTGAACACTGAAGCCTTTTATTTGCCTTTACAGAACTCATCCAGCTCTTAATACGGGCTGCCACTTATTTACTTTGTGTCATTTCAAACAGCTCTGAAGGCGTAAAAAAAGACTTCCAGATCACACTAGATGACATGTATTCACCGTAAAGATTAGAGGCACAGATTAACAAGGGTGTAGTACAGAATCAATACTCAGGTGTTTTAGGCTAACATTAACATTCAAAAGTCTGTTCCTAAAGTTGGAGGGACCCACCATAGCTGACCACCAGGAGCATAAAAGGTTTGTTACTCAGCAGTCTGAAGATAGAAGCCATGTACGAGTAGTCGTCAGGGGGGATGTTCCTGGCCTGAGCCTGGGCCTGAGTGGGAGGGATCTCTGGTCGCTCCTGAAACACTGGAGAAAACACACACACACACACACACATATTTCAGAAGATTACTTTTGTGTTAAAGATATAAGAGGTTTATGATCTTAGAGAGAAAAGTATTCCTTTCATTTAGCTTGAAGTGATCACCTGTTCTCTTATAGTGAAGGGGCGGGGAATTAATGCTATATATTTTGAAGTCATTTGTAATGCTTTTTCCTCCGCTTTTATAACTGATCTAATATCAATTTAAATTATTAGTCTCAGTATCATAGCAGAGTGACCAAAATGTAACCTGGCCCAGATTCGCTTCTGCACACAAGACACACTCTTAGTAACAACTGTAGTGACATTCGCCTAACCCTAACCCTTCCTTTACAACCTTTTCTGCAGGACCCACAGACTGCTGATTAACATCTTGTTTACTTTCTAACAAGATCGAAGGAACTGATTGCCTCTCTCTCTCTCAGACATGCTTTGGGAGAGAGGATATTATTAACTTTTAAAACCTTGGATAAACAACCAAGCAGGAAACTGAATGCTCTGGTATCTACGAACTGATCTCACAGCTGAACTGTGGACAGTTATTGTGTCCGTGTCTCCGGCTGTGGCTCAGTTGGTAGAGTCATCGTGTCTCAACCTGAAGGTCAAGGGTTCAATCCCCAGCTGAGCAACATGTCCGATGTGGCCTTGGAGCAAGACGCTTAATCCCGCGCTGCTGCATCGGCATTTACAAACATGAACTTCTTAGTGTCTTTAGTGATTTCACACAACAGCTGCATGATAACTGAGTGACTAAAAAAACTTGTAACTGATTTATAGTTAAACTAACTTCTCTATTTAATTCCCATGTGAGTGGAGATCAAAGGTAGACTATTCACTTGGAGCAAACTGTTTTCTTTGACACATTATAATTCACTAAATCTGTTTGCAGTAATTCCTTATTTTGCATTTTCTGTGGGAATTAAAACTTAGTAAGTACTTGTTACAATGAAAAGTCTTACGTTACGTTTTGTGTCTTCTTATTGGGTTTATTAATCATAAATACTTGAATGCAGTGTGTGCAATTTGTAACAGATTATGTAAAAAAAAACTACCATTACTTTTGATCAAACTCTGAGTCAAAGTAAAATAATATTACTTACTTTAATTGCAAATGGTAAATGGATTTGAGCTTTTAAAGCACTTTCCTAGACTACTGACTACTCACACACTGACGACAGAGGCTGGAAAGTGACCATCAGTATTAACTTGTCCCATTCATACACATTCATAATGTACGGCAAGGCTGAAGCAGTGGGAGTCATTGCCTCCAAACAAAGTCACACTTGTTTGTATACAATACAATAAATCTAATAATTCTGAATGTATTAACATATCACTATAGGGTTGAGGTGCCACAATTAATCAGAGCAATGGCCCTTTTGTGTTAACCAAGGATCTTTCTCTGTGCCAGTAAATGACTGTCAGGGAAGAAAAATCCTCTAAAGTTTTCTCTGACTGTCAGTGAGTTTTAGTGAAAGGAGGATTTAGCTGAGCTGAGGGCAGAGATGATTACATAAAACACTTCTATGGCTTCCTGACTCCTTGCTTGTATTTCACATTGTGTCAAAACACATCACATCTAAAGGTGGACAATTACAGCAATTACTGCAGCTGCTCCTCTTGAGCTGCAGTGATGTGATGTGGAGGGTTTTTTTCAGTAGAAAGCACATCACAGTGTTTCTGCGGAGCTGCATGAAAAGGCCAGCAACCAGAGAAGAAACTGGACTATAAAGTAATGAATAACACTATTCACAAAGAATACACCCTAAAGTAGAAAAAAAAAAAAAAGATAATAATTAGAAAATATTGCGACACAAATTGAAAACCAAACAGTAAGGGGATATATAATATTAAATGAAACTAAAAGGCACATGCAGCTTTCTTCGCATGAGTGAGCAAAGAGCTCGGATCTACTCTGTGAGTGTGTGCGTGAATCTATACTCAGCTTCACTTGCAGACCTACCGATGATGACAAGGATGAAGATGACGGTGGCAACTCCTGCAGTGATGTAGAACATGATTCTGATGTGATGTGCTAACTCATCCACGTCGTCCACGTTAGGCACAAGGATAGGTGGGATCAAGAACCCAATGGCAATACCCATCTGTAGGCAAGAGGCAGAACATTAAGAAAAAAGACCCTGCATTTGTAGCTGATTACTGCGTACACACACAGTTACAGCAAGTAGACAGACTTAAAGGGAAAAGGAATCTTTACAAGTACAGAAACGATATATATATAAACATAATATACATTTCAGTTGTTTCAGTTGTTTAAGTCCCTGTTTAATCCCCTCGTTTCTATCTGTTCTATTCCACCTGAGATTTGACTGCTGGACATTTGTGGGCAATGGTTACTCTTGATTGTAAACATATTGTATAAGATGTAACGGACAAATTCAAAACATGTACAGAAAGAATTATGAGATAATAATAAGTTAAATGCCAACAGTCAGCACTTGACTTGAGGTGCTGGCTGAGCAATGAATGCCAAATATATGTGTAAATATTAGTTATAATCTAAATGGTAACGATAAATGGACTTGATCTTGAATAATGACTTGATCTTTTCTAATCTTCTCACTTACTCAAAGCACTTTTGCACGTTACAACTACCCATTCAGACACTGATGGTGGAGGTTGCTATGTAATGAGACAATCTGAAGTAAATAATCTCATTCATGCACTGCCGACGAAGCAGAGGGAGTAAATTGGGGTGTCTTATCCAAGGACACATCAGACATGTGGCTGGGGATTGAACACTTGACCTTCCGATTGAGAAACAACCTACTCTCCCAACTGAGCCACAGCCACCACTACAGCTCCTCATGTCTTACTACTGTTTTACAAAGTTCCTATGCTTGTAAGTACTGCCTCTCCTGAATCCCAAATAACAAAGTTATAACATCTAAAAGTAGATGCATGGAATTGCCCATGTAATAACGTATCCATCTGATGTGAATCAATGGAGTTTGTACATAAAAATGTCTTTGTTAAAAAATGCAGTCTTTTGTAAATGTGTTTATGTACATGCCTTTATTTTGACCATCAATCAATCTTTAATTGTACGGCACTAATTCATATCAAATGTTACCTAAAGAAACTTTACAAAAAGCAAGTGAAAGACCTTACTCTACCCAATATTACCAACAAAGAACTAACATTTATCCATCATGAGCACAGCACTAAACAATATTCAGCAAAGTGACAGTGGCAAGGGAAAACTTCATTTAAGAGGCAGAGACCTTCAACAGAACCAGTCTGATGTGGAACGGCCATCTGGGAGGTCAATTTAGTTTCATTTGGTCTCTGTTGGGACACATCTTATTGCCAATCTAAGCTAACAAGCTGTTTCAATATGTATGAGAGAGGCAGTAACCATCTCATCAACATGTCAACTCTGTCAGGAAAACACGCTTCAAAATGCACAAATAACCCAAAGGGGCGCATGGGTTGGTACTAAACTCTCCAAATTTGAGTACCACATGAGTTGTGCCAACTTCCTCAGCTTCCTACAGCCTCAAGAACATTCCAGAGGGGACTCCAGCCCGGTAAGTTTGATCCGAGGAGGGAAGGAAAAGGGCAAACGCTGACAAGAAATGTTCTTTAAGGAGGAACAAACCTGTGAACAATGTGCAGGACATTATTATAGGAATAAAAAAAAACTATTTCCCTATTTTGTGTTCATCATGAATGAGTAAGGCAAAACTTGATAACTTGTGCAAAGCTTATTCTGGCCTCTTTTATGAAACTATTTTTAGAACACAAAAACCTCCTTCTGTTTGATCTTCAAAGCTTTGCAGAAATCCTGCCTACTCTCTGCTAATGTGGGCTACACGTAAACAGACAGACTTTATTCCTTTCCATACAAAGGAAAAAGGAATAAAGTCTTGGTGGGCAAGTCAACAGCATCAACAATGTTTCCTTTTATCTTAAACAGCAGGGATCAGGATTGAGGGACAAAACAAGAACATGTGCAACAATGAGCGGGATGCATTGTTTGGACTGAGGCAGGTGAGAGAGGACAAACTTCAACAGAAGGGAAAAAAAGGTTGCAGAGGTTAATGACCATCAAAGGATTTAAAAGTATGTTGCAATCTCACAGAAAAAAAGTAATACTTCAACCTTTCAGTGAACATTGACTGTTTTATTGGCTTGTAAAGTAGTATAAAAATAAATTCAAAGCAAAACTAAAGTATGAAGCTTCACTGAAATCCGTTGTAAATCACTCTGGATAAGGGGTCTCCAACCTTTCTTCACCTGAGAGCTACTTTGAAATTATTAAAGTAGCTAAGGGCTACTTCCATCACATCACTTGCATTTATTTACACAGCACACATCAGCTGAATTAAGCTACTGTGTGAAATTGCAAAAAAACAATTATTAAACTTAAATTCACATCAAGGTCCACGAAGAAAACATGAACTTATTGTGCCACACAGCCAGCTATGTTACTGAAAATGAATGTCAATGTACAAGAAAACATTATTACTTTACACTGAATCAGCCAACCTGTCCGCCAGCAACCAGTAGCTCCCGAGCTACCTGCTGGAGACCTGCTCTGGATCAGGTCAGAGTCTCTGAAAACTCTGTCCCTGCTGCAAAATGTCTGCATCCTTATCTCAAATGTGTCCCATGATCTTTTAAAATGAAAGCCATGTGACACGCCCAGGTTTTTTTTTCCATTCCCACCAGCTACAAACAAGGTAAACACAGTTCTACCAGTAAAATTGAAGGAAATAGGACCTCAAAACCACATTGACAGCAGTCCTGGCCAGCTTACCATGGACGCAGCTTTCTGAGTTTAAAATCATTTCAACATTGTTTTACCCAAAACATGGGAGCTTCTGCGGTTCAAGCAGTACACTAGACCCGCCATAAACATCTCCACTTGTTGGGGAATATAAAACACACATACACAAACATACTTAGGACAATCAGAAGAAACATCCCCCTCTCTATTTTTAAATCAAACACACTTGGCCATATTTGTTTTCTCTGGATCATGGCAATATATATCACACGCCTGTCTCCTGTAATCTTTGGCAGTGGTTAAAGAAAGAAGACCTGTCATTTCTATTGTCATTTAGGAGCTATCCTTAAACTGTAAAATTACTTTGCAGAAACCTTTGAACTCATTCTGTTAAAGCTGTATGCATCATATTTACTTGTACCACATGTTGTAGCACACAATGAATTCATCTGAGAAAGTGATGGAAGTGATAGGAAAAATGACTTGTGCTTAAACTGCTTATCTCTGCAAGATGACATACCTATAAACTGAGGTAGGCCCCATAAGACGGACACATTAACCTCCAACTGCGTAGAGAATGGTTCACTGTGATCAATACCGACTCAGGAAGAAAACTCGAAACTAAATTAAAAAGAACACACAGGTGGACTCAGTCAAACATTCAATGGCAGACGTTGACGTGTGTTAACATGTACTTGGCTGTTTTAAACACACTTATATTAAGGTTGAGCTCTCTTTCCCTCTATAACATTTTGAGCCTCGAAGGTTAGAAGAGACACACCTGGTTTCCCAGAACTCCAATGGCACAGGCAGTAGATACCTCCTGCTGACCAAACCACAGGGACGCAAGTTTAGATGGGATCCCCAGGAGATAAACTGTTGCTACTGAACACACAAACTGCCCAAAGAAGGTCATGGCGAACAAGCTAGGGTGGGCTGTGCTCGTCTTAATCCAAGCTCCGATGCAGTTGAAGGCTGAGCCGACCACGACCACGTCCCTCATGCCCCGTTTGTCGAGCAGCCACATGACGGGCAGGATAAGGGGGATATAGGTGAGGAAGTAGATCATGGAGAGCCAGTCGATGGCGAGGCTGCCGATGTTGTAGAAGCGCATGAAGATGTTGCTGATGATGCTGTACTGCAGCCACATGAAGGCGTTGCTCATGGAGAAGGCGCTGAAGATGAAGAGCATGACCCATCGCCGCTTGTAAAGTTTTGTCTCCATCAGAGGAAGGAGCTGTGCGGTGTCCGCAGTTGTTGCTTCCAAACTGTCCTGCAGAGGCAGTTGGTTGTATTCTCCCAAACTGGTGCTCTCTTTTCGAGTTGTCCAATTCTTCTCTCTGGTTTTGTCACATCCATCTGTCCACTCACGAGATAATTCATCTTCAGAGCTCATATTAGAACACATCTCTTGTCCTCCAGCCGTCTCCTAACTGCTAGAAGGAATAGAAAAACATTTCTCCTTGGTTGGCACTTTTAACACTGTAGAAATTTATCTGACAAATCCCTCCCACCCAGCAGGTATTTCCTACATGCTGATCAAAAACAAGCTCTCCTGCTGTACCTTAAGTGGAGATTACTGCTAATTAGTCCTTCTGAGTTAGCAAAGGTGGATCTGGTGTGCAGTTTCAAATATAATGAGAGGTGTTGGCAATACCTGACTGAAGCTGACAACGCTCTCCTGCCTGCTCAGGTGTTTAACACCTCTTTGGTCATGTGAGTCACGTGGCCTCTTTAGTGAGTTTCACTCCACCTTTCTGCTTACATCGCAGATTCAACTTGCAGCTCAGGAAAGTGTATCTGGAGGGTCAGTCAAAGAACGCAGCTTGATTCAAAAGTTAGGCACATGGTACTCTACAAAGGTGCTTAAGTCCATTAAGCAAAGACGAAAATGATCAACTAGAGCCTCATAGGTTTGTGGCTGGCAAACACGCAATGTAAAGTTTCAGAGCTCACAGCCAAATGTAAATAGGTGAAAGTATTAACCTAAATCTGGAGCAGCAATGACGTAGACTTACATTAAACCATTTAATCAATACATGTACAATACAATACTGTAGATTTTAAAACTGCAAACAATAATTTTACTACAACATAAAACAAGTTCATTATTTGTGTACAGTGCATGTCTAAAGGGAGGAAGCTAGCCTCTGTACTTATACACAAGATGACAACATTGGCTGTTCAAAGACCAGTAATGAAATTAGAGTGTTTGTGGTTAATTGGATTTAATAATCTCCAATCACTTCTTATCATATCATTTGTCAAAGGCGATAAAATACTGGCAGAGCTGAGGCTAGCAGAATAAAAAAAAGTTGGATTAAAATATTTATGCTGTCAGGGAGTCTTGGCACTGTGGCACATTTTTTTCTCTTTTGGCTTCAGTGCAGTGATTAAAAAACACCCCAGGAATAACCCAAACACTTAATTTGGACAGATTATCAGAAAAGCAGGACACAGAGCCCTTTCATATGCCATCCTCAACAATCCTACATACCAGCCATATAGTCAGCCACAGTGATAATAATTATTTAAAAGCAAAATAGTTCATTTTAGAATGAGTTAAGATAAATATTCTTTTTTTAATCATCATCACAGGCATAACCAGCATGCTATTTATGCAAAAAAAAAGAAAAAAAAAACCTATGCTGCTTTATTTAAATAAAACAGGCCTTTTCCATCAATTACACAATGTATTTCCTGTATTTATACTTGATGTCTGCATACACAAAATGCATTGATTTGGGCAGAAAGTCAAGACACTGACTTGGTTAGATTAAGTCAGCAAGTGCCAGAAGTCACTGACCTCTTCAAGCATTCGGTTATTCTTGCAGATAGAGGTGACTAGAGGTTGAAATATGATATTGTTGTGGTTCTAAATAGTAAAAGTAAGCTAAACATTGAGTTCATATCAAACAGAATGAAAGGAGGGGCCCATTTTTCATTTTTCATAGATCTATTTCTTCGTGCTGGACTACTGTGGTAGCATTTAAGTCGCACACAATTCATCCTCAGTCATCCTCATATTGTTTTAGATACTTTGAGTTAATGTTAACAATATCAATCAATCATCAAACATGGAATATCTAAAATATCTCGCATTTCTGACAAAATGTCTATTCATAATTGATAAAAAAAAAAAAAAAGAAAGAAAGAAAAAGAAACAATGTTGTAGTCCATTACAATTATTAATAGGGTTTATCTGTATTGTAAATCTGGCTCAAGTTAAAAATTGTCATTTGAAAATGCAAATGGTTTCTATCTTTACCCATTTTCCATGCGTGTGCATTTGGGCTGGTAAGATTTTCTGCCATTTAAAGTTTTCAAATAACTTCTGAAACGATTATGTAGGCCTGAGTTTTCTATTTTGTAGCTGTGACTGTCTCAAAAGAGTAAGCTGAGTGGAAGTTTCCGAAGGCAGGACAGTAGTGCCCTTGCTGCTTGTAGCCCCCAGCCAGACCACGTCTACCTGCATGGAGCCAATTCCATGAATGGAGGGAGTGAAGGGAATAAAGGGAGAACCGACCAATCTTTCACACTGAAACTGCAACCCCAAATCCACATTGTTTACAATTCTCAGAAGTCTTTAAGGGAATAGCTACATTATGAGCCTCCTCCTACTGAAGTCTATGATACAACTGACATCTGTGGAAGACGGAGTAATCGCGTTGTTGGCAGCATACTCGGAGCATTTCCTCCAAAACAGCGCCATACAACGCGTAACAACTACAGTTAGATCATAAAACAATTTTTGCTTCTAAAGCTCCATGTGTCAAACACTGTCGCGATCTGGACAACAAGCTTCCTCGCGATCATATTACGCTTCCTGGAAGTCTCACGAGTTGTAAACATGCTGCAAACCCCCTACATGCTCCAACTTTAAGGATGTTTCTCCACAAAAACACTCTCAAAAAAGGTTAAAAGAAACGTCAGATGACCATACCTGGAGATCGGCAGTAGCTTATTTGATTTACTACGATACACAGACATTACGCACTGTATCATCACAGGATGACTATGGTGTACACGTCATTTCCCATATGGGAGCCTGCCTCAAAACAAACAGGCATGTTAGGAATTGTTTTCCAAAATGAATATAAAATTCCTATAAATGAAAACTCCTTTTGTGGAAATACAAACATGATAAAGACGGGAGCATTAACAATAATCAATATCAATAGGGAGAAGTGCGTAAATTCACTGTGTGCATCTTGTTTACCTTTCGCTCCCCCTCCCTCGCGCTCTCTCTGCATGATGCGGTTTATAATTGAGAAAAGTCATTCTATATGATGACGTCATTATATGTACCGCGCGAATATTATTCATCAATTTGAATCTTCTGGACTATTAATAATTATTAGTAGCTAATAGTAGCCTATTAGCAGCAGCTCATAACGACTTTTTAATATTTTACACTTCAACAAACTTCACACGGAAAGTTCACATGAATGAATGTGTATGATCAGTTTTATTAATAATTATAAGAGCCGTGAGGATAAAGAGCGGAGGCGGAATCTGTGCGCATTCATCGCAGGTTGAAGCTGTTTGGACAGGCTCAGTCTGTTACTACAGTAGTGGAGATTACACTCTTCTCTGGTGAACAAAATTACATTAGACCAAATGATATGAACGTTTCTGTTTAATATCTCTCCACCTATATATACCTTTCAGTGTCCCTCCACATCCGTGCGTAATGGCACACTCATAAGAAGTACAGAGTCCAACCATTTCAGAATCATGGTGTACTAATGGACACATCTGTTATTACAATACATCTAAGTTAGAAGAATAAGACTCATTATCATTCTTTATGATGGAGGAGTAGGCTACACAGTAAACGTACTTCATAGTACTCTTGCATGTAGTCTACGCAGGACTTAGTTCAACCATGTCAGAAACATAGTGTACTTTCTGTAACACAAAGTTTACTAGAAAATAGTTTGGGGTTTTAAAATGTTAACACCTTATTTTGAAAAACGGATGTTGCCGCAGACTCGTAGTACTATTCTGCCACTAACTTCACCAATCTTTGAAGCCGTTAAATTTCTTCCTCTTTCATACACATGTATAGCAAATTCGCTCTCAAATTTGATGCAATTTGTGCCTAGTTGAGTTGTTTTTTCTTTTATATCCTAATTTTAGTAGTTCTTTCCAGTGCAGAAGTGAACACCCTAAATGGTTCATGTTTGTTCAATATAACAGCTATAGTAGGATAACTAAAAGTAGACTTAAGTAGGCTAAGAAAAAAAATAGAGATGTAACCTACTGTCTTGTGTTATTTGCTGCCTGTGAAAATATGAAATCGGTAGTTCATAAACCTTTTGACTTGTCGCTTCTTTCAAAAAAAATGAGTGTACCGTTTGGGACCATTTGCAGATGTCTGTGATTTCCTTGCAGTTCCATTATAGAGAGACCTCTCTTCTTAATTTCTCAGAAGAAAAAAACAAGTTAGGTGGCCCATAGAGGACTAGTACTTATTAGCTTTACTTCGATCTGCTACCATAATAAAATGCTTATTCAGCATTGGATTGGTGTTAAATGTTAATGAAAAGAAAGACTATATCAGTCACAATGTCATGGTTTGGTTTTGTTTCGCCGTCTGCTTCCTGTTCCGGCAGAGCGCCGTCTGCTTCCTGTTCCTGTTCCGGCAGAGCGCCGTCTGCTTCCTGTTCCTGTTCCGGCAGAGCGCCGTCTGCCACCAGTCTCGGCAGAGCGCCGTCTGCCTCCTGTCCCTGTTCCGGCAGAGCGCCGTCTGCTTCCTGTCCCTGTTCTGGCAGAGCGCCGTCTGTTTCCTGTCCCTGTTCTGGCAGAGCGCCGTCTGTTTCCTGTCCCTGTTCCGGCAGAGTGCCGTCTGCTTCCTGTCCCTGTTCCGGCAGAGCGCTGTCTGCTTCCTGTCCCTGTTCCGGCAGAGCGCTGTCTGCTTCCTGTCCCTGTTCCAGGAGAGCGTGGTCAGCTTCCTGTCCCTGTGCCTGCTCAACGCCGTCTGCCACCAGCTTCGGCAGAGCGTTGTCAGCTTCCTGTCCCCGATGCCCAACGACGTCTCCTCGCTGGTTCGCCGACAACTGACGTTGTCTCAGCGGTTTGGCTGACACCCGACGACGTCTCCGCTGCGGTCCGGCCGACACCCGACGACGTCTCCTCTGCAGTCCGGCCGACGTCCAACAACGTTTCCTCAGTGGCCCAGTCGATGCCTGACGTCCTCCCGACGCCTGATGTCTCCTTCTCTGTGGTCCGGCCGACACCTGACGTCTTCTCCTCTGCGGCCCGGCCGACACCTGACATCTCCTTCTCTGTGTTCCGGCTGACACCTGACGTCTCCTCCTCGGCAGTCCAGTCGACGCCTGACGTTCCTTCGTCTTTGATCGGGCTGGCTCCTGGGCCCTTGGAAAGGGTCCTGCCCTTTACTGGTCGGTGACCGGGCCGCTCACCTGAGCTCTCTTGCGTTCCTGCTCGGCCTCCGGGCCGCTTACCTGAACTCTCTCGCGTTCCTGCTCGGCCTCCGGGCCGTCCCCCAGAGCTCTCTCCTGTGTCTGCTCGGCCTTCTGGCCAACCCCCAGAACTCTACCCTGAGTCTGTTCGGCCTCCCGGCCGTCCCCCAGAACTTTCCCCTGTGTTTGTTCGGCCTCCATGCCGTCCACCTGAACTGACTAAGGCCTGTATGCCTGATCCCCCTCCACCCACCCTGGGATGGTTTTTTGAGGTTTTGGGACATCTGGGAGCTGTCCCTTAAGAGGGGGGTACTGTCATGGTTTGGTTTTGTTTCTGTATTTAATCTTGTTTTAGTTTTCATTATTTCCCTCGTGTTCTGTGTATGTATGATTCCTAGTGTGGTTTACTTTAGTCTTCAGTGTGTTTCCCTGTGTCCTCCTATGTTACCTGTAAGTTTATTTCCTGTGTTGTGTTTTAAGTGTAGTCTTTAGTGTTTCCTGTTTTATTTTGTATATCTGGTTTTAGGTGGTGTCAGTGTTGGGTTTTACTTTGTACTCCTGTGTTCTTCGTTCCTTGTGTTTCCCGCCTTTATTACCCTGATGTTCCTCACCTGTCTCGTTAGTCTCACTGTGTCTGATTACCCCTTGTCTATTTAGTCTCTGTGTTTGCCTCAGTTTCTTGTCGGTTCATTGTCTTGTCTTATGTTGGTTGTCGTGGCCTGTGGTTCTTGTGCCTGCTCCCTGTGTTTTTTCCTCGTGGATTTTTGGATTTCTGTTATTTAAGTAAGTCTTGGTTTTTGCGTTTTTGCCCTTTTTGTTAAAATAAATAATTTAAGTTTTTTTCTGCAATTGGGTCCTCCCTCTCCTGTTTCCTACCTGCTACATCATGACACACAAGGGGAATTTTTGCAGAGCTTACTTCAAGTACATTTAGTAGTTACTCCATCTCTTTGCTTAAGTAGACTTTAAAAAGCCAACAGGATTTGTACTACTAATTGATTGATTTACAGTTCATATTAACTGCTTTGATTGATTTACATTTCGTATTAAGTGCATGCTTTGTGTAATCTTGAAGTATAACCTGTAAGTACTTCTTCTACCGCTTAATAATGTTTGCATGGAGGCTCAGCAGGAAGTCAGTGCAATGACCCAACAAATCCATGCAACACAGCCCACCAAACATGGAATCCACAAACTATGATAAGCTTTTTCAACGTAAGCAGGTATTATGAGTATAGACAAGCTTTAACATGTAAGATCGAAACACGTGGCTTTCTCACCACAGACTATGAGCAAATGCAAGTTTAAAGAAATATTTGACTTCAGAGGAATATTTCCAGAATACATAAAGGCTTAAAAATCCTCTAATCTTATTCTCACTTAATTCACATTCTCTTCAACCGTGAAGGATATCAAAGCCAAAGGCAGTTATAGAGATGTATCGAAAAAATAACAACTAGGTTGTAACGCAAATATAGGGTTGCCCCTACTTTAAACTTAACTCTAGAGTCATTATGCCTCAGTAACTTTTGGTAGACTATCCTAACCTAAAATACCTACCGGTAAATATTTCACAAATGTGAGGTCCAAGGATGTGAGGTCCAAGGATCAATAGAGATTTGTTTTTATTATTTATATAACTTTTACCTCAGGTGAAAAGCACAAATGGGTTCCATGTTCAGGTTTTGGGGTACAGGGCTGCATTGCCAACCGGCCAAATCAACCAAAAATCTGGTCTTGTTACTTCATTATTGAGCTCTTTAACTTATTTGAATATAATTGATGTGGAGTTTATTTTATGAAGTGATTGCAATGCTAGTTATTGTCCCATCAAAATAGAACCAGTCAGCTTTTGGGTGTCTTGATATGGGTGGACCATTTGGGGCCAAACAGAAAATATTTGCCTAAGGCACACTAAAAGGATTCACCCAGCCCTGCGGTTTGGTCTACGTCAGTCTATTCTGATTAAATGTACATTTATATATTAATTATATATATTTTATCTTGTCTTTTCGGAACCAATCATATAAGTAAGAAAATAGAATTTCACGATGAGTCACCTGATTTCCAAAAACTCCAACTGAGCAGGCAGTGGACACTTCATCTGCGCCGAACCACTCGGACGCCAGGCGGGAGGGCATCCCGAGAATGAAGACCTGACCGAGGGAACTTGCAAACTGTCCCAGCATGGTCACCCAAAATAGGTTGGGCTTTGCGCTGACCACCTTTATCCACGTCCCTGCGCAATTGAGCGCGTTGGCAAGCAGTGCCATGACCCGCAGTCCCTTCTTATCCAGCAGCCAGGTGACCGGAAAAATGCAGGGAATATAGGTAAGCATAAAGATCATGGATAACCAGTCTATAGCAAAGGCTTCAACGTTGTAGAACTTCATCATGATGTTGCTGATTATCCCGTACTGGATCCATTGGTAAGCGTTAGTCAGGGAGTAAGAGCTAAACAGGAGCACAATCATCCAGCGCTTCTGGTATAGACGCGTTTCCACCGCGGGACTACTGGCACCGTTTGGGAAGCTGCTGCATTCAATGTGGTCAACTGCCTCTTGATCCTTCGCCTTCGACTGGGGACCGTTATTCTCAGTCTCCTGTGCGCCCATGTCCTTTATAATCTGAGCATTATCTTCCATTTTCTGCTTCAATTAAAATGACTAAGACAGGTGTCCTTCTCCACTGTGAAGACTTACTTGAAAAAAAAGTTAAAAATCACTTTAGTTCCCCGAGACAGTTCAAAATCACCCAGCCCTTGAAGCCTTTACCACAGGAATAAAGAACTTCGGTTTTATCCAATGCTGTCTCCATAAAGGACTGGCCTGCTCTTCAGAGGTTCATTTTATGGTCGTGTGTGAGAAATCCCTTTTACAACATGCACTAGTAGGCAAGCTGATGGCTTTTACTCCACCCAGCTCCTGAGACTGACAGTTGACATGACAGCAAGTGGGACACACTTGTATATTAGTCAATGAAAAGTAAAACTAATGCACAGAAACAAACTAAAAAGCAGATTAGTTCATCTGTGGTACAACATTCCGTGACTATTTTGACCTGTTTCAACGTAACCTCCCAGAATCATGGTCGATTCCAGATTAACACTTTTCTATACATTGTAAACAATTAGCCTGTATATTTTTTAATCTGTTTTAATGTTACTACTACTGAAATCGAAGTCTCATTTAGTCCAACTTTGTCGCGTAATCTCCGTCTTAAACTAAGTCAAATCCCCTTTTATAGAAACAAAGAGTCCCTTGTTAACTTTGTGTATTGGTTACCGGCTTGGAACTTTTACTGTTGCATACTTATTCTCTTCATAATAATTAAATGTGTAATAAATATCAAGCTCAACTAAATGAGATTAATGATTTACATATTAACTGTAAATCCCTGTTTGGTTCAAAATACAATATTTACAAATGTAATTTGATGACATTATGAAAGTTGTGTGTTTTCTGACACATCCAGTCCACTTAACCAGAATGTGTTTTTTGGTAAAATTTCCCACTCATTAAATTTTTACCCATTTGTTGGGTCCTTCTTCTTCCCCTCAAAACATGCAAAACAACCATGGGAGGTTTGGGGTTAATATCTCAAAAGTCCCTCCTTTGAAATAGAGAAAACATGTGGAAATCTCATAAATATTGTACGTTAAATTAGGTTTTGCTGCTACTGGCCACAAGATGGCCCTGTTTACAAGGAATTACAATCATAACCGTTGACCACCATACAAAAAATGTTGTACATGTTTGCAGTTTTTCTAGGACTCAAGAAGTCAAGTAAAAAGAAACTAAACATTTATTTCTGAATGGAAATACAAAATTGGATTTTTTGATAGCTTATATGCTTATATAACATCATATACAAAAGTATAAAAAAACATAACTGGCAGTAACAATATGATAACAGAAAATAAAGTACAATGTAAACAGTTCATATATATGTGCATACATGACGCCTGCGCCAAAACATAATAAAGAAACAAAAATAAACTGAGGCGGCTGTTAGAACTTCCTTTAGAAATATATAGATTGTACTATTTTTTGAACATTTTGAAAGAAAAATGTAAGAAAAAAAAAACATTACATACTATCTGTATGTGACAGATAATAGACTAGAAGTTTTTTGAAGTTTGTTCTAGGCTATCTGTATCTATTTAGTCCACCCATTTACACCCAACAACCGTCTATGAGTTGTATTTCAGGTAAAATTCCTATGAGCAAACAAACTTAATTTTAGCTGCTACAAACATTTTGAAATGATACGATGTCATCAACCAGTCTAGTTACCTTTGGATCAGGCTAAGAATTTTACCACATTCACTAATGGCTTCAGCTAAGCAAAGACTTAATTATAGAACCTCTGTAACACAATACATTAAACGTTTGAAATGTAACGTAATCATAGAGAGTTGATGTGCTTTCAGGTTTACCTTCATACTGATTGATGCTTGACCTCTGATGACCAAAATTAAAAGTAAAAATAAAGGGGAAAGTAAGAGAGAAACAAAAAGAATAATGTCCAATCTGATTGGATCTACATTTTTTTGGTATAATTCTCTTTGACTTAAGGTTGGAGGATTTGGCTGCTTAGTCCTCCATGACCGAAGCCCAAAGCTAAGTGCTGTTTGTTGGATTCTTTTTCTCTGCTGTAAACTTTACTTGGCCTCCAGCTGCTGCAGCAGTGGGTTCACCTCGCTCTCCGGGGTTTTGACGCTATCAGTGCTGACAATACACGTGGGGCGATGGCGGTTCAACATGAGGATCAGTTGCTGTCGTTCCAGCTTCAGCTCCTCGATCTGGGCTTTAAGGTCAGAGTTTAACATTTCTAGTCTCTCTGATTCCTACGAGAAGAAGGAGATGGAGGAGGACAGACAGAAATGTTATTTTGCTATTTTAAAGACAAAATATAAAGTTCAAATTATGATTGAATAATAATCCAAGTATATCTCACCTTCTGTAAATAATCTGTCCGTTCTTTCTTTTTGTTTCGACATCGAGCTGCAGCCACTTTGTTTTTCTCCCGCCTTCGTTTCCTCCTTTCCTCCTCTTCATCTCTCTAAAAGTCAGTGCATGTACAAAAGTTTGAGGTTAAAGGTGTGGAGAACTGGGCTATACTTTCAATGTTTCACTATTAAAGAATCATCTTACCCTCTTGAAATATAAAATGATAAACTCCTTGGTAAATTTTTCTCATTTTCAATTGTTCTTCTCACGTTATGTTGATTCACTTCAATTACTGTATGCAGTACTGCACTAAACAAAGTGATCCATTGTTATTTTTGTCCTTTTACTTGCTATTTTGTATCACCACTTGCTTACATGTGTACAAAGGAAACACAAATTACGGATATACTTAAACCTGTTTTTTATACATTTGAAATATTCTGAATATATTATGGCCAAAATCTGTTAAATTAGTTCAGAAAACAGAATTTTGGATTTCGTGTGCTTCTGACTGTGACTAAATCTCACAACGAAAAATAAAACTGTTAAGCATCACATCATATACAGTACATATCGCTTATCAGTCACTTATTTTTCTTCCTTTACCTCTGTCTTGATGACTAGGGGCCTCTTCCCCAGACTATCTAGGAAGTGCAGCGGTGACAACATCGTACTGAACTCCTGGAAGTCACTGAACTTGAGCTTGTCAGTCAGCGTGGTGGCTGAGATCCCAGCCAGTGGGCCAAGGCTGGGCAAGGAGCCTGCTGTCACCGAGGGATCTGGAATTTGTCCTGGCATCGTGTCAGACTTGGTCGTGACCACAGCTAGGAGGCAGAGAATGGGAGACATACTCAGACTGCAACGAACCAGCTCAATGAAAAACATACAACATCCTGCCTTCTGTTTTCTTTGCTGTTGTACAAACTGGGACATTATTTAATGGTTAAAGCTCAGAATAAACATTGAAATTAATAAATTAGAGACGAAAAGATTTGCAAGTGTGACTTTGACAAACAGTCCGTAGAGGACTACATGAAGGTATTTGCCTGAGGTGCGCTGCCTCTTTCCATCAATCAGACTCACCTCACTCTGATGAATTGCTGGTTTGTGTTAGGAGCCAGATACTGAGGCTGCTCTCATTAAGTAATTTTATTACTTTGCTTCTTTTTGTGGCATGAATATAGTACTATTTACATACATCTTGGGGGAATAAGTACAAAGAAGTCTCAGACTAGCCTTCGCCTCGAAATCCCTGCATACACTGGTTTCCTCCTTATTAGACTAAATGTCAGGGGAGTAAAATTGAGCATTATGTAATCAGGTTATATCCCCAAAGTACTCGCTTTGTTTAGCCTCATATAAAACTAAGGATGACACTGTTAACTTGTGTTTGGACCAATTTTCAATATAGTTCCACTTTAGGCAATCATTTTCAAAATGCTGAGCCTGAACATTTACAGTAAATATGTTCAAAACAATGCAAGAAGAGTGTGCACAAAGACGGCCAAAGGCACAGGAAATTACTACAAGAGGTCAGCAGATCTCAAAGTCACATGATGCAACAACTATCTGATGACAAATACAGAGGTTTAGGCTAAACTGCAATCAACAGACAATATGATAGAACAGTATGATGACAGTACACCTGGTAAGTTAGCACTTGTGAGGTCGATTCTAAAAGACTTGTGAATGTAGGTCTAACAACATGCATACACAACACAGTTATGTAGGGCACAGAAACGTAAAGGTCACATGAGAACTACTTTCAATTTGAATACTTCCCCAAACAGGTCCAAAACACAAAGATATCTGCAGTCCATGGTGACCAAATGCAAAATTCCCCTTCAAAAGAGGTACAAAAAAAAAGGAAACTTGAAGGAATGTGTATTTAAGTGCTTCAGAATTTCTTAAACACTGGCCAATGCAAATGACAAAACTGACATGGCATGATTTCTCAATATTTAGCATAAAACAAAGTCCATATATGCAATTATTAGGCCTACTAACAAAAACCATCCGAATACAACATGGGTGGAGATATGATTGTTAATTATTCTCTTAAAAATCAACTTTACTGAACACTGATAGTTCAAGAAACCAGTGGACTTCCACTGCTCTAGCTGTTCTCACCAGAGCTGTTCACTATAGCGATAGTGAATGACAATGACTTTTCAGTTGCTCATAAACACGTGTAGAGTGATCTTAGATCAGCTATGTGTTGCAGCACGCACTGAAGCCATTGGTCAACGTGAAAGCGGAAGTTATTCTTCAGTGCGGCGTTCATCTCAACGTTACGTAACGTTGTCTTCCCCATCAGAGAGCTGCAGTGATAAAACGCTACAGCTTCACGTATAGATGAGTTTTCTCTTCAGAAATAAATTACACCATCAATGATCAATGCACATAGTCATTAATAAAGGACAGACAACTCTGAATAAGGACATTATGTTCTGAAATGTGCACGCCGCTTGTCCGCTGCAAGAAGCATGCAAACAAAAGAAAGTGATCTGTGTGAAGCATGCTCAAAAACATGTCGCGTTGAACTCTGAATGGAGTTAATCGTAGTTAAAAGTGATGATATTACAGACGTGCTTGCTGTCTGTTCACAAACTCTGCTCGTTATGACCTATGCGTGGCGCGGCTATAAGCTGTTTATTATGCAACACATTCTGAGCTCTCGATTTATGAAGTTTTGTGTACTGACCTGACTTTGATCCCAGGTTCCCAAACTGTCCTTTCTTGTGGTCAGCCGAGGGTCGAGAGTAGATTTTAAAAAGTGGGAATCGTTGCATCAGCCCGATTTAAAACGTGATCCCAATCTGGGAGGATTTGGGAATGCGGAACTTGTGCTATGCCAGCCAAACGTAAGCAGGGATGTAAAAAAAAAAGAAAAAAAAAGTACATAGTGGGGGCAGAAGTGGGGAAGTCGCACCGCTCCTCCCATACAGAAACACGGAGACTGCGGAAAGCAACGACATAACGCGGCTCAGATGAAGGCCTGCAATAAAGATACAGTCCAACTCCTCCTAAACTCGAAATCATAAAGCTTGCGCATTCATCAGTGACAGTTTTAGTTACTCTAATCACACTTGTGGGATGAAAACATTATATTGAAAATACATTTTTCATCTTCATTTCTACAAAAAACAAGCACCAAACATCACTCTGAATGTAGGTTTATTTTACATATTTTAGCAGCAAAGATAAGCAATCAATGCTTAATTCACTCATTTTTAAATTTAACAAATAATTTAAAATCTGAAAGGTAAAAAAATAAATGATAAGTTACATCTTGATAAGATATATATTTATATATATAGTATATAGCACTGGATGTTTTCATGGAAAACTTTCAATGAGGTCAAACCACAGTTGATGACGTTGAGGTATGCAGGTACTCAAACATGAATGAATATGTAAACACATTTACTGCAATCAATACACTACTGACAGCAAAAACACTAAACCATACTGTAACATTAAGTCTCACATAACATCTTAGATCTAGTAACAGATCAGATATATATAAGCTTTGAAAATTACATGACATTTCTCTGCATGCGCTTTATAATCAAAACATACTTCTGTCCCTTCTGTAAAAGCAAAAGCCATGCTTTCAGCTACATCACTATGTGGGCTGTTAAACTGAAGGAAGTTTATAAGTTTTGCTTCATCACACACGAGACTGAACTTGAATCCTTCAAGTGTTATAGCACACTGTGGTATCATTTCAAAGTCATGAACCTGCAGAACAGAGAAACCAAAGAGATGAGACAGATCACATCCCTCTGTGCATTATAAGGCGAGGAGAGTCGGAGAGTTAAGAATATCAACAGATTCAGCTTTGCCTCCTCCACCTTTATGGCTGTCAAGTCCCTCTGCGAGACAGTCCAGCTCAGGACATGCAAACGTGAACACAGACAGGTAGCTGCTGCAGGTGGGTGTGGAGGTCACCACGGGAGTGCTGAGAGGCTCCAGGTCGCTGGAAACAGACTTGTACAGGGTCTCCCAGTCCGAGACCCCGAGAGAGCTGCTCAGGTCTATGTCTGGCACAGATCGAGCCGTTTCCATGGGGGTTTTATCCTCCAAAATGGGCAACATATTCTCCAGAAGCCCTTCCTTCATGTCCAGAGAGGGCTCCATATCGCAGAGGTTGATATCAGCACTGGCACACAGGAGAATATTTGAGTTCCCAGAGATGGCTGTGGAAGGATCGCTGGGAATGTCCATCTCCTGAAGCGAGGGAGCTTCCTGGATGCTATCCTCTGGAAGCCTGTCATCGTCTGGACTGGGTGGTGGCTCTGGGGAGCCCGTGGGCTCCTGGAAAATAGACTCCATCTCTTCTGATATCTGGCACATTGGTTTATGTGTGGAAAGGATCAATTCAAGCCTTTCTTTTTCTTTGAGGAGGTTCGCTATCTCTGTCTCCAGGGCTGCTTTTTCCTCCTCCAGCTTGTCGGTCTCCTTCAGACAGATGAACATCCAAAAATCAACCACATTGAAAAAATACAAAAACAGTGGGTGCTAAATCACAGCTGAGAAAGTGCTTCACTGTTTACTTACAACTTGAAGTGTATCTGTGAGCTCCCTTCTTCTGTTGCGACACTTTGCTGCGGCCATTTTATTCCTCTCCCTCCTTACCCTCTTTTTCTCCTCCTCCTCTGGAGACAGCTGCGATGTGACAGAAATAATTCAGTTATTACCTTGAAGAATCCAGCCATTTCATCTTCTAATCCGCTACATCCGTTGCCAATTCCCCCTCTGAAGACTGGCAAAAGCATGTTTCGCTGCAATGCATCTAAAAATAGCCCATTGTTGTAGACTCTCTGTGACCTGAATACAAATTGAGTGCCTAAGGAAGGCACACAGCCGGCGCACACTACCAGAGCCGCATGCACAATTGCACTGTTGTACACAACGATATGTGTATGCAAATACACAGTATTATCTCAGTAGCAGGTAGACTTCATCTGAGCAAACCTACCTGCTCTGTTTTCCCCTTTCTGGCAGCATTTTTCCCCTTACTCCCGCCCTCTTTGGGTGTTGCCTGGTGAAAGCTTTGTGCTTCATTGGCTTGCTTGCTACCCAGAGACTGGGAGACAGCTGTAATGATTGTAGGCTGGACCATCCACTGGAAATCTGGGGTAGAGGAAATTGCAGTGACTGTTGGCACAAATGGAGCGTCTTCAACACTCATGTCTTGGCAGAGCTCCTAAAAAAAAGCACATTTATTGACATTAAAAGTACAATTAAGGATGTTTTTTTAAATAAATATGTATTTCAGAGCTATGGGTGGATTCAAGTTGCTCTAGTTGTGAGCTCAAACATTCTTAAACATTCAACGATATGTTTAGAGGGTTGATCAGACAGTAGCCTGGATGCTTTTAATTACTTCTTGAAATATACTAAACCAAAAATAGCTTTCTCCAGATCAATACTTGACTTTATCATTGTTTCTGACGTCAACACTGACGCAGAGATGCTGTGGAGTCTCCTGAATGGATTTATTTTTCTCAATGAACCGCTGCATCGACACGCTCACATTTGGTCCCAGGACGTCGGAATCAAAACAACCTGACCATCGCGACCATTCAGTCACGTTTCCATCCAATAACACATTCAGTGTGATAAAACATCAAACGTGTCAAACTAAAAAAAATATATGGTCTACATTTAAGCGAACCCAGTTAATTACAATCTTATCAATCAGTCCCCCCCTCCCCCCACCACGGAAAGCATCTGTGGATCACATTGAAGGGGGATATTTAATTTGCTTGTAATGTGTAAATGCCTCCTTGGCTGCATGTGGAAGATATGAACATCAAAATCCTTTCATACCTTTGCATTGCTTTCTGAGGAGGAAGCAGGGGAGATCGCCTCTTCTGGCATCTTCTGGCAAAGTGTCCCGGTAGGAGATTCTGTTAGGTAGGTGGGAGAGACTGAATCCATGTCAGTCGTCAGGCTGTGATGCATCAAGAGGAGAACAAATAAAACCAGTGATAAAAATAGCTCTGGCCTTCCGCTGGTCAGAGCTGCACGGGTCTTTTCTCCAGGTATATACCTGGTAACTGGACGGCTAGAATGCAAGCCCCTCCTTTTATGCTCTGCTAGAATTTTATGAATGAACCAAGACTGTACCATCGCGGAGAGGGAGGGGGGGCAGACTGGCGGTCACACGGGTCCATATTTCTGGGTAACAAAGCTATTTCTTTTTACATGTAGGAGCATCCTCTTCTTCTTCGTTCTTTCCCCCTTTATTTTAATTGATTGCTTCGACGAACATTTCAATTTCATTTGAACGATCACATCGTCAAAGCACGACAATAACTTTTAACTCCCATTCATAAATAATATAATGATGTGAATGCATCTGAGATGAGAAACGTGAGACTATTTTAAACAAACACGCAACCATTTTCAGTGCGATTGGTGCATTCATCAGGTCAAAAGGTAAACACGAGTATGAATTGCCTGCGTTTAATTCATTGGCCTAATATCTAAGTGCGAGGTCAACACTTAGTATTTTTTAACCATGTCGACTATTTAGTTCACAGATGCACTTGATACCACAAATCCCCATATGGGTTTTTTTTTTTTTTTTTTGGAAATGCATTTTTTTTCAGTCTCAGTCTGGCACATGTCTTGGTAGAAGCTCAGCCATTAGGGCCTGTCTTTCTTCAAAGATCGGTCTCGAGATCTGCTCGCAGACATAATAAAATGAGGCTGAGTTGTTTACTAGGGAGGAGGAGGGGAGGAGGAGAGATTGCACATGTGGGGGCGGAGATGTGACGTGACCAGACCAAAAACTGAAGGGGAGGAGGATAAAGAAGAGGAGGGGAACTGCCTGTGACAGGGGCAGCATCATCCTTCACCTCCCTCACAAAAGAACGGGATTAGAACGAGTCCAGACTTTGTGTGTTCTCCTGATCTCTGTCCTTTTCACAACTGGTGTCTGCTGCACAAATCCATCTATCAACTTCAACAAATGTCTTCATGAAGACACACATTTAAAAAAAAAATTCGCTGACAAGTAGGAAGTCAGTGAGCAGCCAAGAATCAACAAGTGATCTGAAGGTGCACGTGTTCCACACAAACAAATGGCCAAACCCATTTTCAAAATAACACAATTTGTTTCAAGCATACTCAACTAAAGAGACATTCTTGCTAAATAAACTCACTATCCACTTCAATTAAATACCTTATTTAGCGGAGTCCAAATACAGAGCTTGTTTTCTCTCTTAATAATAAACTAATCAGATCCCTGTCAGAAATAAACTGTCAATAATAATTTTGAGTACAGTTTATTAATCCAAACTGGCTGCTTGAATGCCTGTTGACAATTGTGCCCGCAGTAAATTAGACAAGTCAAAGAAATCACAAAATATAAACATTGTCAATACTTTTCACTCTTATAATATCTAAGTCAGATATAGTAGAGCAATGATTCTGAAAGTGGGGTCCCAGGACCCCCAGTGGTCCGCGAACCATATAGCTTGGGGGTCAATAGAATAATTTACAAAACAACTGTAATTGTGTGCTGTGACATGGATTAAGCATATTTAAAAACTGGGACCTGTTGTACCAATAAATTCTGCTATTTTGTCCAATATTTCTGCCCACTTTAGTTTTGTGCCAATGAAACATTACATAGTATTAATATAAGCTTATCAATGTTACAATAACGAGGGGGTCCTTGGAAAAATCTCTCATCTGAAAGGGGTCCATGGTCTAAAAAAGTTTGAGAACCCCTGGAGTAGAGAAATAGATGACTCATTTCACTGGTGCATTTAAGACAGCTGGCATTAGACATTCATTCACACAATAAGTGGAGTGACATTTTCTCACATAATTCTGTGTTTCTTGTCATAATGAAACAACTGAATGGCTTCAGCCACTTCAATGAACAATGACTTTTGGTTATATATCCACCTCCTTCTCAAGTGCACAACTCCAGAAAAAAAGAAGTAATTGTTTGAAATGTTGGTCAAGATAACCAGGGGGGGAAAGCTTTATCATCAAATGTGCAGCAATATATAACGTGTAAATTACCACAATGGGCACATTATTATTTACCAGATGATAATGTCATCAAGTCTTATTTTTTCAGAGCTTACAACATACAGTGTTATTTCTGATTATGAAGAAAACTCTGTCTTACTTTGAGTTTGTTGTCTTTTTTAACAAACAAAAGATTCTGGACCAACACCTTAAGGCTTTGTTTTTAGTTTTGAAACATTTGATCAATTTATTGATGGAAATGTTTCAGTTACAAATTCATAAAAACTGCATATTTAATTTAAAATGTATACCCACTCATCTATCTCCAAATAGTTGCCATGCTTTATATAGTCTTTTCAGCCTTCCGAGGTTGGGTTTCTGCAACTCCTGTAAGGTAAAGAGTGCTCAGTCACCACCTAAATGCTTTGATTTACAATGACCTAAACACCACATTTAACTCAAAGTCAGATGTGCTACTCTACGGTTGTACCTTCTGGTCTTTGTCCAAATGTAGGATGTCTACTAAAGGAGCAATGGATGGACGACCATGGGCACACTGGAAGGGCAGCTGGCAGGAGGACAAGGACGCCACCAAGCTGCAGCATTCATCTCTGCTCAGGCTGTCGTTGAACTTGATGGCACCTGTTCAGTATGTAAATGTTATTAAATGATTTGCATGAAGATTTCAAATGGATATCTATGTATAACGAGCCACAAGTGCACAAATAACCAAAGGAATGTTGAGCCGTAATGAAAGCTTACCATGGCATGCTATGGAGGCAAGCACCTTCAGCACAGTCAGAGGCAGAGTCCCTTTTACTCTTCCTGTTGTGCAAAGTAACTGGGACATGAAAAAGAACCAAGGAAAGAAATAGTTATATTTGTCTTTATTGATTTATAAGATACTTTCAGTCAACAATGTTAGGAAGTTCGAGAGACTTTTCCAGCTTACCTCTATCTGCTCTCGAAGATACTCCTGATTCCAGGGGGGGGGAAAAACAGAATTCAAACATGAAGGGCAGAGTAATACAAGAGATGTTCTTCATACAGAGGTTTCTGAAGTCTTACCTCCACAATTGGCTTGATCACAGAGGGTCTCCCTCGCCTGAGCTCATTACTTTCTTTTTCCATGAAGCACAGAGGTACTTTCCCTACAAAAACGAGGGGATCTGCTGCCCCCGAGAATGTCACTCCCAGGCCCAAACTCCGCAAATGGGGCTGACAAGACCTGTACCAACAAGGGTCAATGACACGTTAGCAATACTTTAGACACTGCTTGAAATAATGTCCGTAGTATGACACAAAAAGTTAAAAACAAAAGAAAACTACCAATGAGAAATGATAAACATTTAGCATGCAGTGGTGTCTAGTTAATCCACACAAGTTTAAGAGTTAAAACTAAATAACAGGAGACAGATGAGATGAAAGTGCACTCATATTATTCAGTCAGGGAGCCCGCTGTGCTTAGTTGATTGAGCAGGCACCCCATGTACAGACGCTTGTAAGAAAAACTCTGAACAAATCCCAGACTGACGGTGAACCTTCTTCTATTAATAAAGTCAGCCACCAAAGAAACTCTGAAGGAGTACTGAAGCTACGCAATGATGGCATATGAGCCAAAGTGCTGCACAACAACTCTGAGGTAAGACGGGGCGGGGAATGAGGCTGCGTCACTACACCCACTCTTTCTGTCATCTTTATTGCTACCATCCTTCACCTCATTGCCCAAATCTTCTGCTGGGTGTCTTAGATGTTGTAGAGAGGGGAGAGCAGGCTCTTAAATCCCAATGAGTTTAAGACCAAATGCATGGTCAGTAAATCCAATGACAACACAATTAAACTAAAGAAAAAAAAAAAAAAAGAAACACCAATTCATAAAAGACTGTAGTTTCTGAACATGCAGAAGGAAAAGATCCTGCATCATTCCCGAAAAAGGGAAAAGTAGACTTTCCCCTCCAACAGGAAGAAGACTCCACTTAAAATGTATTTATTTTCTTAGAGATGAGGTTAAAGATTTTCTTGTCGCACTTTGCATCCCGAAGACCCACCTGAGAAGCCTTAGCTCCTCCTCTGTAACACTGATCTCAAGAGGTGGAAAAATGGCCGATGAACACAGACGTCTCTGTCCTGGTGCATCTGGATCGTCTTCATAGGAATCTATGACAAGACATGTGATCGAACACTTCAGTCTCAGTGTTAATGCTTTGTACGAAGCGTTTGGGGTTTTTTTGTCAGATTTTTTTTGTCACCTGCAACTAGATTTTCAAGACGAACCCTCTCATGTGCAGCATGTTGATCCACCAGCACAAGAAGGTTTCCTGGGATTTCAAAATAAAGTTCATGAGATGCTATTTGGAAAAAAAAAAAACCAACAACAACAACTGTGAAGTTCTTGTCTATACCTTTAGTTTCAGTAAGTGTTGATTGTTTTTCTTCTTTCTGAGTTTCTTGCGTGTTGATAAGACAGGCAAGAAACTTCTTATCCACTTGATGAATAACCTATAAAAGGTCAAACAATTAGGTTATAATATAAATGGCAAAAGGGCGTTTAGTAAAAGGCAATGTGGCTGAATTAAGAACATTTGTCCAGAATGTTTAAAAGAGAAACAGGCCTTCATTGAGAGAATCATGTCCTTTGAAAAACGGTATGGAAACAGGATGTTGTGGACTTTAACGGCTAGCCCATCAGCTTGCCCGCTGGATATGTCCACACCAACCTGTCAATACAGCAGATATTACAAACACGCAGATAAACAAACACATTTAGACACAAGTACACACAGAATTCTCATTTACCATAGGAGGTCGGACGAACACAGGATTATTCCATTTCGAGTAAAGAGAGGTGAGTGAGTTTTCCCCACTTTCATCTGTTAAGACAAACAGATGATAGATGAACACTAATAAGACAGAATTCATCTTGCTGACGTGAGTGCTATATCTGATGGTGGCTTCCTTCTTTCTACTATCTAATCTCTCTGTGAGGTACCTCTGTCGTCAAGCCCTGAACTAATCACTCGCTCTCGCCTGGATTTAGGGAGGAAGGGCAACACTAGATCCACCTGAAACGGATAACACCTGTGCTCCATCCCTACAGTTTCAGGAGCAACAATCACAGCGACAGTCAATGTGGTAAATGTAGAGTTCTAGACATTGTTAGACGCAGAGAAGAAAAAAAAATACATACCCATTTCAGAGATCACACTAACTGCCATATTGGTGACATCGGATGTACAGCGCACTTGTGTTTCTTCAGTAGCTGGGTCCTTGTATCGACTGAGCCCGGTCACTTTGTTCACATAAACCATCTTTCCCACGGATGTGTCGTAGTGATGAAGCCAGTCTCCGGATGTTGTGGATTTTTCCTCCTCAGCTAGCAGTGGATTTGTACTGCAACCTGGCTCCGGGTCCAGTGCACAGCAGCAGGGATTTTCATTGTTATTGGGGTCTCCTGTGCCACCATTATTGTCCTGTGAGGGAGTCCTGGATAGTTTTGGAGATGTATCGGAGTAGTCCCTCCTGTGTTGTTTCAACTGGCAGAGTTTGGTTGCCAACGTCTTTTTGGTTTTCTTCTCTTCTGAGACTGATTTTAACTTGGTGAAAACAGAAAGGGCTGATGGACTTTGCGTTTGTTCTTTTTCTTTACCTATGACGCCACCACCTTGGTAATCTTTCTTGCAAACATACACATGTTTGGAATTTAGAGCATCGCTGTTTGTCTCTGGAGGTCTAGCACTATTGTCCCGCTGAGTCTCTCCTGAAGGGAATTTCAGTTCGGCAGATTTACAATACTCTCTTCGAAACCTCTCAAGAGATCCAGGCTCCTTACATAAAGATAACTTGCGACAAGAAACAATCCTGGGAATCTTTGAGGGAATAATGGGAACAAAGTCTTTGCATTGTTTCGGACAAGATTTGTCATTGTCTGGATCCAGGGAGATTAAAAAGCTTCTAGCTTCACATTTTCTCTTTAAACTTTGCTGCTGAAAAAGGAGCGTGCAGTTTTTCGATGAACCCCGAGTCTGAAGACTTTCGTGAACGTAAGGGTCACTAACACTTATCTTTTTGTTGCTCTTAACAGACTGTCCTTGAACCTGACAGTGAGGTAGTGTTTGCTCAATTCTTTTTCCATCAGGCTGAATTTGTTGAGTGACGCTGTGCTGTAAAGTCACATTGTTGACTGAGTGGTTTAATTGTATCTCTCTGCCACATATTTCACTTTCTGGTTGTCTGATCCGATTAGACATAGATACATTTTGAGGGACTTCTCCAGCCTCACTGAGCGTCAGCTCCTCTTCTTCAGTAATGTTCCCATAACATGCAGGTTCCATTCTATCCACATCACTGCTACACTCTTTGTTCCCTTCACCCTTTTCCCTTTCCAACCCACCTGCAGTGACCCTTTGTTGCCCTATTTGTTCAGTCTCTTCTTCACCCTCCATTGTAGCAGACTCCTGGCAAACAGTGTCTCCAGACACACTTTCATATTTGTCTTTACGATGAACAGACTGCGATACCAGTTTCATCCCGATGCTGCAATCTAGTGCGGAAGTATCGCTTGTTTTTTGGCCACCATGGCTATTTTTCTGTTCCTCTTGGTCTAAAGTGTGAGCGCCAAACAATTTGGGAGATAAATAATCCACGTCATCCGGAGAAAGTTCAGCCACCAAGTTCTCCTTACTCAGGAAAGCTTTCACCGCCTGCTCCATGCAGAGCAAAATGCCATCCCAATCTCTGAACTCTATTAGAGTTTTGGCAGGCTCAAGACATATGTCATACTCTGAGTAAGAGCATTTAATATTGAGGATGTATACGCCGTGCTGCTCTTGGCTTCGCTTGTGCTTTGGACTCCTGATGGCGGACTGCCCAGCTGGACCGTCGTTTTTCTTACTTGAGCTGCTCAGCCTGCGTAGGAGAAAGTTCAACAGCTTGTGAAGCCGTGTTTTCAGGAGCAGTCGTTCATTAACATACAAGTACTGCAAGCTGTTGCTGTAGTGGCCTTCTCTGCCAATGTAGCCAATCACTTCAAATTGTCCATGTGTGCAGCTGACATCTCCAAGTTTCTGTGCTCGCCCGAGGCCATGCATCTGGACAAATCTGTGGTAGGTGTTTTTAGCTTTAGGAAGCTGTACCATCATAGCTCCTGTGCAGTCATTCTTCAGAGTGAAAGACACAGTGGGATGCATCAGAGAAATAGTCTCCACTCTGTGTCTGATCCTCTCACCCTCCAGGACAGCGTCCATCCTCTTCCTGCGGACTGGCATGTTGTGGAAGAAGTTACAAATGACGACAGTTGTCCCTGCAGAGGGTCGAGCAGCCTCGGCTTCAAACACCTCCATGCCCTTGCCGTCCTTGAAAAGTTTGATGTGAGTTTTCACTGATGATCTTGTCCTGGAGGAGATTTCTACAAGGGTGGCTAGAGACACTACACTCGCCAGAGCTTCACCTCTGAACCCAAACCACTTGAGGTTATCCAGGTCTGCAATGGCGCTACATTTGCTCGTGTGATATCTTCTCCCCAGATTCTGCATATCTTCAACGTTTATCCCTGAACCATTATCTATAACCTGCACCTTTAAAGCCTCCATGTCCACCCGGACCCCGACACAGGTCGCCTCTGCGTCGATGCTGTTGAGGATAAGCTCCTCTACGCACTGCTGCAGAGAAGGCACTGCGACCCCAGAGCGAAGTTTCCCTTGAATCTCTTCAGGCAAACACTTAATCATCATGTCCATTAAAATGATAACCTGGTCGGCTCCACAGGAAGGTTACAGACTGAGAAAAATGGGGCTCGACATTAGCCGTTAACTAACGTCCGATAACGCTAATCTCATTGGTGCAAAAAAAACATGTAAAAAGTACGCACTTAAAAACTAAAGTATAGATAAAATGCGCTTTCAAAAACCTCAATGTAGCTTCTGTTTACAGTCAACGTGAAACAACAAGAGATAACCGGAGCGGCTGGCAGACAAAATTAACAGCGCCCCTGTCTGGTGCGGAAGACAAACAGCGTGGCATGAATCTCTTTTAATTTATATACCGCCACCTAGTGGAACTATCAGGGACTCGCCAGCTCACGTTTCCATAAAACCTTTTGTGTGTGGAAAAAAACAAACTGTAATCTTGTTTTTTTTAACAAGAGTATTATTCTTTTAATCTAGCAAGTAACCCTTGTGTTTTCGTGTTATATAATACATCTTTTTTTAATATACTTTATTTAAAGTAATTCAGCTTCCTAAAAAAAACCCCTCAATGACCATACTTAATAACTTATTTAGCAAACTATTCCAAACTGGGATCGTATCACATTTTTACCTTTAAGATCCAGAAGTCAAAATGAACAGCAGCCACAGGGCAGTAGGAGCAAATGTATTAATCATGAAAAATATAACATTCTGTTTTGTAAATTCTCCATAAACAGTAATTAACACATTAAATAATCAGAATCAGTTTTATTGGCCAGGTATTTTTAACACACAAGGAATTTAACTTCAGTAGACTGTGCTCTCTCTGTACAATGTAAACATTAAATAATAATTAACTAAAAATATAAACAAGTAATTAAAGACTAACATGCACAAGACTAAATAAGATAATAGTGCAGTCTAAGTAGTGCAAAATAAAATTCTTATAATTCTTAGTAATCTGTTATTCATGTCTCCCTTTACATTTTGTCGTTTTAAAGCTCTTTTGTTTTGTTTAATTTAAAAGCATAAAAATATACAGTTCCATTAAATGTTTCTCATTTATATTTGCGCTTTAAGAATACTTTTGATTTTCAACCAGGCATGGTTCTGTCTGTGACCCTGGCCTCTTTTCTCCCATGAGACCGCTTGGCAAGTCAAGTTCTTTTTAGATGTGTCAGTTTATTATCAGTTTGTTTCACTTTTTTTTTTTTTTTAAATACCCACCTACAAAGTTCATTCTTTGCCAGAGGAGGGCAGCAGGATTCATTCACCAGGCGTCTGCATATTCCTTCAGTCAGTCTTTGTAGAGGCAAATGAAGACATAGGTGACAGATGTTGGTCATACTACTGCCTGTCTGTGCAGAGAGGTACTTTCTGGAACAGCAACTCCATCTAGGTCTCTAGCAACCCTTTTGTTATGCGAGTAATGTCAATCGAGTAATTTGTGTTGGTTCAATAAAGCTCAAACACTTTAAAGTCTTCTGGAAGGAATTCTTTATTTATCAGTGTAATTACACATTGTAAATGTTAAAGAGGCCTAACATAAACAAAATCTTGAGCTGCCCTCCAACCAATAAAAATCCTAAATAAATATCACATCTTCTTCTCCCATTAATATTAAAAGCGAAACGTATGTGTTTTTCTATTTTACGATGTTAAAAGATGAGTGCTCTAGACTATCAACTCCTTTCTCGTTCTTGAACTCGGCTTTAGTTATGTGTGACTTGGGGCTCCCAGTGGATCTCAACCATTCTTGCATTTCTTTCACCTTGCTGCTTGGGCCTTGTAGCTGCCCCTGGACAGTTCCTGCCCCTGTATTTTGGACCCATCCTACAAGGCCAAGCTTCTTCCCTTGTGCCTGGAAAATGAAACGACAATAAGAAATTAGCTGAGACAGGAATCTGGGAAGAAGAATTTGTAAGAAAAGTAAAAAATTGGATTGGTATTGAAATCTAATCATTGATGTCATTAAGCATCTTAGAGATTTATGGATTGGACAATGACTACTTGTATTTTCCAACACATAAGAAATAATGAATGAAAAGATGCCTATAAGAAATCTCAGGCCCTCATTCTTGGCATTTAAAACTTTTTTTCTTAATTACACTTTTAATTGAAATCACTCCAGAAGACCATGAGATAAGATTAGATGTAAAAACTTGAAGTATACTGCTTGAAAACTACTGTCCTTTATTAAGGCCACTTTTCTCAAAAGTGTCCATGTAAAACTCACTTGAGTGTATTTCCGAAAAAATACACCTTGTACTTTTCCAAAAACTTCATAATCCACTGAAATGAGGTCTTCGTTGGACATACTGGACCTAGAAAAAGAGGCTATGTTATCATCGGTGTTGTCCTATGTTGGGTTTATATTAGGATACATTGTATTGACTACTGCAAGCTATGCTAACGCAATTTCTGCATGCTAAAACAAGTGTAAACGTAAAATATTCAAACGCGTTGCTTCATATTCCTTAAATTTCAATGAATAATACGCAACCGTCCTTAATATAATTCACCTGAATACCGTCTAGAAGTAGTGAGACAAATAAATACCCAGCAGCTCCGAATGATCTCGATTTCTAAACAAACGTGACTGCGCTTCCGGAAGTGCTGTTAAATAGACCAATCAGAGAGGATCTTGGTTTCTAGGCAACGAGAATGCAAACGGGGGAGAAGAGAGGGATTCGTGTTCTTTATCTATGTTCATCGCCGTCTGTAGCCTCAACATTTACATAAGTAAGCCTTTTTATTTAAAGCCAGCATAAATACAGACGACATCAAACACATTGGTAAGTGTTGGACATTTCTGTTGGGTTTAAGGGATATTTTTGTAGTTTTAAGTATGAGAACATGTGGCGTGTAGCTAAATATTAAAATCTAAATGAATGACATTAACGGATTATAGGCCTATATGTAGTTTCACATGCCTTTTATGTTGCTAAAGTAGGCCTACTTGGCTAAATTGCAAATTTTTCTAAATTAATAACAGATCAACTGCATCAGTTAGACCTATCAATAAGCAAAACAGCATATTTTTTGAGCAAAACATTGTAGTGTATTTGATCAAAAGTTAGAGAGCAAGTTATTCATATATATATATATATATGAATATCAGTTGTTTTGGCCAAGAGACCATTTCAACCTAATGACCTGCAGAATATTGTATAGGTGTTCTTGTTGTCAATCATTATTCTACATTAAGATTAGAGAGACTGACATGAAATTGCTTCTATAGTTTGAGATGAAAGCAAATTCATGTGGCCTTATTTTGTAACATTAGTCATATTTCACATTTCAGTTTTGTCCCCAGGCATGAGACCTCTTTTTCCCTTGACCTTACTTTATTCATCATTTTGTTTATTCATTATTATTCCATAAATTACACAGGAACCTCAGCAGCAGGTTTCATCCGCAAAGATCCTTATACACCAACAGCAAACAACCTCAGAGATATGATCTTCAACAACTGAAGAAATCATGAGCACATACACAAGGAAAAGGCATAGTCCTCAAGAGCGAACACATGGCAGTATCTACACTCAAGCGCAACACAGTGTAGTAGCTGGAAGGAGAGCAGATCGAGACAGCCAGCCGTTTACAAATAAGCCTGTTAGCCACAAAAGACATAACAACCCCAAGACACAAGACTCACCTGATCTGCTTGATTTTGAAAAAATAACGATTACAAAACAATCAAGGGACCCTTTGTCACCCCACGAACGTCATTCAGATGGTAGAGACACCACCAGATCCCGACATCCAAGAAAAGACACACACAGGCTGCCCAGTGGAGAACTGGAGATGACGAGAGCAATTCACGAAGAACAGTTGGTGCTACAGGAGAAGTTGTGGAGGGTGGAGGCAAAAGTAAGACAAGAAATCCAGAGAGCCAGAGATGCTTCGGCTCAAGGGAATGATTATGATCAGGGACAATCAGAAAGGGAGAAAGTTCTGACAAAAACCAGCCTGCTGGAGCAGCAGAGGAGAGAACCAGTGAGAAGCAGAGGGCTGATGATACAAGACAGAGGACAAGAGGATGCAAAACAAGAGATGATGAGGGATAGGATGAGAAATGCAGATGAAGAAGAAAGAGCATGGAGAGGAAGAGAAAAAGAAATGGAACAGTTTGAACGAAAAGGACGTCATGGCACTCATGAAATCACAGTTTGTAAGCAAGATGTGAGAGGAAAGCAGAACCAATCGAGGTGGGACAATGTGAAAGAGCATACCACAAGAAAAGGGGGCTTTGAAAGGGATCTCAGCAGCTGGGAAGAAAGAGATGGATGGTCCAAAGAGAAAGCCAAAGAAAGGCAACAGGGTACAACTTCTCTTTGTGATAAAGATTGGACCAGAGAAAAGAAATTTAGAGAAGGCATGCAAAGGGAGCCGTATAATTCACACAGAGAACATCAAATACCGAAAGTAAATCAACATAAAACTTTTCATCAAACTACAATGCAAAACCACAGAGGTGAAGAGAGAGACCTGCATGAGGAACAACTGCTCCAACCAGCTTCTAGTTCGTCTTTTTCCAGCAGACAAGAAGAACAGGAGTTCAGTCGCTTTGATGACGCCCTACAGCTTCTTCCTTGCAAAGTATGCGACCGAAAGTTTGCAAGTGAAAGGTTAGCGAAGCATGTCCTAATCTGTGAGAAGACCAAACACTCCACTCGTCAAGTCTACAACTCCTTCGCTCATAGAACCAAGGGATCCGACGTAGGGGAGTACCTAAAGACCCACAGCAGATCAACAACTCCTGAGGTAGGTCACTTACACTTAAAAAGGGCCATTTACTCATTTTGACAAACCAAGGATTGTCTTAAAGGTGGACTGTATAATTTGCACACTCTGTCTTTACATTACCCATCATACAGTATATGGCTTGGAAAATACTTTTTATTAAGGCAGTGATGTTGGGTTTGAACAGAATTTACTATCTGGGGAGAGTTTAAAGAAAAGAAAAGTACAATTCAGGGATCAAATATTTTGGCCTAAACTTCTGCTATATCTCCTTTTTTTATCCCAGCTCTATGGGGATAACATTGTAAATGTAGAATTCCATGTACAATGTTTTTAATTAATTAATTATGTTTTTATTCAGATTCTCAAGAAAAAGAAGGAAAGGAAGAACAATGTGGTAAATACAAAGAATCAGCGCACGGTCCCAAACCCAGCTAGAACTTCAAAACGGTTCAACTGAAGAAACCCAATTGGACACATAAACCACGAGCCCCTGGTCCTGGAGGCTTTCAGTCCTCCTCCACATCTCTCTCTTGAGGAGGCACGGCTTCACAACCTGTGCCCAGTGAGGGTCGTCCAGTACTTTGTTCACCGCACATTGAAGCCTTTTAATAAATCTGATTTACTTTTTGTGTCGTATGGGGATGCTACATTAGGCAGGCCTGTCTCTAAGCAGCATCTGGTGCATTGGCTTGTGTGCAGGCTGGAGTGGCCCCTCCCTCCAGGTCGAAGATAGTTTTTTGCTCTTTTAAGAGTAGCACATGAGATTCAGAACAACAATATAATGTAGCTCACTCAGATGGAAATACTGACAAAACACTCATAAAATAAGACAGCTATAGGTTTTATTTAGAATAATACACAAAGAACGACTGAACAGTGCATCTGTGTAGGGAGTGTTTATACAGTTACATTTCCACAATATTTGGTTAACTGTGAAAAGAAAACCTTATATTTAAATGCTGTCAACACACTGTATAAAAAGAACGTAAGGCACAGCATGATCTCTTCTGCACTTATTTTGGTTTCAATAGCTTGCTAAGGCATTGTAAATAAAAATTACATGTTACTATGTGAGATACTGCCAGTGTTACTCTGGTGACATCTTTCATTTCATCGAGCACAAGTCAACAGCTTGTAAGCAAACTGACAGGTTTAGAACCCCCAAATATCAAAACAATTTCATAACCAAACAATAAAGACAATAATAATAAAATAACATATCTGCTTTTAAAAAATGATGCAAAATACAGTCAAACATTATTCAGAAAGTACCATGGACAGAAAAAAGTTATGAATTGAAAAAAATGCAAGAAGAAACGACAACAATGCAGCTTTATGGTCAGCCATGTAACATTTGCTTTAAAATGCTTTTGCATTTAAAGAAAAACTGTTCATGTGCTGCACGAACAAGAATTCAAAAGTCAAAGACAGCTGGAAGAAAAAGAAACCACAAGCTTAAAAATGGTTTCAAAATGAATCAGTAGTTTCGTGTTCGAGACAAACACTTTTATTTGACAAAAAAAGCAAACTTGCACAATATTTGAACGATAATATGAATACGTTTGGTTCATACATGTCTGATGAATACAAAGAAATAAGTTTTAGAGGCTTTGCTTTGTCTTTATTGTTTTCGCTTCTCAATATTATGAAATGAGAAGAAAAACAAAGATAACTAAATTCCAATGTTTCCTCGATGGAATTTGGTGCTACATGAGTTCAAATAAATCATGACATCATGTGGGCCCCACATCTCTTCATAATTGAGGACAACAAACAAGAGTCTTTGCATAAATCAGCAAACAGTTTCCTGGTAGGAAAAGCTCTTCTCATCTTTTATGCTATAAATACTATTATCAGAGGCACTGATGGCTGAAACCACAATGTTTACCTCCGTTAAAGCCAACACCTGTACTACAAAGACGTTGACTTTAACATTGCGCAGTAACACTATGACCAGTAAATGGATTGTCTCTCGCAGGTCTGACCCTTCATGTTGAATCCAGCCAACATTTGAATCTGTGAACATAGCCAGATCACTCCAAACAGGTAGGCACGGAAGAGTTTACAATGTAATTTACATTATTACTTGATGCAACTATTTGTAATCATTCACCTCGCGGCCCTGTCCAACACGTATACTGTAATGTAACCGTTGCGAATGAACTGAGGCAACAACACTGCTGAACCTCCATCTCCTATCTACGCAACTTGTTTTATTTAACAAGTTTCAACAATTCACCCACTGTGAAGACATCTTCAGGTTTTAAAATCTCACACGCCGGCTCCAGCAGATCGGCCTCCGTGGTAAGTGAACCCATCTCCTTTTCCCCTTCCATCCCGGGGCATTCCGTCAGAGTGACTGTTTCTGTTATTTTCACATCCTGCATCTTGCAGCGTTGAACGGTTGATTGCTGCCAAGAGCCTTTCGTTCTCCCTCTTTTGCTCGTCAACCTAGATACAGGCAGGAAAACATGCTCAGAGACGAACATTCAAATTAGAAACTGCTTGTCGGGTACTTGTGTGGAAAGTCTCACCTGCTTCTCAAGCATCTGGATCCTCGTCTTTTGATGAGCGACTGTTTCTCTCAGCTGCAAAACAAGTTCTTGTGTCAAACTCTACGGATGTGCACTGATTGGATCGTGGTTTGCATTGTTATTTTGCATATTTTATACCTGCAAGACCTCACTACTTGCTTCACAGCATGCGCCAGATTCTTCTTCTTCGGAGCAGTCAGCCTCCTTCAGTCCATTGACTTTATCACAGGTCATTCGTTTTGTCTGTTTGGGAGAAAAAACCCCACAATTTTCAAAAATGCAGAATGAACAACGTGAAATCTATTTTGAAATCTTCATTTTGGTATTACCGATAAGCCAGTGTTAAAGCTGACTGCTGCTGCTGCCGCCTTTAGCTCCTTTAGCTCCTCATAAGGAAGAGTGACGCTATCAGAGAAAGACGGGAGCTGGTCAGGAGAGGGCAGATCGGAGTCGTGTGGAATGGGGATGAACTCTGCGTCCTCGAGCTCCTGTTGGATGAGAACCACTCTGAATGAGAAAACTGCAACTTTCATTCAATTAGTTCTGTCCTATGACATTTCTTTACTCCTGTTAGATGTTAGCAAACCTTTCTAAGCCAGAGCGGGCAGGAGCTGTCCCCAGTCTGATTTGCCCCAGACATTGTCCCCATGAAACACTCCTCTGTATTGTCTTCCATTGTGCCCCCAAGACCCCTGTCCTGACAGTCTGAATCTGAACCAGGTTCTATGTCCAGATCCACTGTGGAGGTTGAAGCCTCCTGGTCCAGTCCTGTATATAAACACACACAGAAACAATGTAGATCCTGCTAATCAAGTAAAGCTTATTAATCAATACACAAAGTGACAAAAGACAAGTAGTTACCACTCCCGACTGATATTCCACTGCTGTTTGATCGAATAGTCTTGGAGTTGAGCACCTTCTCTGCAAAAAGAGAGAGAAAGTATGAATTAACATACATGTGTTTGCACCAGGAAACATGTGCCAGGTTGTGATCACTAACCCATTATGATAATGGTGTGCCAGCCACGGCAAGACAAGTCAGGTACATGGTGGAGGGAACCGAAGATGGGCCTTGGCATTGAAGGACACACCTCTGAGCCAAATCCCTTATCAGCAGGCATCCCCAGGCGTCCATTGCCTGCATTTCCCCACGCAAAGATCTGATTGTCTACAAGAAACAAAAACACATGATGATAGTCAAGACTAAAAATGCCTGGTGAAGTGGCTTCTGGAAGTCAAAAAAATCTGACATTAACTTAACATGAAATCGAAACTCTAACTCTATCTTTTTTTCTCCAAATATGCAGTTCAAGACTGTTTGTATTCTTACCCTCAGTGGCTGCAATGGTGAAGCCGTCTCCACAAGACAGTTTGGTCACAATCTTCCCCCCAAACGCTCCAACGAGGACTTGGACACCCTGGTGTTTCTTAAAGTCCTTCACACCCAGCTGTCCGTACTTGTTGCAACCAAACGTGATCAGACGACCGCGTCCTGCAAAGTAAAAACGTTGAAACAAAGTTGTTGTTTTTCTTAAATCGTTGTAATTGGAAGAGGAATATCTGGCTATTTTTCTGGTACCATCAATTGCAGCAGTATGAGTTTTTCCTGGAGCTATGGCCTGAATCTTGAACCGTGACAGCTGCTTTGCCAAGGTCAGTGTGGTGATGTACGGAATCCCCTGGTATGCCTGGTGTGATATGGGGGGGGGGGTTAATCAATAGCTGTATCACCTGAAGTCTCAATATTCACCGCCTTTAAGTCTAACCTAGTACCTCTCCAAGGTGATTTTTGAGACCAGAGATTCCCTGGTTCAGTCCGAGCTTATTGAATTCGTTGTTTCCGCACGCCAACACTTTGCCAGCTTCTGTCAAAAAGAAGGTTCCATCACTGCCACACCACACCGAGGAGATTGTGGCGCCTTTCGGGATTTCCACCTGGTAAAAAACAGACAGGAGAGTAATATACTCAAAAAAACAATTGTTTTCACAATGCTTAAATCCTAATCAATGTACAGGCTCTTCAATTATTTCGCATCTTGATGCAGAGTCAACAACAGGCACGAACAGGAAACAAAATCTTACCTGCATTGGAGAAGAGAAGTCATCTTCACATTCCAGCCCCAGACGCCCTGCAACAGGAAAATAGAGCCATTTTGACTTGGAAATCTTAGTGTGACTGTAGTGTACATACAACAGGGTCTCTGTCTCCATCTCCTGGCTACAGTTAAAACTAGAAAAACAACCAGGAAGGTGCTCCCAGTTCAAGTAAATTCATGAACCTTTCGTACCATACTCTCCACAGCCCCAGGAGTAAATGTCCCCAGCCTGAGTCAGGACCACCACGTGGTTGTCTCCACATGACACCTGACGCACAGGACGCTCCTCAAAAAACTCCAAAAGCACCGGCTCCAGAATCTCACTGCCGAGCTCGCCCTCCACTCCAATGCAGCCGTAATAGTCCGACCCGAACATGTACATCTGGTCCTCATCTGCAAAAAGCAGCAGTAGAACAGCTCAGACAAATGATGAGGTTTTTTATCCTGAAGGTTTCCATTTTTTTAGAGAAAGCTCAAGACCCTCACCAGTGACACACGCAGTAAAGTCAGCCCCACATGCCACCTGCCGGATGGCCTTCCCCTGCAGCTTCTCCAACTTTTTTGGCTGTCGGTACGAGGCCTGGTCTCCGTGTCCAAGCTGGCCCACCATCTTTGCTCCACATTGGACATTCTGAAGGAATGGTTGAAATGCAACATCAACTGAATCCAGTAACACCCCCAAACCCCCCCCCCCTCCCCCCACACACACACACCACCAAGAGTGATGAATGAACACTCACAGCCCAAGTATACAGCTCCTTCTCCACTGACACCACTGCAAAATGACTTTCCCCCGCACACACATGTTGAGCACCGCTGCCTCCTTTAAACGCATCCAGTTTCTGGGGGGTGAACTTCCCACCACCCCAGAAATATACCTCCCTTGAGCGTGTGGTAACCACAGCAACGGGGGTGTCAGTCACTGTGCTCAGCCTTTGGACAAGAAACAGTTTTAATAAAAGTACCAACAGGCTTTACAGTGGAGGATATTAAACAAATGTTTACAACTTACTTTGGTTTTTTCATCGCTAAATTGAGCAGGGCAACTCGCTCTTCATGCTCCCTAAACAGAGAATGAAGTTTTCAGTTGTCATGAAGTTTTGAATTTCATAGCATCCATCAGGATGTGAAATATTTTGTCATGAGAGAAATAAAGAAAGCATCCCTCCCCCTTTTCACCAACTCACTGTCTGTGGCAGGAGATGAATGGCTGGTCCAGAATCTGATCCGCTGTAGGTCTCTTTGCAGGATCCTGCAACAACAATGATCACAAAAACTTAACAGTGATCTATCTCATCTGAAATAACACAATTCTCTGATTACTCTCTACACTCACTTGATCAAGGCACTCGTACACCAGGTTGATAATTTCAGGAGAATAAACATCCGGGTTTACATCCATGGTCCAGTTCCCCTGGACTATTTTCACACAGAGGTTCAGAGGGTTCTAGTGGACAAAAACAGAAGAACAAATAATTCCTAATGGGAAAATCTAAATGTTTACTTATTTATGCCACAAATGGTAAATCTGTCTTCACATTTATCACTCTTACCGTTGCATCAAATGTTCTTGTAAGTGTTAAGACCTCAAAAACTACACAACCCATGGCCCAGATGTCTGATTTGAAGTTGTACTTCGATCCCTGGCACAACTCAGGTGACATGTAATATGGAGTTCCCACACACTGGATTTACAGAGGAAGAAAGGACACAATGACTCATCGTTTCACGCCGATGCTGAGGGAGAGATTTCAAACAACTGTGAAGCAAATATCTGCAGTCTCACATAATATGTCATCAACTCCACCATCTCTAATCTCATCAAATATGGCAGCATCCATTGGGATGACAAAACAAATCTACTGTTTCTATGCATTGTTGTCCTCTACAAATTGGGAAAAAAAGAGCGCGCACATCGCAGAGACCATGAGAGTATTTAACCATGTGAAAGCAAACATTTCAATAAAACATCTTCACTTACAGTCTCTGCCATTGAGAATTCAGAGTCTAGCTTCTTCGCAAGGCCATAGTCGCCTAGCTTGATGAGGTCAGTCTTTGTCAGGAAAATATTCAGAGTTTTGATATCTCTGGAAGAAAATGAGAAAACCAATAGATTCACTAAAAAGCATAAATACAGCAGAAATCAAATATATCCACTGTACACGTCTCTCTGAGTCATGACTGTCTACAATGAGTGACTAGTGTGTGTCCTGCTAGCTGTGTTGTTGTTAGAGGCACGTTTACATCATGTTTACATGGATGGGACGGCCTTGTGTATGAAGCTGTTTTAGTCACAGAACAGAAGAATGACATAGACTAATCACTGCTTATGTGGATGTCATGTAACTTTAGAACAAGGTCATTCTGTGTTAACGTATGTGCAATGTGAAGCTTTGAGTTAACCAACGTGTGCTAACATTAGCAAGCTAACACAACAATACAGGACACAGGCAGTTGCATCTCGAGGAAAATGATGGTGCATTGTAATTGCTAACTCCTTCGTGTGAATGAGAGTGGAGAGGGGTTGTTTTGGTTTAATGCTGGTGTATGTTTAATGCGAGGGCGACAGCTACTGGGTCAAAAAGTCAAACATTCTTCCTTTAAAGCCAGTAAATAAGCTGAACATCAAACCTGTGTAAGACCCCAGCCTTGTGAATATGGGCCACTGCTGAAGCAATTTGGTACAGGTACCAAATGACAACCTAAAGAAACATGTTCAAAGTAAATTGTCCGCAGCGAATCATTGTAATAAAATTCATGCCTATCAAATGTTGCCACTTACATCTTCATTAAAAAGTTTCCCATTCCGCTGAACAATTTTATCGTAAAGATTTCCTCCTGTGGAGGTAAAACCAAGTCACAATCCATCACAAATGATCCACTTTCAAGTGTATCCTAATCCCCTGTGGACACAGTCACAGTATTCACTTACCATTGCAATACTCCAGCTCAATGAAGAGCGTGTTTTTATCCATGAAGTGATTGAAATAGGCTATAATGTTGTTGTGCTCCAGAATGGACAGGATGCTTATTTCGTTCGTAACGTCTCGCCGGTCCTTTTCTGAGAGTGAGTTCAGTTCCACTTCCTTCCATACTACCAGAGAGTTGTCCTATGGGAAGCAAAAGAGGACAAATAACACACTGTGAGCCTCAATGTAGAATCCATGATCTCCATAAGACAGTAAGACTGTCATTGATGGGGATTTTATTGATTGTTTATTCATCCATCCATCCATCCATCCATTATCTACACAGTTTTTTCTGTTTGGGGTTGCGGGGATGACAGAGCCGATCCCAGCTGTTACTGGGTAAGAGGCAGCGTTCACCCAGGACTGCCTGCCAGTCAATCACACGGGTGACAAACAGAGACCGACAACGAGTCACACTCACATTCACACCTACAGACAATTAAAAGTCACCAATTAACCTAACAAGCATGCCTTTAGTCTGTGAGAGGAAGCCGGAGTACCCAGAGAGGGAGAACATACAAACTCAACACAAAGAGGCTCTATCCAACAAGGATTCGAACCAGGAAGCTCCTCGCTGCTGACCACTGCGTAGGTACTGTGTATATATATGTAAATACGTATTTATATATAACAAGGTGTTATTGGGTGGCAGAGAAAACATATTTCATTTATTACAATATATCATTATTATGGGACTAAAACCTATTTCTAAAAAATTAAAGAGATGATATAAGCTTTAATATGTGAGAAATGGTTAATACATGAAATGCATTGACCATTCTGTTGAACATATTTTATAGTTTTATGGTTGTAAATTATATATATATGTGTATGTTTATATGTTGATGTAAAAATACACTACACATTTATTATGTATGTATACTAATACCTATGCTGAGTTAATAATTTAATGGAGAGGAGATGGGATCAGATGCATTCACGCTTCCTCCATTCTTCAAACATGTAATCAGAAGGACCTGTTGTCTTTGTGTCATCAATAAATGTGTAAAAATACAATTTGTATGAATATCATGACAGGAAATAGACTTCAGTAGGTTAAACAAAACAAAAAAAACACCTGCCACAGGATAAAGAGGCGATATATGGGAAAGGCTTCTTGTTCCACTAAAGAATTTCTCACAGGGGCAAGAAAACTAAGAAACACTGAGGAGTTCAGATATCCGGACACATCCTCTCAAGCCTACAGTTTGTAATAGTGATCCACTATTTAAAGAGGATGGGTCACAATTAATAGGACATTAATGTTAAATCTAGCTAAGATTTATTTTCACAGTGAAGTAAAATAGTCTTCATTTAAAGAAAAAAGAAAAATACGTCTGAACAGAAAAAAGTTGTGGATAATTTAAAAAGTTGCAGGAGGCATGTTTTCTTATTAGTTGTATAAAGGTACGACAACGTGCAGCATGGCATTATGCACGTTTCTTTAACCTAAAACTGGAACTGGTTAGAAAGGGAACGTAAGTTACCTCTGTTCTTCTGTACAGGGTTGCTTCACCAAACGCCCCCCTCCCGAGGATCCGGATAGGAATGTAATGCAGCTTCTCCTCTTCGCCATTAAACGTGCTCGACGCTGATCGCTCACTGACCACAGACCCGCCGCACAAATCTGAATTTAGCGAGTCGAAATGTCTTTCATAGTCATCCAGTGACATTTCGTGTCCAGGGACTTGTTTGCCCGTGGCCGTGATGGAAATAACCCCGCACAGGCCTGACGACAACTTCTCTTGAAAGACGTCTACAAACAAGCCGCACACACGTCGTCTACCATGTTACCTGTGTCGTCTGACAGAAAACCCCCGTCTGAGCCAGACTGTCTGCTGAAGACTCGAGGCTGTCTGAAAACTGAGGAAGCAACAACGTAGCAAAAATACGTGAAACTGTAGTTGTTACACTCCCATCAAGCATGACACAATAAAAAAGAGGACGGCCAGTCAACCTTGTGAACTTTCAAAATAAAAGCTACAACCTCGAACATGTGTTGGTATGTTTTACGATGGCAGCAAACTTAATTTCCTGTTTTGTCTTGTTAGTTATATGTCAGCTTGAAAGTGTTAACAGTGAACAGTTAGGAGGACGGATATACAGCGCCGCCTAGCAAAACAAAATACCTTTTATACCAGCAAAAGGAAGTCCTTTAGTCTGCAAAATAATGAGCGGATATATATATATAAAAAGCACCACCACGAATACATGTCCTTACTTTTCTTTGCTCAAACCCGGAAACTGCCAGAAAGGTTACTTGGCAGGTTAAAATTTAAATATCATTTTGAAGTGTTCTTTATTGTATTTACTCGAGCAAAAAATAAGGAAGTCACTTTCATCAAAGGTGCAAGGGGTATGAATGTAATAAAACCAATATTGCCAAAACATAGCATAACAACACTTACAATAAATTAGTTGTCAGACATTTTATAATTATGTGAATTCTCATAATATTAGCAATAAAATATTCAAATAGTGCATTCAATACAAAACAACAAATAATAAATATTGAATTGAAAATGTATTTTCAAATCAAACAATTATTTTACGCAACTGTGTGAGGCTTATGCAACACAGGCCTAACTTTGAAAATACCATGAGTTTCAAACTCACAATATGATTTAGCATGCAGCTGTATCCCTGTTGTAATTTGGTTTTCTGGACAATTAATTTAAAACTTTGTTTGAAGTAGATCTTTTGGACCAATCAGAAAACTTCATCAGAAAAACGTGGCCAATTCTAAGTATCAAATACAAAACAAACAAACACAATCCAACATTAAATCTATTATTTTTTATAAAGCTGTCTTTGCATTGATTTAGGCTTTCAGTTGATTTATTTACCATGGTCTTTAATCAGATATATTAAAGTAAAAATGAAACAACCAGGCCTGTGGGCCAAAACCAAACCTTAAAGACATAACTTAGGCAACAGTAAACTCTACGAGGCACCACTTAAACCAAAAATAACAATTATCTTAATACATTAGCTTCACACACACACACACACACACACACACACACAAACTACGCACTTGCAGTTTTGTAATATTGACACAGCAGATACAAATGGTATGCTGTGGAGGTTTTGTGAAAACCTGAAGACCCGAGAGACATCCAGACATGACTTTAAATTCTGATAAAACTTCAATGCCCTGTAACCCTGGACACAAAGGTAGGCCCAATTGATCAAAACGGCCTTTGATAATATTAAAAAATATGCTTTCCAGCTATGTATCCTACTTCCAGCTCACAGCATGTTTGTTTGTAGGATCTATGAGCAAAGTCAGAGTTGGGTCCAGGAGTTTCCCACTGTATTCACTGGTAATCGTCAGTCTGGGGCTGCTCAACACTATTCTGATGTTAACTGCTGTTGTTATTGGGATCTACTGTGAGTACATCCAATCCAAGGTGTTGTATAGCTTATGACCCTAGAGTCACTTTGTGATACACTGTGATTAACAATTTAATTATTTATGTTTTTATTAAACTTTCAACAGGTTAACCAAGCTTGTATCAACACAAAGCTATCTTTTTCTGCTTACAGGTGCTAAATTTAATGAGGTGTCAGCTTCAGACCGAGATGCACAAATCCTTTTAATAGAATTTAAGACACTTCATGAAATGCTTGCCGATGCCGTCAGATCCCAAGAAGAAGCCAAGCAAGCATTAGAAAAGGAGCTCAGAAAGAATGAAAAGGATAAATTGCAGATGGTGCAGAACCAGACTCTTTGTAACCGACTTCAGAGGCAGATTGAGAGTCTAGATGTGGAGAAAGCAACACTGCAGTCTCAGTTAACGGATATTCGTAAGAAGTTGTCGGATTATTTTGATGTATTCTGACATAAACTTTTCTTTGATGATGTAACATTATAACTCTCTTTTTTTGTTCAACAGAAGGTAATTGTGGACGATGCCTTCCAGCATGGCAATTAATCAACTCCACGTGCTACTTCCATTCTCTATCAGAAACCAGTGCCTTCAAGAACTGGTGGGATAGCAGGGCAGACTGTATTAGCCGGGGGGCCAATCTTACAGTGATTGATAGCTTGGAAAAGCAGGTGAGTTTAGTGTGTTGTGGATGGATATCTAAAATATTGTTGTTGTTGTTGTTGTTGTTGTTGTTGTTTCTAGATCAGTCAGAAGTAGATTTTTTTTTTTTTGCACAAATGTATTCTGTGAAAAAAAATAACTTTATATATTTGTTTAAACTCTTTTTCCACATAGCTAAATCTCTTTGAGTTTCTACCAAAAATTGATCACAGTTTGCAAACAAGCAAACTAAGGGGAGCCTGGATTGGCCTAATATATATCCGGTCGGTGCACAGTTGGGTGTGGTCAAATGAAGTGACACTGAGCGATCAAGGGTAAGAGCCCTGAGCCACTCTTTGCATGTTTGTAGAATTGCTATTGTTTAGCGTTCAAACGTTCTATGTTCCCAGGAATTCAGTGTTCCCTAGATAAATGGCTCATGGGCAACAACTTTATAAACTGTAACGATCATGAATCCTGTAAATGATTGTATGAATAGTTTTGAAAACGTATCCAAATTAAAACACAACTTAACGTATTAACTGTATATACATATTATTTACAGTAAATATATTTAATATTCCTTTTCTTTAGGTTCTGGAATTTGGGAGAGCCCAACAACCAAGAATCACCAGATGGGGCCTGTGTGGCAGTTGTAAACATGAAAAACCCTACAAGAACGTGGTTTGACTCTGATTGCAGAATGGAAAAGGAATGGTTATGTGAAATGGAGCCAAACTAGTTGGGGAGAGAAACAGTCTTTTTTTTTTTTGTAGGATTGTTTGCCTCTGAGACAATAAATCTTTTCTGGTTGTTTTCAACAAACAATGGTTGAAGTAATGGATGAATGTCTTGTTACCTTATGATGACAATGTTTTTTTCCCTGTGATAATGAGACCATTTCAGTGGTCTTCTCGAGACCACTGAATGGTATTTCCTTAATTTTTCCTGGGTAACATTGCTGGTTTTCCCATTTAAATGTTTTATAACAAAAATGAGTGAAGTTAATTTGTAGTTGTTGTGAGTAGTATTCTTTTTTCACAAGGTACCAGCTGTAAATATTAGATAATGAGCATAATAAAATGCTGATAGCATTTTTTAGCATCAGACAGTCAAATCAGCATCTCAATACAACATTTAACTGACGTTAATCTCTATGTATATGTTTCAAATAAACAATATTGGAAATTATACAATAATTAGAAAATGTAAACTTACATTGTGATAATAGGTAATATTTTAGGACCATCTTAACTTTTGATTTGAAATCATCCTACCACAGCTCAGGAGATTTCTTTTAAAGTGGTATCACTCATTTCTTCAAATATTAGCTCAGATTCTAAGCTAAACTGCCCTGAAAAGAATATAATAGCTTACTGATATTGGTAATACTTTACAATAAGGGTAAATTAATAACATTAGTTAATGCAGTGATAAGCATTAACTAACAGTCAACTTATAGGCACAAAGGTGAAACAAGGGTTAAAATAAACACATACACACACACACACTCGCACACACACACACACATATACACACACACGCACACACACACACACACACACACACACACACACACACACACACAAACACACCTTATCATTGGTATAAGCAGAGGACGAGCAGATCAATAGGAACTGTTTGCACCAACATAATGGAGGAGTTTAAGTCGCAGACAGAAGCTGAGGATAACATTTTATCAAGACAGACGATTTCTCAAAATTTCAACCAATACAGGCATGCAGGTTCTCACCATGGAATATTCAGAGGTACAGAAAACCTTACAATTTTATGATTAACTTTTCTACAGTTATTGACTAAAATCCATCTAAACTAACGTCTACACTGCCATAGGACCTTTTCCCTATTTCCTCCTGTAATCAGATTCTGATATCACATAATTAAAGGACATAAATCACAAACAGATTGCAGTTATGTTCAATATATCCATGGTTTTAGATTTCACATAATAATTCTTATCAATTCTATCAAGCTCTGTATCAGAGGGTTAATAGTCATTGTGTCGAAGTCCTTAATTAACAGTCTTAAGCTTTGGTTTAGAATTTGGTAAAAGATTAAATCAACAATTTATATGTTCACTCAGAGGAATGTTATCACTGCCTGTTTACAGGAAGAAGCTGTTTTGCATTACCACGCCATCGACTGGTCATGCTGAGTCTCAGCTTGCTGAATGCAGTTCTGCTGATGGCTTCTGTTGTCCTTGGTATTTACTGTAAGTTGCAGAAACTACAGCTTTCCTCTAGCACATTTCCGGGTTATCTTTTGTATAATTAGATGACTGAGATAGTTGGGTTCATGTAATTCAATTCAGCCCTGATTTAATGCATTACAATTTGATGTGATACTGCAGGGTTATGTAACTCTACATGGTGACATATATAGTCGTGATGGCCATGATGGCGTATCATGGTCCAATAATAATAATAATAATAATAATAATAATACATTATATTTGTAAGTGCTTTTACAAATGCTCAAAGGCACTTTACATATGAAAATCTTAAAATATGCAGTTAAAAACAGCAAAAGACAGTATGAAACAGAAAAACAGAAAAAAAAGAAAAATATTGTCTATAAAACTAAAAAAAACCACAAAAAATAACGTCATATTTTGAAAGCCTAAAGAAAACAGTAAGTTTAAAAGCTAAATAAATGATCCAAACTGTCGTTATTTATACTCTGCCAGTAAATATATTGATTAATGGATCTTTCAGCTATTTCTGTCAGCTCATTAGAGGTGGACCAACCAACAGACTTTGTCAACCCGCATTTATTTTACCAGATCTCTTTGGGATTATATGTTTGTTTGGGTTTTTTTTGCCTCAGGTGCCAGAGCCAGCTACTTTCAGGTTCCTGTTTCAGCTGCAACACCCCTCATCATTGAAATGAATTATCTCCGCAACCAAAGCGGTATAATCAAAGCTACACTGGAAGCCAGGGCAGCAATTGCAAAACAGCACGTCGATCAAGTTCAACTAAAGCTACAAATGAAGCAGCACATGGTCAGCATGGACAGGCTTCAGAGGCAGATTGAGACACTGCACAAAGAGAGAGAAAAGCTGCAGTCCCATAAATCTTCATTAGGTGAGCAGACTAACACATTTTCCCTGCCTGAAAACAATCCAATACCAGGATTGAAATGGTCCACCTTTTAATGTATCAAGCAGCCTATAAGTAGCTACAACACTATTTCAATATGTTAAAAAAACAGCCTACTGTATGAATCACTTTTTTAATGTATTTAATCTCCTTTTGCATCAGAGGAAAACTGTGATAGATGCCAACCAGGATGGAGTCTTCTTAAATTGTCCTGCTATTATTTTTCTTCTCGCAATGAGACCAACTCCAAGAAGAACTGGCAGGATAGCAGAGCGGACTGTGTCAGTAAAGGAGGAGAACTGCTGGTGATCAATGACTTACAAGAGCAGGTGGGTCGAAACTGAAGGAAAGGATAAGTCTCTTATATCTCCTAAGAGATTGTGTATGACACTGATGGTGTTTGCCTCACATGTTTCTGAAAAAAAGTGTCACATTTGAGGACAAGTTACAAGTGAGAAAAACATATACAAACAGTGAACAAAAATATAAATGCACAATATGCACACACGAGGACTATTTCTCTCAAATGATGTCCACAATGACTGACAACATGATTATTGCACAGATGTGCTTTTGGGTGTTCACAATAAAAGGTCAATCTAAAATGTGTATTTTTATCACACAGCACAATGTCACAAAAGCCTCACATTTTGACGACGACACTCACCAGAGCTGTTTTGTAAGAATTGAATCATTTCCCAGAGTCATTTCTAAGCATTAGATATCCAACCGGCCTTAGAATCTCAGACATCATGTAATCCACATCAGCCCAGGAGCTCAACATTAGGTATCTTTACTTGAAAAATTGTCTGAGACCAGCCAACTGGACGGCTGGTGAAAAGTTTGCATTGCCAAAGAATCTCTCCACAAACCATTTAAAGGAATTGGTTATCGTTCGAATCAGGGAAATTGCTCACCTTCCATGGTGTCTGGCTCTTTGGAGAACTGTTCTCTTCAAGGATGAATCCCAATTTTCCCTGCACTGGGCAGATGGCAGATAGGGTTGTGTGGGTGAGTGGTTTGCTGATGTCATCGTTGTAAATAGAGTTGTCAACGGCGGTGATGGGGTTATGAAATGGGCAAGTGTATGAACACAACAATGAACACAGGAGCATTTTATTGATGGCATTTTGAATACGTTGAGACACTTTGACGAGATCCTGAGGCCCGTTGATGTGCCATTCATTCACCACCATCACCTCATGTTGAAGCATGATAACAGCAGTGCATACGACAGCGTGTTTCCAGTTCCTGCCAATATCCAGCAACTTCCATAGCCATTGAAGAGGAGTGGACTAACCTGATCAACTCTATAAGAAAGATATGCCTAACAAATGTATCTTTTTAAGAAAAAACTGCACATTTAGGAAGGCTTTTTATTGTGCTTTGGAAATGACTTTCGGAAATGGTCATTCTATTCACTGGCAAAAGCTGTTGAGGTATATTCCTAATCAACATCTTGCTATGCCACAAGTCATGTGGATGGATTTTCTCAGCACAAATTTTTACAAGTTTGGTAACATAATTTGAGAGAAATTGGTATTCATATGCTTAGAAAAAGTCTTACATCTTTGATTTCAATTTGTGACAAAATTGAGCAAAAGCTAGTGTTGCTTTTTTTTTTTGGGGGGGGGGGGGGGGCATGGTATGGTATATTTGATAAGATGATAAGCCATTAGGGTATAGACTCATGTGTCTGCTTTCTACAGCAACTCATTGCTGCCAGCCTTCCAAGTCAGAGTGGCGGCGGTGAGTGGTGGGAGAAAGGATTTTGGATTGGCCTCACTGATGTGGCTACAAGGGGAACATGGATGTGGGTGAACAATGTGACTGAAGTGGAAACAATGTAAGCATCCTTCAGATTATCAACACATTTTACTTCCTTAAAGTGTTATGAAATATCCCCAATTATAATGAATACATGGGACATCGATTCTTCTTTGAACGATTTTTATTTATAAAAGGTACTGGAAAAGTGGACAGCCGAAGACCAGTGGACCTCAGAGTGGGAACTGTGCAGCTCTTTATTACTTTTCTGACACCACCAGGATGTGGTACAATGGGAACTGTGCTGACCACCAATATAACTGGATATGTGAGAAGCAGCCACGCTCATGATAAAATCAAAAGAACGTGAAAATAATATGCATCCGCATAAATCTTGAAACGGCACCTTAAGAAATTAGCATCTTTAAGTTATACTACAGACATCTGTGTGCAGTGCTACTATAATAGTTGTCAATGGAAGAAAATATCATTGCAAAATAATTATTTGATGAACCCTGCTTGACTAAATAAAACTGTGACTTCTTAACAAATGTCATATCATGCTTGAATGTTTAAATAAACAAGGAAATAAGAATGTGTTGGAGCCTGCACTCTGTGAATATGTAACAAATGAGCTCGATTTTTGTGTTTATAAAGTAACGCAACACGCACACTCTCACACACAGGGCAATGTCCCAACATCTAATCTCTTTTGGGCAAACACAAGAGTCTGCCCTCCACTTTGCAGTCAAAATGGATGACAGAGAAAATTCAGATGGTGGCAGATTCATCAAACTGATAAGTGAAGAGGAATTCAGTGCAGATGAGAATACTCCGGACTCAAACCAGGAGGAACAACAAGGTACAGACATCTAATTTGTCACTGCTAACCTCAGAAAGAATTTGTGCTTCTGTTTTTAAAATATCATACCAGGTCTTAATTAGTTGAGAAAAAACACTTTGATACTTTATGTACCATTCCTAATATGCATCTTTGGTCTCCTATATGGTGTTAAATGCATAGATTTTTTAAATCATTCACTAAATAGCTTTTATAACTCAAAAGTAAGGGAAACCACTGAAACCACACGAGCTTATATGTTAGCTATTATTCGGTTGTCTTTATAATCACTTGAGAATGTTGTATCGTTAACAGTATTGTGACAAGATTTTGTCTCTCACATTGATCCAACACTTCTCTGTGTAGTGTCCATGTCAATGGTGAGGCCTGAATCCAGTTTGAAAGGTTACAAACTGCTTACATTAAGCCTGGGAGTGCTTGCTCTCATTCTTCTAGCAGTTGATATCGGCCTCGGCGTCTACTGTGAGTTACTCTTCATTTGTCAATCTTCTGTCCCAGGGACTGATATCACTATATATTTCAGGATATCTGAAAACACATTTCAATTTGCTGCTCGCTTTACTTGAAACGAATTACAAAAAGACAGGAATCTTAAAGAGGCGCTGTCATAGTTTTTAGTTGATTTTAAATAACTTGGAGGCTTTGCTAAAGAGTATTGAATGAATATATATCATGTAAAACTGTTTGTCAGAAAGTTGGACTGTGCTACTGCCTGTCAACAAAAGGAGGTTGACCTGCAGTCAATAAAAGTTTAACTTTAAAGCTGTAAATAAATGCAATATCCTCTCAATTAAGATGGGTAAAAGTAAGCACACCTTCCAACTTTGATTTGGTTTTAGGGACCTCACACTGCCTGCTTTTGTTCACTCACATCAGCGGAAAAGAACCCTCGATCACAGACTATTGTTAGCTACTCGCTAAGCATCAAGGAGCTACTGACAAAAACGACAAACTTGCTGAAGTGAAACTTAATCTGTCCCATTTACAGATTACAAACTTACAGATGGCCTATATCTAGTAACGGACATCAACACTGAGTTGGCCAAACTACATGCTTCTTACAACACTGCTATCCAAAGACGAGATGAAGCCAAGAAAGAGTTGGCGAATGCAATCTATGAGCAGCAACTTAGTGAGTGGGAGATGGAACACCTGACAAGAACATGCAAGTCCTATGAAAAGGAGGCCGACAACATTCAAGTTGAAATTTCAACTTTGAAATCACACCTGCCTATGATAAGTGAGACTTTTTATTTGTCTTGAATACTTTAGATACTTTGACTATGAGCTTACTATGTTTTACATTTATAAATGCATAATCGACCATTAACACATCATCTGTCCACTTTCTTTGGCAACAGAGGAGGGCTGCAGACACTGTTTAGCAGGATGGACTTTCATGAACTCAGCATGCTACTACTTCCCTTTCTCCAGTGTTTTCGTGCACAAAACATGGCAGGAGGCCAGGAATTTCTGCAGGAAGCAAGGAGGCGACTTGGCAGTGATAAATAGCAGAGAGAAACAGGTAAGACTCCGCAGTTTGAAAAAGACATTGACATTCCTGGAAAAATATTGGCAATTCAACGGTTGCTTTTTCTGAGGAGGGGTTATCAACTCAACAAACTAATTGAATGTGTGTGTGTGTGTGTGTGTGTGTGTTTTTGGTATTATCAGATTGCAGTAAGTGAGTTGATACGTAAATATAACTTTGTGGGAGCCCAAAGTGGTTTCTGGATTGGACTGAGAGATGTGGAGGAGGAAGGGACTTGGAAATGGCTTGATGGAACAAGACTGACTAACAGGTAACCAGACAGTTACCAACATATCCCTAAAGATTTAGTGATACAATTATTTTAAATAAAGACGTAATTACATTTGTTATATGTCAAGTGACAGCTGATATGAACATAAATGTATTATATTAAATGGGACCTATAATTTGTTTTAGCTTCTGGAACACTGGAGAGCCCAACAATCAGGGTAACGAGGACTGTGCAGCTACGTATCCCAGAAGCAACCCTTTTTTAGCCTGGAATGATGCTCCATGCCTTCATCACCTGAAATGGATTTGTGAAATGGCACCGAGGTTTGCCAGTTAACGCTTTTATTTCATAAATAACCTTTGGTGTAATTCTTTAAACTTCACTCTTTGAGGAACATTCTCCCGTATTGCTCTTTTTATTGTCACATCCACGTTGTCGACACTACAAAATAGCAAGAGTACAAATATGAAAAATACATTACATTGATGAAATGACCTATAAAATGTAAGTTTCCTCGTTCACTGTAATAAATACAATTTTTACATTTACAGTACAGACAGTGTATTACTATGGTAAAGATCTGTACACTAAGTTACCAGTTGATCATAAATACACACCTTCACATAAACTGCTCATTATACGAAAAAGCAGTATTTAAAGAGATGACAAATGTAAGTGTCACAGACAGTTATAATTAAATATTAGGCTATAAACCAATGGATCATCCAGCAATTTCCCTTATTTACTTCTTCAAAATCTTGGAATTGGCCAACAATGGTGCAAACAGCTGAGACATTCCTGACAGTGGATTCTGTAGGTAAGACAAAGCTGAGCAAAAAAGCTGCAAATCAAAAATCGAGCCTTCCGGAAGGTGTTACTGATAAGCTGGTAATTTAGTGGAAATACCGTTTATAAAACAAACTGAAGTCTTTTAGTGGCTGACTAACCGGTCAACCTTCAAACATTTAGTTTTACCTACCATTGCATTTTCCCTGATCTGTGTTAACTTTCTATTCACACCACAACTTGCTTTTTAAGAATGTTGGCCAGTGGCTCACAGCGTAGCGAAGTGCTGCCGAAGCTGCCTCAGAAGCTGCTGAGTGTCGACATGCTCAGGAAAAGAGTCCTCAGACTTTTGTGCTGCGGTGTAGCTGCCCTGAAGGTCTCCAATCTGGAAACAGACATAAAACATCTCGTCAGCTTGAGTAAAAAAAAGCATAATCTCTATGAAACAGTCGGCTACTTTACAGCTTAGATATATTAACGAATTAAGTAGCATGACATTACCTTTTCGGTGAGAATGGAGAGATTGTAGTGTGGCTCATACATGTGAGGAGCTAGTGATTCAGCAGTCTGAAGGAAGGCTTTAGACTGTGGGAAAGGAGAACCAGTCATTGATTTTTAACTCGAATATTGGATCACATTCTGAAGAAGAAAAGAAAATCTGACAGAAACGGCCTTATTTGAATCTCAAGAGCTTGTCTCCACCACTTTTGACATATTTCATCTCATTCAAAAGACAGAAATCGGTTTTACATTACAATATATATATTTTCTCCTTTTTTAGAGTTGTATATGAGGAAATTGCAGAGGCATCTGAAAAACAATCCTCCATCAGAGACTCAACTGTTCCATTTTGTTGAATGGAAAATAGACCAGGACATTTATAGAGCTTTTCCAGTCTTCTAACTAATCGAGGTGCCTTTACACTACATGTCACATTCACACACTGATAGCAGAGGCTGCTATGTGAAATGCCCAACTGTCCAACACTATTACTCCATTCACCCACATTCATATGCATCATTCAATGTGTTGCCTAAGTACCTCATGTTATTCAAAAGGACTTAAAATCCATAAACTATTTTTTCACCTGTTCAATGCGACCTTTGCGCAGCTCCAGCACAGCCAGGTTGTTGTAGGCCTCAGCATGGTCGTTATTAAAAGCCAAAGCCAGTTTAAAACACTGGTAGGCCAGAGTCAAGTCTCCAATGCCCTGTAAAAACGGAAAAGGGGGTTTGCGAATGGAGGAAAAAAGTGACTTAATGGTTTTCTTTGATTTACAATGTTATGCCTCCATTGTTCAAATAAAAATAAAAACATTTGATCACAAAAAAAACGGAAAAAGAACATGTGAACTCTCTGCCAACCTACTTTCATCGGTCCAGTGATAACATGTGAGTTCTGTTTGCTAAATAATCTGCATTATTTTTTTCTTAGATAGATAAAATAATGCGATATTCTGGGATTTATTTCAAGATAATTTACTCACCACAGCCACATGTCCGATGTTATACCAGACATCAGCCAGCTCTTCATCGTTTGCCACCAGAGCTAGTGCTCTCTCGAAGGAGGAAAGTGTCATGTCGTACTGCTGGGCGTAGAAGCAGCACAGGCCCAGGTTGTTGTAAAGCTGACAGTTATACACCCCCATCTGAAGCAGCCGCCTGAAAGTGAGAGAAGTGAATTGAATAGATGCGTAACAACTTCACATACTCTAACAATGAATCGCAAAAGTTATGCAAAAAAGCTAATCTGACCTGTAGAAGCGCAGAGCAATCTCAGGCTGATCAGTGTAGAAGTGATTGCTGCCGATGCAGGCGATTGCCTCCACATGAGTGTTGTCCTGTTTCAGGACATCTTTGTAGTACTCTGTGGCTGATGAGATGTTGTTCATCTCCTGCAACAATAGCACAGTAAAGATATGCATATTGTTTCCTTGTATCTGCAGACAGGAATAAGTAGACTCTATAGTAAATACCACATTATATTTAGTACCTCATGTATGCGGGCGATTCCTGTTAGAAGGGTAACCTCACCAGGAAAGTGATCCAGGCCTTGTTTGAAAAGGTTGAGAGCTGTTATTGGTTGATCCAGGCGCTGATACACCTATGGGAAACATGCCACATTTTTAGTAAACAAAGTCAGTGTCATCCAAAGATTATTTTCAATTGTACAGTAGTGGTTGAAGTGAAGTGAAGCAATGATAGTCCTTACCTTCGCAAGATAGAGAAATGTGTCCACCACCTCTTGCTGGTTGAGGGCTGATCGGAACTGTTTTTCTGCTTCCCGATATAAACCTAGTCTACAAATGACAGAAACATTTATTGCTTCCACTACAAAAAAACATTCAAAGATTAAAGAAATCTTGAGCTAACTAAATGTGGGTACTTGTTGAGTTACTTGCCTGTAGTAGCATTTCCCCAGCTGAACTTTCCACCACCAGTCTTTGAACTGAGCATGCTCAGTAGCTTGAGCAGCTAAATCTAAAGCCTGCGCAAGAAAGATACATCTGTGACACATGGGAAATACTTAACAATTGAAACATGCACTAAAACAACATGGCAACACTTACATTTTTCACATCGTTTTCATGATGGAAGATGTACTCAAACAGAGTCTGAGAAAGAAACACTCTAGTTACTTAACATGAATGGAAAAACACAATGAACTTGACAAATTTGTGAAAGTCTCAGTCTCAACATTACCCTGGATAAATTAGGCTTTAGGGAATACTTGGCCAGATTAATTCTGGACAAGTTTATAAATGGTCCTTCTGGATTGGTAAGCATTGATGCCTGGAGAAACAATAGGACAAAATGTTATGATAATGGTATCAAACTTTCTTTGCAACCAACACAGTAAAATAAAACGTGAAAAAACGGCTGAAAAGTTGCAAAGATACAGTACACAAGTTGAATTTGTCTTACAGTATCAACTGTATATCCTAAGATGTAGCTGACAATACTATAAACACAGGTCAGTGAAATACAAATATTGAGAAAAAAAATTGAAATTTGCTCAGCCTCTTATTAGAAAAGCATAACTGTGTTTCATGTGAAGCCTGTAAAGTATATGCAGACACAGACATATTTACTCACTGTTCCCAGGCGAATGTATCTGCCTGAAGCACTTGTAACAGGGCGAGCCGTGCTTGCAGTGCGTGGGGTTTTGATAGCCTGCTCCATTGTCCCAGGACGCCCTGACTGTGTGCTGGGTCTCACAAATCCTGTGATAGGGCGCCCAGTTTGTGTCATAGGCCTTGAAACATTAAGGGGGAAAAAAATCAGATCTATCTTATCTAATACACATTCTGACGCATTATACAAAAATTGTGTAGTACCTGACAGCTTGTGTGGGACCGCCACCCTGACTTGTGCCAGGAAGCCTAAGCGATGTTCCGGGTCCTTAAATAAAGTAAAGATGTATAGATCAAACAAATGCAACCATTGAGTAACATTTTTTCCCCAAAGTATAAAATATAGAAAGGAGTCTTAACTCACGTGCAACTTGAGCAATTGAGCTTTCATCCAGCATCATCTCAGCAATTCCTTCCTGGTCGACCTCAATCTCATCAATGTACACCATCTCGGTGAGAGCACGGGTTTTCATGCTCCATGCAGCCTGCAAAACACACACAATGTCAAATCATTAAGTTTGCCCACGTTTTACAGGCAGGAACTGTGTTGTACTATAAAGCCCACATGAAAAAGAAGGATGACAGTTTATGCAGCAACAGTTACCTCAGAGATAGGCATGGAGGAGTCCTTAAATAGCATGCAGTGAGTATGTGAGAGAGGAAGTAAGTTGAGGACAGGTAAAGAGAAGGAATGGAAGAAAGATACGGAGAAAAAAAACATGTGAAAAAGTAGTGAGGAATTTGTCCAAGCAAAAGTAAAGATGCATTTTGGTGTACAGAGCAAATTAAATATCAGCCAGATGGTCTTTCAGTAAATGACAGTGACTCGAAGAGACGGGATTATACTGATTCCGTGCGATAATGGTAGAAACCAAACAGGCTTTCTCCAGTGGATTATCGCTAGCATACATGGCTAGCCCTGCTAACGACGCCACAGTACCTGGTCGTACGGGCTTTCTTGTAGAATTGTTGAGCAGATTTCTGAACATTGCTGGAGCTTTCTCCTCCTGAAATAGCTCCAAGCCAAAAACATAGGGTCCATCGCAACCTCCATTGCTTAGCACAAGCTAATGAGCTGCTTCTTCGGAGAGCTGAAACGATGATAACACATAAGCTTCCTCTGTTGCTCGGCAACAGCAGGAAAGGCGGAACTTGATTTCGTAGTTTCCGCTGACTTAAAAAACTAAACATATAGAATCCAATAAAATTCGTCAAGATGTCGTACAATGTTTTAAAACACAAAGTTGTGTTGTTGCCATCTCATCTAAAAAAATAATAAAAATTGGAGCTATTTCCATGGATCTGACTTTGCATTAATGTATGCACGTTTTTTTTCTGCTGTGAGTGGTCAGGCTGTGTTCATTTAACTTATAGCACTCCACATGCTTACTGCTGGGTCTTTTCTATGTGCACTTACAGTTACACATTTCTCTACACATTATTTATTTGTTGTAACTCCACCGATTAGAAGCCCTGAGCAACGGCACTGTTTTTAATTTTTCTCAAAATCCTCAGATTTTGGGCTGACATAAATGGTTTGTTTGCTCTAATTTTAACAGTTTCTATACAGTTACAGTGAAGAATAGGAAAAAAAAATCAAGACACTTTAAATAAAACTTTAGGACTATTGACTTAAAGCCAATGCAGCCAAACTGGGTATTTTCCTGTAAAATCACAGTTTAGTCATGAGTTTAGTATTAACAACAGCACAGGCCTATTTCTATACCCCAGTACTCTGATTGGTGTTGAACTTTGAAATAATAGTCCTGTATTTCAATATCAGCATACTACAAAATCTGGCATCATTATGTAAAAAAGGAATACATTGATCACAGATACAGTCTTGAATTACTCAGTTCAATCAAAGCATTTGATTAACTCAACCCCAAGTAGTTAAAAATAGGTAAAGTAACAATGAATTGTATGTGATTTTTAAATGTAAGGATTTGACTTATAGTAGCAAAATTGTACATGTTGGTAGTGATAAGTTCAAATGCAAAAACAATTTGACAAATCAGTAAAGACTCAATAAGGGTTCTGAAAACAACAAACTATGCACAAAGGGGTTGATTTGCAAAGTAAAAAATGCTCTAGGTTTTTAATGCTGAATGTGTAATCTGAATCTGAATGTGTGTAGGTGTGACATGCGATGTAAAAGACTTTGAGCAGTCAGAAGACTAGAAAAGCGTTATAAACTCAAGTCCATTTACCATTTACATATAGGGCGCTCCCATTGATGCACAGTTACTAAAGAAAATGCTGAAGTCTGCTAAATGGTGCCTCTGCCTAGACAGCTTGAGTTGACCAAATGTATTTACAGCCTTCAAGCATATTGTTTATTGCACATGTAACAAATCAAGTTTATTTCTTGTTCACATTGGTTTTGTTTAAAATACATCTATTAGTTTCGCATTGTGAGAGTATCTGTGCCATATTATTTGAGTTATTAAATTGAAATGGAAGAAAACATAATGTTTTAATTAATAATTATAATAGACTAATTATGTTGTTTATTTACTGGTAACTAAAGAGCCTGCAATTTGGGCTATCTGCACAAAAATAAATTTTGAAAATCAAAAAAGTCTTATGTAGTCTATATATATTAAACTAACTTGTCTTAGTGTTGATTGCGTTGATCTGTCCTCCCTTTTCGTCTGGAAAATAAGTTAAATGATTTGATTGGTTGACAGGCTGCTCCGTCATCTTCGAGGGCGGTGCTTGCGGAATAACAGTGCAGCTCCATCTTTGTAGGATTTGACAGGAGCTTTGACCTGTGTCGAAGAGGACCACGAGCCCGGGGCTGAGGAAGTTTTAGAGGATTCTCACAATGAAAACAGCCGCTTAGAAACCTGTTTCTTCACCAGAGACAGAGGCTCCTCATCTCGTCAGACAGTAAGGCGTTTGAATTCACATGACCCTCAAAAATTGCACATTTTAACGCTCGAGCTGGACTGGTGGAAATGCAACGGAACTAATGGGACACGCGGGCTTAAAATAAATCCTTTTTGGTGAATGACACTGTCTCAGAAAACCTACGCGATAGCGACAGAGAGACAGACACGGAAGTGCGGACATGGCTGACAGGACTGCTCCCAACTGCCACCTGAGACTGGAGTGGGTGTACGGATACCGGGGACATCAGTGCCGCAACAACCTGTACTACACCGCGGCCAAGGAAATAGTCTATTTTGTCGCCGGTGTGGGAGTTGTATACAACACCCGGGAACACAAGCAGAAATTTTACCTTGGGCACAACGATGACATAATCAGGTATAGTGTAACCTAACCACACAAACACAAACACACAGAGCATACAACAGTTAGTTTCAGCACCTTGGACAGCAGCAGAGTATAAACCGATACTGTATTGTTGTCAGTGTATAGGTGCTGGTGTCACCTTGTGAAATGTAATATGATGTGGTCTAGGTCCGTGTATAGGGAGCTGAAGACCCACCTACAGTACACAGCAGCAGCATCACAGCAGTTTGTAAAGATGGGTTCAGGGGTTTTGTAGACACTCCAGCCGGACAAGTATTCCCAACCAGCTGTCCAGATTGAAGAGCGCTTTCTGTCACTGATTTAGATTTCAAAATTGACCCTTTTTCTTTCTCATGTAGTAGGGCTGCCATATTATATCAGTAATAATCATCAGACAGATTTTTCTCTTTTTGTGCTTTAAATAAGCTATTATGAAATTCCCAAAAGCTTTAAGCTTTGACTTGACATTGCTGATTTTTTTCCACAAATAAAACTACAACATATTCTACTTCATCATGAGATCAATAAATTCAACAAATCCATCTGCCATAGAAGGTGTTCATAGAGAACACTGGCTCTTAAGTGTTATGCCTTTAAGAGTACTTAATCCATTACCAATAGAGTTTTATGAGCATTAACTTTCAGGAGAGTTTCTCATTAGTAATTTTTTTTCTCTAAAGTAGTTTAAAAAATAATGTTGTTTGCCACTCCTGCTTTTCACTGATATCTTGTGCCTGGCATTTCTCAACATGAAGCCCTTTTCTTATCCGAGGTTCCCAGGCAGAATCCTACCTTAATGATAGGAAAGCTGAAGAGTGAGAGGAAACAGGTTGCAGAGAGAAAGGATGGTTGAACTGTATCAAATAGCTACAAGTCAGAGTTAAATCCGAGGATTTTTTCTCTTTAAGTGGGACCCCAGCTCTCCCGACTCACCCACAGTAATCCTGTGCTCCGCCTCTCAAAATATTTCCAGAAGTTCCAGAACCAGCATCCTGCATGCCTCATCTTTACATCGTTATTATTCTAATGTGTAGCTCTAAAACCTCAACCGTGGTTGTCCTTGAATGGCTACTTTGCTTTGAAAGCTTTCTGTGAGTTATGGAAGCACTTCTCTGTGTGGTCAGACAACCCTTCAATCACCTGCTTCTCCCTGATAACACACAGTCGAGCAACAACTGTTACATCACACATCAAACAATCCTGCTGCAGCTCCTCAGCATGCTACATAAAAACATGTGTCCAATGCTTCAGCGCTTGCATTGACGTGCGTGCGCGTGCATGTGCATGTGCATGTGCGTGTGTGTGTGTTGGCTTGGAGATGATGAGCATTATATAGTGTGTCGGTCGTCAGCTGGACTCCTGCTCCATTATTAATGGGACAACAGAGATGCTTACTAACCCTGGGCTGCCCTGTGGGTGAAGAGCTTGAGTTCAAACACTTAGAAAGACGAGTCACTGACAGAACTGAAGCGTGGTGCAAAAATGCAGCATGAAATTGAAAAACGAACGGACATGCCAAAAAATGTATTGGCAATTCATCAAATTGGCCATCTGTACATCTGTTCTCTCGATAAGGCAAACAAATGTGTAAGTTCGAGAAGGTACCATATGGTGTCATTTCGGCTTCTGCTGCATCCAGGTAATTTGGAAAACTGCATATCATTTTTTTGAGGGAACACAGTATTCTTAACACTTTGCAAGGTTATGGTCATTTGTATCTCGGGTGTCAGATGAGTTCTTGTGAGGCTCTCAGAAACATTTCCTTCGACTCCTCGGCAGATTCAGAGCTGAACAACTGCTGGTCGGCTCTCCTCACGTTGCACTAACTCATGTGGAATGGATGCAGCCCCCTCAGACAGCAGAAACCTCCCTCTTTCTGTTTCCCACTCTGTTACTCTCTCCTTCCCTTGATCTATTTTGGTTGATGCTTTATTTTGTCTGTCTGTCACACACAGTACAGTACACTGGTGTTTAACTTTATTAATTAATTGCCTGCCCTTTTTTCTTCATCCTGAGTTTTTGTTGCCCTGCAACCACTTCGAATTAATGGCTGAGTAGTCCACGGCAGCAGACATGATGCAAGATTGTCTGGCTTTCCATTCGTGGCCGTTTAGAGGAAAATAAATCTAGAGGTTGCTGGGCAATAACTTAATTGACCAAGGAAACCAAATTCTCCTTGAGCCATGTACGTTTTCTGTCCTACCATTTTTCTGCACGTCATTTTTTAGATATATATTTTCTAAACTCAAAGAACCCAAGGCTACCTCTAAAAAACCTGCAGGAGTTCTTCTGCATCACAAACTTAATCCCTTCTTTTGCAATCATGCTGACATGCCAGGCATGTACGCACTGAGCCGAACAATGCACACGGATACATTCAAAACACAGAAATGCACATTAAAAAAATGTATAATCTGAATTACACAGAGATGCTCTGAGTGCGTGATTCCGTTGGATTCCCATGACTGCTGCAAAACAGCACACACAATCCAGCTCAGAGGAGGAAGGGTGGAGTTGAAGGGGACTTCTTCATGCTCACATCTGGGAGTAAAAAGCCCTTAAACATTTGAAGAGATCCACGTTTTTAATATAAGATTGAGTTCTTAATATGTCTTTTTGCTTACTTCAACCAGAAATGTTCTTACAGTTTTATATTGCCTATAACCCTGAGTGTGTGTTTGACAGTTATTCACTGCCTTGGCTTATAAGTGTTCTTCATCATTAGAAACAGTGGGGATTAATAAGAGGTCGTTCCAGACACAGAAATAAAAAGCCTACTCATAATCTAACCATAAAAATATCTTGTTCACTTTGGGAGCGGCCAGAGCTGGAGTTATGGATTATAGACAGCAGGCAGAGGCTCTGGTTTCAGTGAGCTTCAAACTGCTTATAAATCATGTTTCTTTGTTAGAAGCAGCAGGAGGGTGCACACAGACAAGGGTTTACATGGAAGAGTTTTGCACCTATACTCTGTGTGAGCGACTGTGAACTCACTGTGCATATTGATGTGTGAGTTAGTCAAAACCCTGCTCTGTTCTAGTGTGATTAAAACCCGAGCCATATAGTGTGTTTGAGTTGGAAATACTGCTCTGAAAGGCTTTGCGTGTGAAATGGATGACTCAGGTGCATATGTGGAAATGTGCTTTGAGCAATTACTGTTGACAGCAGCCATAGGAGCTAGTAGAAATGAGTCGCTTATCCCTTTTGTTTTTACTTGTATTCAATTCACAAGTGTATTACTTTATCATCAAGTGAGAAGTACATCATACCAATAACCCTTTTCTGTGTTTCAGTCTGCGTCCTCCTGCGTCTTCTTTACCTGTACACGTCTCCAGGTGTTCTGGTTAGACTGTCATTATGATGCTGAGGTATTAAGTCCTGTCATCACTGTGAGAAGCTGAAAGCCTCTCAGAGTAGAAGGCAGCTTGGTCTATAAAGAGCAGATCTGTCTTCCTCCATTAGCATCCTCGGAGGGTTCACTACAGTTACTTAGCTCAATGGAATGATTCAGCATCTTTGTCGCAGGCATTAAAAACATAATTAACTTGAATGGACGTCTCATGAGTAGTGTTAGTGTTTTAAAGAGATGAGGCTCTGATAATGTCCTCAAATCCTCACTTCACGCTCATACAGAAATAACAATATATTAATAGTTTAACTATATGTGTACTTTGTATGAGATAATAACTTGTTTAATTTGACTTTGAAGTCAAATCAAATTTTTTTTTAAAGTTATTGTTAAAGTTTTTTCAGCATCAATTACAAACGTGATCGTGGGTCTTATATTTAGCAACAGGCTTTTATCTCTTTAACTCTGTTTATTTTTTTTAAATTCTTCACTTAACTTATCCTTTATGTGGGTGGCTGTGGCTCAGTTGGTAGAGTCGTCGTCCCTCAATCGGAAGGTCGAGGGTTCGATCCCCAGCTCCTGCTAGCAACATGTCCGTTGTGTCCTTGGGCAAGACACTTAACCCCAAAAGTGCTCCCCCCTGCTGCGTCTGGGGCGTATGAAGGTCAGCGCGAAGTATCGCTGCAGACCGGTCCTCGACCAAAAAGCCATTTCGTTGTACTTGTACCTGTACTGTATCAATGACAAATAAAGAATCTTCTTCTAAAAACTCTTTTCCACTTGAACAGCATGTTTCAACATTCTATAGAAAACAAATATAGATATCAGAAATGCTGCAAATAAATCATATAAACTCTCTAGAAATCTCAGATGATATCTCAATGGTTCCTACACTTTTCCAGGAAGCGCTGCCCAGACATATTCATGGTCACCCATGTAAGTTTTACTGACCTTTAATTCTTTTTATTTATTTATTTATTTTTTGCCTGTATACAAAAGTCATCTAAGACGTCCACAGTTTTTAAACATATGAAATGTTTTGTGCACCTGTTTTTGTCTGTTATTTTTACACCTTTTTTTTTTAACCTGCACTTTTTAAAACAGGAGTTGTGTTGTTTGGGAAACTTTATCAAATGTACTGCTGATGGAGATTTTCAATTACAGAGAGAGACAAAGTGGGGGAAGGTAATGATGTATGATCAGTAAGGTTTCATTTCTTAAAGTGCGGCGTGCTGGTAGAGGCGACATAAGTTAAGCTCCCTCTCTCTCATTTACTTGTCTGTCAAACGTTGTTCACACCCCTCTTCTGATTAAAATCATGATTCCATAAAATTAGAAAATGGTCGCTTCTTCACTGCCCAATTTTTTTAATGACAACAGATGACAAGCGATTATGAAATATGAATTTGTCCGGTTGCAAGGAAGGTAATATATAATGCTAAAAACAGTTCTAGAGAAAGACCCACAGAAAGAAAGACCTTACCTGACGATGCCTTCCACTAAATGGGAAATATTTCGCTCTTTAAGGACATAAACAAACAGGTTGGTCCCACCCCCCCCCCCCCCAAAAAAAAACCTATATCCAAACAATGTTGGAAGAAAACCCCTTTTTAAAGTTGCCATAGTTCACATTATCAAGCCAATTGTTTTCGTACAAGTAAAAGCTATCCAGTTAACATGCTCCATTATAAATGACCTCACAGATTACCTCAAATCAACTAATCAATTAACTGATTAATCTTTTCAGCTCTAATTCGGATAGACAGTGTTTACCAGTTGCAAAGATCAAGTGGCTTTGTTTTAGTCCTTAAAAAAACTATTTGAGGACTTAAAAATGTTTGTAATTTAGTGAATAATCTTTATTTTACGCACACTATGCATATCAAACCCGTACCTTAAGTGGAAAACAGCTAGGGTTAGCTAGCATCCTGTGTCGTGACCACGGGTGACATTCTCAGGGTGAGGTGTTTCAGATGACATTTGATGGGCGCCTGGCTTAAAAACACAACAATACGTGGAAATATCCTGTATAGCCTTTCAGTATTCTGCTAATCCTCTGCTCCTTTTTAATCCACTGTAGGTAGATCAAACAAAGGAAATGACTGCAGGGGAATGTGAATCTAAGTTATTTTGGGACTTGTCATACCAGAAGGCGTTATCATTATTTTTCCCCATATGTAACTGTCTGTATTCATGCTAAAAATAGCTCGCTATAGCACTTATCTTGAAGACAACAAAGTGTTTCATGCAGGACTGATTAGCATGTTTCTATTTGATGTGGCTTATTTGACCACCGTGTTTCCTGTGATGCGTCTTTGCACATTTACTGCGCGAAATCAGCTCCTCGGGCTGTTTATTCTCCTTGTATCTACATGAAAACAGGCTGTTTAATTGCTGCTGTATTTGACTACAACAGGAGTCAGCAGGAGGGAGACTGCCGCATCAAACTGCCACAGTCCTTCTCAAACAGAAGAGCTGTGGTGGAGCACTGCAGGCTAAGTCATTAGTGATGGCATTTAGCAAGCTCTTCAGCTGACAGAAACAAGCGTAACTGTAGTGCGCTCAAAGACTGTGTTGCTCGACATACGATGCATATCAAACCCAACATGATAGGTCCCATAACTCGAGTGAAAGAACAATTGAGGGTATGTGTCCTCCAAATAATTTTGACCAAAGATTGAATCCGTAGATGTTGGTAATATGAAACAGATTTCTTGTGTATCGTTCCCTGGAGTTTTCTCTGACGTGTTTTTCTAGATCTAAAAGTCTCCTGATCATTTATTTCACCTCGTATGATCACTATTTTTAGATAATTTTCTCTGATTTATAGAATTCGGGACATACATCTTTGTCTGGTATTAAAAACATAAACTTGAACGTCTTCTTTTCGTGGGATTGTAAATGTAATACACATTATATGAAAGTGACTTTGAGAATGTTCTCACATCCTCACTTTAGCCTCATATAGAAACAACCAGGATGTTACTGTTGATATTTAAATAAAAATGACTATTAAGGATTTAAATATATAGATTATGATAGATCTATAAGTCCTCTGATCATTTAATTTGGAGTCTATTTTTAGCTGCTTTGCTTTGATTATATGATGTGTGAAAAGGGAGATCAGAGATTGTATAGGGTTTAACAAAGAAGGTGGAAGAAGAAGAGGAGGAGAGAGGGGGGAAGGAGGGCAAAGATCAGGGCTGTCACATCGAACCGACCTCAGCCGTCTTAAGATCCCATCAAATCTTCTTCAGGTTGATTGTGACAGAGTGTCGTTGGTGCAGATGAGGTGTTACAAGCGAGACAGGAGGGACAAAGACATGCAAAGACAGGTAGAAGTAGGACGGGGTCAAAGTGGAAGAGCTGCATGGACTCAGCAGGTTTTGTCGTTGCCCTGCCTGCTGTCTGAAAACAAGCCAGGATTAAATATTCTGGTGAACAGTTAACAAAACAGGCAGTCTGATTATAATGGAGGGAGCGCCATCGCAGCATGAAATATATAGGCCAGTACAAAGCAAAAGGAAGAATTGCCCAGTGAGTCACACAGGCCTGCCTAGAACGTGACTGGCTGCTGCTGAAAGGAGGGGCGGAGCAGAGAGAGAGAGGGGAGAGAGGGACAGCTTTCTACAGCGGGCTGTCGCTCAGCTGTAGAGTGGGAATTCTCGTAGGTGGGGGGAGGTATGCGTGAAGGGGAGGTAGGATGGGATTATGTAACAGCCTTACAAACGTATGCCTGGCGATGCGAGTAAACCCCAGATGAACAGGAAAAGGTGATACTGGCAGAGAAGTTCAAAGGATGCAGAAAAATGGAGAAAAATGAAAAACAATTAAATTCACTGATACTGGATTTATATTCTGGAAACACTCAGCAGGCATGCATGAAGACGGAGCTGTGTTTTGTATGTGTGTATTTGAGCATTACTGTGGTGATTGAAGCATGTCAGCTCATCAAGCTGCCTCTCTGCCTCCATATCCAGACCCATCACAGATTTAACATGTTCATCTCATCCCAGTGGTTTCTGCTGGGAGGAGGAATTCATTCGCCAGTAGACAAGCACGCAAAATAGCCATGCTAACCAGATGTTTTCCCTCTGTCTCTCTTTCTCTCTTTTTTTCTCTTTCCCTCCACAGTTTAGCTCTGCATCCCGAGCGTGTGTTGGTGGCCACGGGACAAGTGGGCAAGGAGCCTTATATTTGTGTTTGGGACTCCTACACTGTGCAGACTGTGTCCATCCTCAAAGATGTGCACACACATGGTGTGGCCTGTCTGGCCTTCGACCTCGAGGGTCAGGTACAGTTGTCAAACAATAATGCTGTTGTTTAAATGATGAGAATGAACCAGGGAATATTCCGTGGGAACTGACTGTTTTGTCTTGTAGACGTTTAAAGGCGGCAGAAATGCTCATTCGGAGACGGAGAGAGCTGCAGGCTGGCTTTCGCAGCCTGCTCTTCCGACTGAGTTTCCGAATGACACATCTGTGATAACTCCACCAGGGTTAGCTGGACAGCTGCACACAGACATGCTCTACTTGGTAGAGTTTACAGGAAAACTGTCATCTGACATGTTTAGTACTGTGTGCATTGCAAAGTTCAACACACCTGGTCGAGTTTAAGATACAAAGTCAGCTTCAACATTCCTTGCAACATTCAAGCATTGTTTAGTAATAACTCGGACATTCAGGTAACTTGTTGTTGAGTATTTTAATGTAATCTTTTTAGCCAGCTCTCTGCAGAGTTGCTACCAGTTAATATTTACACACTGCAGCATCCACTTAATGTTGATTTGGACTATAAAAAAATCGATACTGTGCAGAACCACCACGTTTTATCTTTGCACGCCTCTGTCTTCCTCCCATAGGAGCACTCAGAGTGGACTCATACCTCCTGTATTTTTGCCGTAAGAGACAGGAAGATGACCCGAGGCTCTTTTACTGCTCGAGCGGAAACCGGGGATTTAGATGGACTGTGACAGAGTTTAAAAGCTAGAGGAGGCACATTCACTTCTCAGTTTAGCTGCTCTGTTTACTCCAGATTCATCTTCCTGGACCAGAGGAAATCAGGGCTGAACTAAGACAATCCAAATGAATCCCTTGTGCTATGGCTCAGTCTACATTATAAGATCAGATTAAAAATGTCACAGATTTTTAAAACACCTTGGTAATGCTGTCTGGTACAAAGCATATGACTCATGCTTTTAATCTTTTCCTGTTTTCTGCTCTGGAGTCTCTGGAGTCTCAGTCTAGGTTGAAGATCAAATAACATTTTGTGTGGTTTGTTATCTCTTGATCAAATGATTACCCAGAATATAAGTAAAATGTGTTTGACATCTCAGCTGTGGCATTTAATGAATGCCAACACTCAGCGGTATAAATAAGCATTTATAAAGAAAAGTGCTTAGAAAGAGTCAACAGCTCTGGCACTGTGGTGTTTGAGTCGAGTGCTCATGTCTGCCTACTGAGGTGCTTGCAATGACAATACTACATTTTGCACACAAACCAGATAACCTGGAAAACTTCCTGATTACAAAGACAGTCGCTGAAAAATAACTTCCTTGGTCCTAGATGATCTCAATGACTCAATGATCACCAAAGTCATAAAGATTTGTCATCTGGGAAATATAAATGTTGGGAATTTCTTTTACACCATCTTAACATTTTAAGAGATCTTGGTGACTAGCAGTTATGTCTCACACCCCATGTACAGAGGCAACAGTCCCCAACCTCAGCCCTTTGCTGTATGTCATCCCCCACTCTCTAATAACGGCTAAAGATACTTTTTAAGAGATCCATTAGTCTGGGCCACAGTGGTGGACTAAGATACTCTGGCTTGGCTTTTGCATTGAGTTTTTATAGTTGTAAATAAAAATACAGACCGCTCTGATCCAAGTTAAAACAGTTGAAATGACTCACTAGAGACTTTTATCCACAGCCAAATGCTGAGGATCAAGAGGACATCCTCAAACATGTAAAGCAATCTGCAGAGTGGTGAAGGATTACCATACGAGCTGTTCTCTTCTCTCTTGCTTCGCTGCTGCCTACTCACTCAGTCTGCTATAGGAGGCTCCTCAAGCAAAAGCACTCAAACACGCTCAGTGGATGTGCCAGGGGCCGAGCAGCTACTCTGTTCTGCTCCATGGCCGTCCATAGCCCCTTTAATTTAGCCTTGCATCCTACAGTGGAGGTGGTTAAGTTTCTATGGCAGTGATTAGTGCAGCAGGGTGCATCAAAGTACGTGTGTCAATCTGCGATGTGAGTTATTTCTGTCTACTTTCTTCACAGTGTCTGGTGTCCGTGGGTTTGGACTCTAAAAACACAATCTGTGTGTGGGACTGGAGGAGAGGGAAGGTTCTGGCAGCTGCACCCGGTCACACAGACAGGGTGAGTTCTTTCTTCCTTCTCCTGTCTTCATAAGCTCAGTATCGAGCGGTTCATTAGGCGTACAAGCAGGATAGCGAACAAGACCCAAAGAGGACATAAACAAGTTAGGCCTGATTGATTGTGAGCTTCCCAGAGACAGCCTGAGATGCTGTCCGGCTAATGAAAAGGCATTTGAAAAAGATGAAATACGGGCAGATGTTGTTTTCTAATTTCAGCACACATGTATCAGAGCAAAAGCAGGAAAAACACATTTATTTTCTCTACTGGTTTCCCTTTTCTTATAAGTGTCCTATTGTAACAGGCCCAAAGCTTCTGATTAATTAGAATACAATAAACTCATTTGAAATAACTGCACTAATGTGGTAAATGGAGAAACAATAGCTGTATGGCGAAAAGATATTGAGGTGGTTTTGTAACCCTTTGTCATTATATAATGCATGATTTTTTTTCCCGACAGATATTTGACATCTCATGGGATTTGTACCAGCCAAGCAAGCTTGTAAGCTGTGGAGTCAAGCATATCAAGGTAAAGCCACTTCCTGGTCACTTCACTTCCCTTAGATTACAGCCGACTCTTGAGAGCTGATGTTCTTGTGCCTAATTTAAATATTAACTGAGAACAGATTATATTTTTTTTCTTCTGGAAGTTCTCAAAATCCCTTGGCTCTTTGCCCCTTTCCTTCCTGCCTTCTCTGCTTTATCATCATGACCATATCAAAGTCTTAAAATAGATGTATGCAAATACATTTTATTCCAGAGTTCATGGTTATTAGGCACTTTACATAAGTAGGACAGGCAATGACTCAGAGTCTCTTTGCCCAAAAAAAATGTATGAATCTGCTGTGCAGAAGAGATGTGTTGTCTTTCTTTGGGGAACCATGACTCTGCTACTCAGTTCCCCATTTCAAACCCCCCCCATTCAGCTTTTAAAAGACCCTCTATTGTACAAACTGCAGCTGTGCACGCTTCGCTCCCCAGGCCTATCTCAATCAGTTCTTTTTCACAGAAGAGTGGTGCTCATAAATGTGTGATGAAATCATGTGGGGTGTATTCGCTAAGCCTTCCTTTGGGATATGTTGTAGTGTTGCTTGAGCTTCATGGCCATTAGGAAACAACAAGGAGTTCAAGGCCTTAGATGATACTCAATTCCAAAACTTTGGGAGGAAAGGGGATCATGCTCAAATGGAAAAGATGCCTGATGGTGCTTTTTCAGGCTCTCTTTGATAGGTTTGATGCAAGCAGGAGGTTTAGCCTACTGTACGTATTCCTCAGCGGTGTTACAACTCACTGATGACGCCCTCGTGTCAATCCAGCTTGACCTGCTGCCTCTCGTAGTAATTCCCCCTTGAACTCTTCCTCTACCAACGTGGCACAGAAATTCCAACCATGCCACAGCACAACCCCCCCCCCCCTCCAAACCCAGCTGAATCCTGAGTCTTCCCCCTCCTCCTCCCTCTCGTCTCATTCCCTCCCTTCTGAGTTTTTTGATGCCAAGGCAATCCAGCAATTGTCCCACATAATTCCCCTGCCTTCACCCTGCGGACCATGTGACATCTGCTCCCTAGCCCTGCGCTCGCTCAGCGATTATAGCACTCAGAGCATCCAGGAGATTTAGTCCTGGTAATCCACTCACTAGCAGGCTGAGGAAACACAACCACTATAACAAGAAGCGTGGCTACTGGCAACGCTCTCCTTCTCACGCAACTCCTTCCTGCTAATCAAACAGTCAATTGCATTTTCATTAGTTTATGGTTACCCAGATCTCAGCAAGGCCACCATATACAAAGAAACAATATTGCCATATTGTTGAATAATAATATGAATTATTATGTTGAATTCCTTATGTTATTTACACACACTCCTGAAGAGCTAAAACAAAAGACTGAAACACTGATGAAAGGTAAATCTTAAAAATATAAACTAATGTAAACAACCCTTTGTATATAATGATCCTTACACTTTACTTTACTATTACCGTTCTGCAGTTGTACTCTGTGTATGTACAGTAACATTGTGGACTGCTTACTTCCTCAGAGTAAGTTTAATAAGTGTTGTCAATTGAAAGCCCTCGTGTACTTAAAGTGCATCTCATAACAGTCCTGGGACAACCACAAGACTGTCTCTAATCATTGACTGTATGTAATTACTGGATGTTGCAGTGAAACTGTTTGGGAAGTGCCTTGAGCCTGTATGTTTTTGAAATAGTTGCAAAAATTGGTCCAATTGTACAAGTGTATAGAACCTCTGTGAAAGTGACTCAACGTCTAACTTTATATAATACCTCTGTAAAACTATGTTCTTATGAGTTCAAGGTCTCAGTTGCTGGTGCTTCCATAAGAGCATGACATTTTTTTTACAACTTCCATAGATATTGTCCTTGGGTAAAGTCGATTAGTTTATCAAACATTAGCACGGTCCTTGAAGGCAGCTTTCATTGTTTATTCCCAATCTGTATAAAATATATTTTCCTGCACATAGTTGGATACGGGGTCCTGATTACACAAGAGTCTAGTATAAAACTAATCACAACATTATGATAAAACTGAATTACTAAACACTTAAGATAAAAAAGAGATATGCAATTCATTTACATGTACTTTTTATCCGTTGAAATATGGGATTATATCATGCCAGGTTTGTGAGCTGCCACAGGGTTGACTTCGGTTAGTGTAGCATTCAATGCTCCTACACTCCAGTATTTAGGCTCACTGTAGTCTGAGAGGCAAGTGTTCTGGGTTTGATGTTAAGGCTGAAGGGGTTGTAGCCATCTGCAGATAGATAGATAGATAGATAGATAGATAGATAGATAGATAGATAGATAGATAGATAGATAGATAGATAGATAGATACTGGAGGTGACCAAGCTAATCCTAGGTTCAGGGGAGCTCGCTTTATGCCAGTGATATCTCTAGAGGATGTTTGAAATGTATTTAGAGAAAGCAACACTGTAAACTAGATCCTTATTTCAATTTAAAGCAGTCTCATGTTCCAGCACATTTTCCTCTTTCCACTGTGCTCCCCTTCTCCTTCATTGACGTTTCTCCCATACTCCTGGCCTCTTCATAAACCCTTCCAGCATCTCGTCTCTTCTCAGTAATTCAACAGCAAAGGGATTAGCCAGTGCCCGGGTCTTGCTGCCTTATCAGTTGCGGGCAGGGAGGGCTGCACAGTCACGCCTCATCTCTCCTTGCTACCTCTGCGACAGGCCCGGCCACAAAGCCTCTTACCCGTACTCCTTCCCTTCCATGTTCCCAACACTTGACACGATTACACCTGCAAACACACCTTTCCATATTACTCACACATCTATGATCTCTTCTACTTTGCACTCAGCTCAGACTCTGTGCGTAAACTCAAACACATACACATTTTCTCCCCTGAGTTCGGTATTGCTGTTGAGGTGTGTATGAGCATTCAGTGTTTGAAGGCAGGGCTGTATCTGAGGCTGTGATGCCTGCCTCTGATAATCGATCGCTCCTGTTAGCACACAGCAGCGCTATCAGTCAGGAGGAGGGTTGTTAGTGAGGATGTGCCAGACTGTCACAATTCAGGAGCTCATTTGTTCATTGTGTGGTTGTATATCAATTCTCTACAGATAGGTTCTTGTGTGGTTAAAAACAGCATCAAAGTTGACCTAAAATGTGCTTCTGAAGTATTTGGGGCAGATTCACATGGTTCAATGTTATAATAGCTTATAAAGAATATTTGGAAATGATCACTTCTGGTAATGCACGGGTAAATTCTGCTCTAGATCAAAGTTGTCTTTCAGTCAGTTCCCGGCTACCTGCAGGTGATGAGTGTGTCTCTGTTTCATGTGTCAACAGCCGTGTCTCAGAATTCCAGACAGCCTCCCTGCGCTCTCCCTCTGTGATCTCATCTCCATGCAGACAGAGCTTCTCTCTTTCGTCCTCTCCTCCGCCGTTTGATGGATTTAGAACACAGACTGGGCCATGCCAGTGCATCCAAATGACCTTGTTCATAAATAATGAGCCCCCAATGTGTTCGTACGTGTGTCTGTGTCTGTGCATGCTAATCAGGTGGTTGAAGCACTGACCCCAGCAAGAGTCCCCAAGTACCACATAAAGAGTAGGGGGGTTGTTAGAATTTGACTTTGCTTTCATTGAAGGTGTTTTCTCAATGGAGTGTCTCTGGCTTCAAAAACATAAATGACTGGATGTTTTTTTTTTTTGTTTTTTTTTTCACACAGTTGTATTCAAATGTTTAATAATTATCCATTTGCTCTTTCAGGGACAGGATTACATTAGGGATTAGCCACCATGCTTTTTCACTCTTTCTGTTTGTGTTTGCAGTTTTGGAGCTTATGCGGTAATGCTCTCACACCCAAACGTGGCGTTTTTGGCAAAACAGGGGATCTCCAAACCATCCTTTGCCTTGCCTGCGCCAAGGATGAGGTCACATATTCAGGTGCATTGAATGGGGACATCTATGTGTGGAAGGGGATCAACCTGCTGAGGACCGTGCAAGGAGCTCATGGGGTGAGTTTTATAAGATGTGTGTTTTCTGCTTCATGGCCCTGGCTGATTTTTTTTAATATTTAAGGTTTTTCATTACTTAAAAAAAATAACTGAAAGCATCTAGTAAACTGAACCAGGGCCGAAGCCATGCATTCAGTAGAAAAAGGATCAGCCTTTTACTCCACAGGATTAAATGATATCTATTGGATCAACAGCTGGGTGAGGGGATGGGCAGATGGGGGAGGGGATAATAAGTGCCGTGCCTGTTTATTCCTGCTTTTTGTCCCAAATGTCTAACTGAGGGTTTAGGTAAATCATTGTCTGCACAGAAAGGAAAGTGAAGAGTTTTTTCAGAAATTAAAAATGACACCTCCCGTTTCCTCATTCTGTGTTATATGGCACACAGCAGTTTTGTAATTGTAAAAGCCTTGTTTAACAAATAAATGGTTGAGCAGCATCACTATACAGAGTTTCCTCTGTTGTCACTCAGTTGTCATGCACATCTGCACTGACAGTCTGTCCTTTCTTCCAGTCAGGGATTTTCAGCATGAATGTCTGTGAAGAGGGCTTCGCCACTGGGGGCCGGGACGGCTGTGTCCGATTGTGGGATCTCAACTTCAAGCCAATTACTGTCATTGATCTCAGGGAAACAGACCAAGGATATAAAGGTGAACTCTAACTGCCACTTTTTTTTTTACTTTAAACTGAAGGCTTCAGGATCAAACTGTAGTCTCCTTAGGCACTGAAAGAAATGTATAAACCCGCCAATTCTCTTCTTTTACTAAATTCATCTTTCTTTTCTATCCCTCATGTGGTTAATGTATTATCTTGGATCTAACAGTAGCTAGAGGTGATAATAGTCGAGGTGGGTGATGTTATAATGGGCAGTGCTTATTAATATGTCTGTTTGTAAAAGTCTCCATATTGTTCTGCTAATCCTCTTGTTGTTGGTAACTTCAAGGTCTGTTGCCGTTTTTATGCCGTATACATATGTTATGTTTACATATGCATACAGCTCATGCTTTTCTCACTGCAACAGTCGTAAAGTTAATCACAGATTGGCTGTCACTGTATGAAAAATCCATCCTAGGTTGCCTGCAGTTGGTTATTCACACCTCCTGTCTTTATCAACCCCGTCCTGTCTCTTAAAACGTCTGTCTGCTTTAATGTCAGCATGCGTTCTTGTTTTTTCTTTCTGATTTTTGAGGGTAGCTGTTTATTTTGTTTTCCATAGGCTTGTCTGTACGCAGCGTGTGCTGGCGAGGGGATCACATCCTGGTGGGCACACAGGATAGTGAGATTTTTGAGGTGGTGGTCCACGATCGCAACAAGCCCTTCCTCATCATGCAGGGTCACTGTGAGGGCGAGCTGTGGGCTCTAGCTGTCCACCCCACCAAGCCTCTGGCCATGACTGGAAGTGATGATCGTTCAGTCAGGTGAAGCTTCAATACTAACCCCAGAGACGTTTTGTGACAAAGATGCTGTCATGTTATGTTAATATTTAATAGATAATGTCAATTTTGGGGGATTATTCCTCCAGTTTCTTAATTTGTGTCGATGGACACTTATTTAAAATGTATCAGACAAAGATCTCTTTTCATCCCAAAACTTTACTTTTGAAATATAATTAAAGTTATTCATGGGTTACTTCTTGTCATAAAGGCTTAACGAATTGTAGGTACATTTAACTGAATTCAAAGCAGTTATGATAGGTTCATTAGTATTTTTTTTATTGATAGTTAATGGAGCAGTATCCAGGTCACAGGGAGAACATTTTATTTTTTCCGTTCTGTGAAAGGGTTTTGTAACTGTCACTATGCATGAGTAAAACAAAAGTATAACAGGTCAGGCAGCACAAATATTATTACCCTGGTCCTTTGACTCTATGTAATCTCATCACTGCTCTGTCTTTCATTTTTTCCATCTCTCCTCTGTGTCTAAAGGATTTGGAGCCTCATAGATCATGCACTGATAGCTCGCTGTAACATGGAGGAGCCAATTCGCTGTGCGGCCGTAAGCACTGATGGAATTCACCTGGCGCTGGGAATGAAGGATGGCTCCTTCACCGTTCTCCGAGTCAGGTGTGTGCACAATCCATTGGACAAATGGGAAAATGTGAACTCAACCGCAGTGTCCATTTTAGCTTCTGAATCAAGCTACATGTCTCTGCTTCTCTCCACAGAGATATGACAGAGGTGGTGCACATCAAGGACAGGAAGGAGGCCATCCATGAGTTGAAGTATTCCCCCGATGGCGGCCATTTGGCTGTTGGCTCTAACGATAATTCAGTAGACATCTATGGTGTGGTGCAGAGGTATAAGAAAGTGGGCGAGTGCATCGGCTCTAACAGCTTCATCACACACATGGACTGGTCAACAGACAGCAAGTACCTACAGACCAATGACGGCAGCGGCAGAAGGCTCTTTTACAGGATGCCAAGTAAGACCATCCGAGAGGGATATAATTAACAAAGCTAACAAATGATCTGTGTTGTATACTGCCAATCAATTACCCCCCCCCCAAAAAAAATCAATATTCTTTGATTTATTACTGTTTAAGAGCTCCCTTGTAAGATGAAATGTTTGTGTCTTCGGTTGAGGTGGAAAGGAGGTGACCAACAGGGAGGAGCTGAAGCTGGTACAGTGGGCTTCGTGGACATGTGTGTTGGGCCCTGAGGTTAATGGAATATGGCCCAAGTACTCTGATATCAACGACATCAACTCTGTCGACGCTAATTTTAACAATCAAGTCTTAGTAACCGCTGACGACTATGGATTAGTCAAACTTTTACGATACCCGTGTATAAAAAAAGGTAAACAAAGCTCAATTTTAACAGAGGGTTAAATTATAATAGTTCTGTTATTAATATATGCTTAGTACTGTTTTTTGTCCTCTTGGTTTTAGGTGCAAAATTTAAAAAGTATTTAGGACATTCAGCCCACATAACGAACGTGAGATGGTCACATGATTACCAGTGGGTCATAACTATCGGTGGGGCAGATCACTCGGTGTTCCAGTGGAAGTTTGTCCCTGAAAGAAAGGCCAAAGAAGCTGTGCATATAGCGCCACAAGGTGAGATGATTCCTCACAAAGGTAACTGTTAAACCAAACAGAGTGTTTATTCTCACAAGGAAATATTAAACTTATATCAGATTTGATGCAAATAAAAATAATACATTGTTACATTATAATGTTGCTTCTGGCGGAGAACTGTGACTTGCATTACTGATATTTCTCATTTCATAAAATCCTCGGCTCCTGCCAACATGACATTTTCAAATTAAATGTCTACTCAACCTCCCACTCGAATATTGCTCAACAAAATGTGAAAAAAAACTAATTTATATGGAAAAGGTTCTTGGTGGAATACAAGTGTTTGCTTTCTTTCTGAGGACTTGCTGATAAGACCACTTTCATGTGTATTAAATATGGATGTGTAGCCAGGGGGCGCATAGCTCAGCTCCTCTGGAAGAAGAGAAAAAAATTAGCTTGGTTCTCTCCAAAGCTTAAAAATATGCCTACAACTGCTGCCAAGGCTCCATTATTTACATGTTGTCTAAACAACTTAAAGGAAATAGACATATTTTATTATTTTTAGAGGAAACGTTTCTGTCACCTCCTGGCTCCATACCTGAAGGATGACGTCAACATTTTTGGGAAAGCACTTTGCTCTCTTTCTTGCCCAGAATTTAATCAGAAGATCAATACCACTGTACTCTAAAGGTGTGCAGCATGGTTTCCATGACTCAGTACTAAGCTTACTGTAGCTAACTACTTACTGGCCAAATCAACATAACCAACATCCAGTCTTTTTATTTACTCACCAAAGCTAGCTTTTGTATTTCCCAGAATGTAAAACTACTCCTTTAAGGAAAAGTCTTGTAGCTGTTAGAGGTCTTGTCATCGTCCTCTCAAAATCAAAGCAAACACCAGCTAATATAAGCTACAGTAACACTCCTCCTGGAAGTGAGATTATTCGAAACCATAACTGATGTAAACCCATTTAGAAAGGTTAAAGGTCATAGTGCATTTCTTAATTACCTGTAAGGGTTTTGTTTTCTGGCTATTGCATTATCTGCACCCATACTGTTCCCAGCAGCCTCATAAAATGAAAGTGCTGAACCAGTGGAGTGCAATGTACCAGATTGTTCTGTCTGTAATGTTTTTCACGAGCTACTATTTCCATAAAGCTCTGCAAAGAAACAGCCATCATATTAATTAAAACAATTCCAATAAAAGTGAACGAAGCTTGGAAAGTGTAATTCCATTGTCATTCCCAAGTCATATTATTCCCAGAGACAGAGCCCAGCTATACTTTATAAAATTAAAGCACATACTAACTGCCTTTCCTTTTAATTTTCCTAATGGATCCTGTGAGTAGCCGCCCTTAGCTGCCAGTTCTGCTTATTGCCTTCTCCTGGCACGGCTTTACTGTGCTGCGTCAGCATTTTTATATATTTGTCTTGAGCAATGTCAATGCAAAGCATAACATGGTTGACCCTCACCCTTTCTGAAACCCTGTGCAGTTTTTTTTCAGTCGTGCAGTGAGAGATTTTGTCTGATTCAGAGGCAGGGACGGATTTTACTGTCTTGGTGTGATGCAACCTTGTTTCTGCCTGCAGAGAGCTTGGCAGACTCAAACAGTGAGGAGTCGGACTCTGATCAGTCTGACGTACCTGAGATGGACTCAGAAATCGAGCAGGAGACACAGCTGACATATAGACGACAGGTTTGTGATGGAATCAAATATGATCCCCTTTAAATCGTGTTTCTCTGTAAATTATGTTTGACAGAGAATGTGCACTATTTTCTATATGCGTTTAGGTTTATAAAGAAGATCTACCTCAGCTCAAAGAGCAGTGCAAAGAAAAACATCGAGCGACGGCAATGAAGAAGAGAGAGAGAGCTCCGGGGAGTGGGGTGAAGCTGCACTTCATTCATGGGTAGGCTTACTTAGTAGCATCAGAACAAAACTCTGGATTTTAAGAAGCAGACGGCAGTTATTTAAAGCCCTTTATATAAACCATGGCCTTGTTTTTACGTGCAGGTACAGGGGTTATGATTGCAGGAGCAACCTGTTCTACACCCAGACCGGGGAAATAGTCTACCATGTGGCTGCTATTGGGGTTGTATACAACAGACAGCAGAACACTCAACGTTTCTACATGGGCCATGATGATGACATCCTTTGTTTGGCTATCCATCCCCTAAAGGACTTTGTAGCGACTGGCCAGGTAGCTTTCAGTACTTCTTTAATGAAATATTCAAAGGTTCCTTAAGATCTGGATTAACATGATTAGCTGAGGTGATTTTCAATAAGTGCACTGAGTATATGCTTTGATGTTTTTTTCTGTCCAGGTTGGCAGAGATTCCTGCATTCACATATGGGACACCGAAACCTTAAAACCAATGTCTGTGTTAAGGGGCTTCCACCAGCTGGGAGTTTGTGCTCTGGACTTTTCTGGTAAGATTTGAGCTGTTTTCTCTGACTGATTAAGTCCTATCCAATCTACAGTATGTAACAAAACCGAGATTTTGTATCTAAATTATTCCAGACACCCAGGGGGAAAAAAAGAAAGGAAAAAAAGAAGCCTCTCACACATCATTTAAAGAGGTTATATTTACAAGAGACCCTTTTTGCAAGACACAGAGAAACCTATCTCTGCTGCCAGTTATCCATGTCAGTCTGACAGCATCAAGGTAGACCTGTTCATCTCACCACCTTTAATTGGCCCCAGACAGAAGCAGAGTGGTGATCTGTATGTCAGAGTGCGAATCACCTGCCGTACATCAAACCCACAGGGCTGCTTTCATGTTGCTAACGAAGGGCCAAACTTCACTGAACCAAAGCAGGAATGGATTCTGTCTGTGCTCAACTGAACCGTTTTGTTTTTTCTTCCTCAGCGGACGGCAAAAGGCTCGCCTCGGTTGGCCTGGATGACAATCACACCATTGTGCTGTGGGACTGGAGGAAAGGGGAGAAGCTTTCAGCCATGAGGTAAGTACAGTTACACCAGGGTCGGCCCTTTCAGCACACAGCATCAGAACACTTTGACAAATCTTCCATTTAATTATAAAGATTGTTTGAGTGCTTTAGCTTAAATATGGACAATTATTGATGAGGGCTAAATTGAAGCTACTTTGCCGAGCTGGGCTGACAGCGTGATTGATGAAGGAGAAGAAAGGAAGGGAATTACTTTTTAGATTGCAAGGCTGCGCCGCTGAAACACTTAGCCCTGCTGAAGTCTGAGCGGTTAGAGCAGGAGTTTACCCCTGGGCCCAATACTGGGATCCATAATTAAAGGGAATTAGTTTTAATTTATGTCTGCCATGAGCTTATTATGAGAGCGAAACATAAAGAAAAAACATGACACATATTCACAATGAGGTTCTGAGGTACTGAGCAATAGCCAGTTTATAAAAATGGGTTTCAGTAAAATTCAAGCCAAAAGCAAAAACAAGAAAGTAGTTATTACCTCACAAATCCAAGGACTTTGCGCTGATAAATCAGACCTAAAATTTAAACTCCACATATTTAAAGTAAAAAATTGAGGAAGATGAGGAAAATTGGTTACACAAGTCTGAGTTCATGTCTAACAAAGTGATATTATTCTATTGCTGTGTACATATCCTGTTAAGTATTTATGCAACCAGACATGGCCCAAATGCACAAGTGGATTATCTCAACAGACAATCATTGTGAAGCTGTAACTTGATCTGAACAATGCAGGATTTTCAATTTCCTATCAGGATAAATTACATAACCTTGAAACCAGTAGATACAGAAATATCTTACTGGAAAACATCCTTAGCCCAAAATACCTCCACTCAGCTTTGTTAACTGTCCTACTTGATGCTCATTTTTAGTCTCTTCTCCACTGAAACTCCCCTTGGCTAGTCTGAAGCAGTGAATTGCAGGTTGACAGGCTCTCCTGCCTGTTGTTTGTCGGTCTCTCGCTGCAGTTCAGGGACAGCTTGGAGCCGCACTAATCTCCTTTGCAGACCCTGGTGGGCAGTGCAGTGAGGCGGGTGTAAGGAAATGGGACCTGACAGAGCCGAGCTTGTGCCCCGCCACTGTCTGGACTTCATCTGTAGGAGGAGGAGTGGGTGTGATAGGGAGAGTTTGAAAGAGGGTGTAGAGTGATTAAGACTTGGAAACCAGCAGAGACAGCAGGAGGTTAACATGTGTTAGTTACAGTTTAATGCTTATGAGAATGGGTCTTTAACCCAAGACTTGAAAGACTGCAAACAGTCAAGTAGCGCAATCAGTAAGAAAAAAATACAACCAAATAACCACCCATTATTGTTCAACATTTTATCAGCCAATCATTCCATTTTTTAAGTTTCTCGTTTAGTAAATCATTAATATTCATGTTTCTTTTGTGTGGCTGTGCTGTGTGTATAACTTCTGATAAGAAATGTTCATAAATTCCAAATTTCTTCTCTTTCTTTAACCATAATGAAAAAGCTTCAGTGTAGCCTGCTCTGTGTACACTGAGCTTGTCACTCACTCTCTCTCTTTTTTTTTTTTTTGCTTTAATTTTTTTAACATTTTGAGTAAAAGTTTTATTTATTTTTTTTGTCTTGTCCTTCCAACTGTAAAAAGTAGAGCCGACATTAGTCTGTTTCTCTTAATACCTGGGCATGAGAATCAAGGAGCCATAAAATAGTGTATGGATGCATCACAAAATGTAAAAAATGTTCAAATTAAGTGATGCTAAAATTGTTTTTCAGGGGAAGCAAGGACAAGATATTTGTAGTGAAAATAAACCCCTACCTCCCTGACAAGCTCATCACAGCAGGCGTGAAACACATGAAGTTTTGGCATAAGGCTGGTAAGACTCCGGAGTTCTTTTTATTGAATAGCAGAATCTCTAACAATTCGAACTCCATCTCATCGTGAATTGACTGTCTGTTACTCTTTCAGGTGGTGGTCTAATTGGGCGCAAGGGGAACATGGGGAAGACGGAAACTATGATGTGTGCTGTGTACGGCTGGTCAGAAGAGATGGTGTTTTCAGGCACATGTACAGGGGACATTTGCATTTGGAGGGACATGTTCCTGATGAAGACTGTCAAAGCTCATGACGGCCCTGTATTTAGTGTGCACGCACTAGAGAAGGTATCAGGGGTGAAAGGGCGTTTTCTTAGACCAATGAGATTTTTTTTGAAAGAGGAAGCAGACAATATTGACAAATTATTTCCATGAATGTTAATGGTTGAACCACAAAGAGATCATTACAGGGTTAATGGTGCCTAAATGTTGTCTCTGTAGGGATTTGTGACCGGGGGAAAGGATGGCATAGTTGCTCTGTGGGACGACACATTTGAGAGATGCCTCAAGACCTATGCCATCAAGAGATCAGTCCTAGCTCCAGGCTCTAAAGGTAAAAGGGTCATGCTGTTTTTTTTTTGTCCTCTGCTGTCCTTGTTTCCAGTTCCAGAGATGGGATCCATCCATTGAATAAAAATCCTTTTAAAAGATTCCATGCTTTTAGCTGGAATGAACATTTCCTCCAGCGTCATGGTTCACGCAAAGGTCTCTGACTTCATGCTGTAATTCATCTACTCTGCAGGGCTGCTCTTGGAGGACAACCCCTCCATACGTGCCATATCTCTGGGCCATGGACACATCCTAGTGGGGACCAAGAATGGAGAGATCTTGGAGGTGGATAAGAGTGGCCCCATCACTCTGCTTGTCCAGGTGAGATCCTGATCAGAAATAATCCCCAGATATGTGACTAATCTAATCATTGAAGGCACCTAAACATCCAGGCGGGGTATTCATGTGGAAGCTGGCTGTGTTGTTTTTTTACAACATGAGCTGGGACTGTTTCTTCTTGTATTGCAATTAATAATGTTACAGAACAGACGAGACAATATGTTAATTTGATTTCTTTATTAACTAGAGCATGTTTCAAGCTGCTGCAGGTTAATTATTATCATTGTGCCAAAATGAATGGAAAGAAAAATAGATTGTTTCATGTTTTTGAGAAATTGAGATGTTTTATGTTCAAGAATCTGGGTGTTAAGATGAATATTGTGTCCCTTACTTTAGAGAGATTTGCTGCACGGTGTACATAAGAATGAACCTTCTGCACATTTATTAACAAAGAAATCTGTGTTATTCTCTGAAAGCGGGTCAGCAGAAATAGATGCATATACATCCTGATGACTCATGTCTGTTTCATTCAGCAATCCAGAATCACCAGGGAAGGTGGTCATAAATGGTGATGAATTATTGCTCACTGGACGTGAGATTGTTAATATACATAAGTGGTTCTGCAGAGCTAGTCTGAACGTAGGCAGGCAGAGTGGATGTTATTGATCACCTATTTCAAACGCTTTAAAACATGCAAGAACACATTTGATGAATAGGATCAGTTATATAGATAGGTAATGGTCATCCTTGTTTATCTCCTATGTAACAAGCTAACTTTTTTAAGTATCATTGGTCATCAAAGAGAATTATAATGTTGTTTACATAGTTAATCTAATTCATTTAGCCATGAGAGGAAGGAATTATGCTGATTAGACAGAGGATGTCTTTGCTGTAGACTTTGAAAATGAACAAAAAGCTCATAGTTTTTTATTCACTTTGAAATCTTGCCTGAAGTGAAAGAAAGCATGAAGAAACATAAAGCATAATTTAATGGTAAATTGTGTTTAATACACTTTTCTTCATGCGATAATACCCTTGTTGTCTATAGTGACATTATTTGACCTGTAAGTGAAGTCAGATACCCTAAAGAATAAAATAATGTAGTAATGAATAAACAAAAGAGACAATAAGCACATAATAGTAGGATTTAAGTCATGTTTTTTTTCTCACTTAAACTTATCCTTAATTATTGAGAAACACATTTTTCCGAAACAAAATACATGCAATTTATTTTCCCGTCAGTTCTTTGTTGTATCCCATTTTTTATTTTATGAATAAACTCTGAAATGTTATTCTATGTGTCTGCAGGGTCACATGGAAGGGGAGGTGTGGGGCCTTGCCACTCATCCCCACCTCCCTCTCTGTGCCACCGTCAGCGATGACAAAACCCTGCGCATATGGGACCTTTCGCCCAGCCACTGCATGCTGGCGGTACGCAAACTCAGAAAAGGTGAGTCACTGCTCAGACGCTAACAGATTATTTTCCACAGGATGTGCACAGGTCCCGGGGCGATAACAAACACATTATCCTCCACAGGTGGCCGTTGTTGCTGCTTCTCCCCTGATGGCAAAGCATTGGCGGTGGGCCTGAATGATGGCAGCTTCCTCATCGTGAACGCGGACACTCTGGAGGACCTGGTGTCCTTCCACCACCGCAAGGACATCATCTCTGATATCAGGTTCTCTCCAGGTCTGTTGCCCACCTTTTTAAACATTTCTAAACAACCCTAAATCCTTCTCTAAATGAAAAATAGGCCTATAAAATTCCTATTCTGTGCATCATAGTTTTTGTAAGATGCTGTGCATAATTCAGCAGGTATACATATTTCTCTCATACTGCTGAGACAGGTAGACATTGCTGCAGGCCTGAGCCAAATTAATATCTTTCTGTCATAGGGCAAGACATAGTGACAGCTAGAGCAGAAAGAGAAACAGAAGTGGTAGATAGTGAGAGCAAGAAACTAAACTCCTGTTTGCCAGGACACTTAACTTTGATCTACACTGCAACAGATCCCTTTTCTCAACACCCATACATCCCTGCAGTCCTATATCTTAAAGCAGCAGTCACTGTGTGGAGCCGTATAACACTGAGCAGATTTTAGCATGGTTGTTAAAGTAGGAATAACCATTGAAAGTTTTTTTTTTTATTCTTTCAAAAGTAACAAATTAAACATTTACAGTTATGCTAAGTGTTCTCTTAAGCTATATCTATACTGAATCTGAGTAAAACAATACAAAAGGCCTCTTTTATACAGAGAGAAAGGGAATCATTGAACTCTGATTAGTTAGAGGAAATATGCTGAATTTGATCGGATCACATTTGTTGCCTTGATGCTTCCTGAATAAAAGCAAACATTCTGCAGACCAAACACCTGCTGTCTCTTCCCCATAAAGAGTTTTTGTAATGGCGTAGGTCTACTACTTAAATGTATAATGAGGCACATGCTGATTTTAGATTACTGTACACTGATGAGCTTTTTGTTTTCCAGTAATTGTTTGGAGATTTCAGTGACAACCATATCAAATCTGTTGAACGATCTTCATTTCAAGTTGATTGTGGGATTGACCAACAATCCTCTCTCTGTTTTTTTTGGGGTCAGGTACTGGAAAGTATCTTGCAGTAGCATCAGGAGACACATTTGTTGATATTTATAATGTAATGAGCAGCAAACGGGTGGGGGTGTGCAAAGGATGCCTGAACTACATTACACATCTTGACTGGGACAAGAGAGGTAAACACATCTCCTTGTGTACTTTTTTCTTATCTAAGGTTGCAATTGACTGCAGACTAAAATGTCTTTGTTGAAGAACAATTGAGCACCCCTGTCCACTGGGCCTTTTTTTATTCACAGGAAAACTTCTCCAAGTAAACACAGGTGCTAAAGAGCAGTGGTTTTTTGAAGCTCCTCGCGGCAAGAGGCAAACCATCCCCGCTACAGAGGTAAGCAAGGGGAGTAAGCACAAGAGCAACCGTGGTTATGGAGCTTTCGCTGGTTATATTCCCTTTGGGCTCAGAGTAGGCTCAGGAAGGGCAGCAAAGCATTAACACGGCCCACTTTTCACCAATTTATTCTAATTTTGGCAATGCAAGAGGGATATCGTTTGGCGCCTCTTTAATTCAGAGTGACATTCAGACATCTTTCCAGGCACACCATGGAGAGGTGCATTAAGAAAATAAGGCTCAGAGACGATGCTTCTTCATTGTTTCTGGCGAGAGGCCAAGATATCCTCTCTCGCCTTTTCTCCTTCATCAAATCATTTATCAGGATTAGCTTTCCTGTAGTCGTCCCATTCATTTCACTCTTCTGTTCACCTGACAATAGACTCCTTTTTGACAGGCTGAGCACATTTCTCAACCAATTTTGAAAAACATGTTGTTTGTGCAATAGTTTTAAAAGAGAAAGTATTAATGGATGTTTTGTGATGGTATTGACAATACTTTTAGATAAGGGGTGCCTCAAGGATCTGATCTTGGCCCCATTTTGTTTTTGAGCTATAATAAAACTCATAATTTAGTTTATCTTAGTAGTTTTATGCAGTCATATCAGATGACTTACAAAGGAGAAGAGAAGCTGGATATCCCAAAAAACTAAATAATGTCCAATGCATGTTGACTCTCAATAATGACTGCCAGCAGGTTGAGGTTCAAAGGTTTAATAATATTTTAGTAATTATCAATTATGTTCTTTAAGGATGAAGCTCCTGATTTCATTTCTGAATTATATTCTTTTTAGTTGCTATTGTGTTTCCTGTTTAACAAAAAACTTTTCTGTGAAGTACTATGTAACCTTTTAAAGATGCTAAAACATTTTTTAACCATAATTCCTTGTTTGGCTCAGGTGGAAAAGATTGACTGGAGCACATGGACATGTGTCCTCGGACCGTCTGTTGAGGGCATCTGGCCTTTGATCAGTGAGGTCACAGAGGTCACCGCTGCTTGCCTTAGTAACAACAGGAAAGTGCTAGCAACAGGGGATGACTTAGGATATGTCAAACTCTTCAGATATCCTGTCAAGGTAACAAAGCATAATTATTCGTATGCTCTTGTGTGAGTGTCTCACAGCTTAAGGCTTATGGTTAGAAATTATGAAAATGTTATGTTAATTTTTGTATTAAAGTCACAAATGTGAAACAAATGTTGTCTCTCTTGCCCCAGGGGAAATATGCAAAGTTCAAACGCTACGTGGCCCACAGCACACATGTTACCAATGTGCGATGGACCCATGACGACTGCCTCTTGGTGACTGTCGGTGGGGGCGACACGTGCCTCATGATCTGGGCCCATGAGCCCGAGGGCCATCGGGAGTTCAAGCAGTGTGACAGCGAGGAGTCAGACATCGAGAGTGAGGACGATGGAGGTGAGGGATGAGCTTCTTCTCCAGGGATTTTGTCTCCAAATCTCCCTCCTCAAGGAGGCATCACTGTCTCACTGTTTCTCTTTTATTTCTCCAGGGTATGACAGCGATGTGACAAGGGAGAACGAGATCACCTACACCATAAAGGCCTTATCTACAAACATGAGACCCATGACCGGTGTGAAACCCCATTTGCAGTTGAAAGAGCCCTCTGTGGATGAAAGGTATTCCTTATTTTCTAACTATCAAAGAATGAAAAGTTATGTGTATCAATAACACCCAACCTGAATTCTTTGGTCAACATATCTTTTCTTTTCCTGTCCTGTCCTTGCCCTTTTGAAATAACTCGGCCTTTTCTGCTCTTTTTCTGTCCTTTGATGGCTGTCCATCTCTTATTATGATGCTTCCTTTTTTAATTCCACTTGAAGACAAGGCGTGGTCAGGTAAGCTTTGTATTCACACTGAGCATTATCTGTGTTCATGGTTGAAATATGTGTAATAGAATGAAATGAAGAACAAAGATAGTATCAATAAGTTTCTTTGGCTAGTTGCTAAATGAATCTGTAAAACCTTCACTGGAAAAATCCAACAATTTCAGTGATTCAACATTTTTCCTGCATAAGTTAAGGACACAGTTAAAGAGGATTTCAAACACCATTCCAGGAAGAAATTAGGAATTTCTCAAGCTGCTTTTAAACAAAGCTCATAAAATGTTCCTATCATCTTAATCCATCAATGTGTCAAAGACTTTGAGAGCTTCAGGTATATTGATTTCTACTGGAGTTTTTCTTTTTTCAATATCCAAGTATCTATGCAGCAGTTGTCATGGAAATGGACTTTAGTTGTCATGGTTACAAGATGGCGCTGACTCTTGTATTTTATGTCCTCAGTGCGTCGGCTGGGCAGCAATGAATGCTGTCAGAAGCCTTTTTTGTAATCCTTGCCTTTCTTTTATTTCTAATTGCTGCCATGAAGAGGGTCAAGGTAAGCTCTTAACTCTCTGGTTCTTTTATGACTTTATCAACCACACACAGCCTGATATGATTTTGTATAAAGTCAATTGCCTAGCCTAGTCTTTGAATGTAAAAGTTCATACTTACAGTTTTTACCTTGATTGTTGCTTTCTTGTGTAATTTTTGGAAAACATTCCCTCCAAAGGAACCACAGAAAGATTAAATCAAGCACACTTAATGAGTTGAAAACTTTACTCTGGTTATCCTAAATATAGACAAGGGGATTCTTCATCTCCTGATATATATTTGTTTAATGATGTTTCTGTATCTTTTGAAGACTTATATTGATTATTTATTTATTTATTTTGCCATGGGGAAAAAAACAGACAAAGCTGTACTGATATTTCTTTTTGATTTAACTTATAATGCTTTTCATGTTATTCAGCTCTCAAGGTAATTTCCCCATATAGTCACCTTTCAAGCGTGGCTTATTCACTTCTTAGCTTAGCTGGTTATTTACACTCTGAGCTCACTTTGAATACAAGAAGCCTTCAAAAAGAAGAGACGCATATTTGAGAAACATTTTAATCCATAAACTAAAACATTAAACGGGGCAAGGTGAATGTCTTTATTATCATTAGCATGATAAGTAGGTTTGTGGCAGACGTCTTATCCCAGCTGTCTGTTTCAGGCCTCCTGTCAGCAGAGCGCTGCCACAGCCGGAGAAGTTGCAGACCAACAACGTGGGCAAAAAAAAGAGACCGATTGAAGTAAGAAGTAGGGATGAATCTGAAGTTTAAAAAAAACAATTTTAGCCATGCCAATTCTGACAGCAGTGTTTATTTTGGTTTCTTATTGTATTTTTTTTCAAATGCAAAACAATGTTTTTTTAGTTTGCAAAATAAATGACTGTACTTTACATGAGGCTAAAACATGGAGACTATGAGCTAATCTTTATATTTGAGCTTGAAAACAGATGATTGAAAGTCAATAATTTCCTGACTTGCTTCCTAACTTAAACACAACAAACTAAAATAATAGTGAAACAGTCTTGTGTCTGTCCAGGCAGCTAAGATCCAAAGTGGTGCTTCTTAATGTGATTATTTGCGTTGAAGACGCCGTGTGCTCTTCCTCTCACTGGAGACTCTGAAGACGCTTTAATCAAATGAGCTCCATCAGCTCTGCACATCTTGGTTGTCATGGTGTTGACCTTTCTGACTTTCTGACTGTCTTTTCTACCTCTCCCTCAGGATCTGGTGTTGGAGCTGGTGTTTGGTTACCGTGGCAACGACTGCCGTAATAACGTGCACTACCTGAACGAGGGGGCGGATATCATCTACCACACGGCCTCGGTAGGCATCGTGCTCAACCTGACAACCTGTAAGTACACAGTGCAGACTAGAAGAAGCTCAATTCTCTTTTTACTGCCTAGAAACAATCGCGTGTGTATTTTATTTAGAGACATTTTGTGGTGTATGTGTGTGTGTGTGTGTATTTTCAGCTTGCCAAAGTTTCTATGTGGAACACAGTGATGACATTCTGTGCCTGACAATCAATCAACATCCCAAATTCCCCAACGTGGTGGCTACTGGCCAAGTAGGTATGTTTGTGCGACGTTGACCTCCTGTGTCAGCAGCTGCCCTGCTTCTCTTCCCTGTTTCTGCTGTTCTTTATTGTGCAGGATTATTATTCATGACAGATGGCCTTCCTCTCCTACAAGCTTGTCTGCACTTTATAGCAACTAACGAGCAAAATTAACATTTTTTTCTGCATACATGAATAGTTCAGGGAGAACCACACGTGCAGCAATTCTTGAAAAAATATTAACAACCCTAAAATGTAACAACACAGTATTCACACAAAATTACAAATAAAAACAGTGCTTATAGACATACACATGTATAACTTATGATTGTAGCTCATTACTCTTGAACACCAGTGGAATCCATTGTTGATCACAACAAATCTTACTGAAACAGTCCCCAAAAATAAATAATGTGTTTGTTCAGTCAATAAACTGGATTTACTTTCTTTACAGGTGATACTGGTGACATGTCAGGTAAGGACATTCTGAAATGTGTTCTCAGCCGGATCAGGAAATATGATGTGAATTACTTTTTTTAAAAACTATTAAATCTGCCTGATTTAATTCATCTTCTTGAGGTTACTGCCATCTAGTGGCCACTTGATTAAGAGTCTTATTTAGTAATATGGAGCAATATGGTTCTGTGCTAGATACTAAAAATGTAAACATAACTTCAAAGATGCCAGTTTATTTCTGTACAGTATGCTGTACATTTAGGATCATAATTAGATTTGTTTATAAAACTGTAAAAACCAGACAAAGTAACCAAGTAAGGATAATTAAATAGCATCTTTGGTCATTGTTTATTCATAACATGAGTCTGACAATTTGAAGAAGTGTCATTAAAGTAGTTAATGTAGAAGTCATTTTTTTTCTCTCTCCTCTGTTCTTCAGCCACATCTCCATCCATACATGTGTGGGACGCCATGACCAAGCAGACTCTGTCTGTGCTGCGTTGTTTCCATGCTGGTGGGGTTTGCTCTGTCAGCTTTAGTGCGACAGGTAAACTGCTGATTTCTGTGGGACTGGACCCTGAACACACTGTCACTATCTGGAAGTGGCAGGAAGGTAAATTGATCCTCCTTAAAACACTCCAAAAGTACCAATGCCACCGAGAGTTCACACTATTATCGCATCTGTTTTTTCAGGAGCCAAAGTGGCCAGTAGGATAGGTCACACCCAGAGGATTTTTGTGGCTGAATTTCGGCCCGACTCTGACACGCACTTTGTGTCTGTGGGGATCAAACATGTACGTTTTTGGACGTTAGCTGGCCAAGCTTTACTCAGCAAAAAAGGCGTGCTGAGCACCATCGAAGATGCCCGGATGCAGACCATGCTGTCTGTTGCATTTGGAGCTGTAAGTGACTTCTAATTAATATAGAGAACAGTACCATTTTTTTGTCTAACAATTTATTAATCCAAACAGATAATATGTTACATTTGCTCTTCACGATTGTGCTTGTTCTTAACTTCATCATATTCATTTTCATGATTCCAATTTGTTAAATTAAAGCTAATCCTATCTCAAACTTTCTGCTTCAATGTGCTGTGAATTGTTCTTGCCTTGCTCGCTCTGCTCTTTTAGGCCACTAGATTAGTGCAGATTTGTTTTCTTTTCAGAATAACTTGACCTTTACAGGTACCATAAGTGGGGATGTGTGTGTGTGGAAAGAACACGTTCTAGTAAGAATTGTGGCCAAAGCTCATACGGGCCCTGTGTTCACCATGTACACCACATTAAGAGACGGCCTCATCGTCACTGGAGGCAAAGAAAGGCCGTGAGTGCTGCTCACTTCCTACACTATATTACAAATAAGAAAGCTCACACTACTGTCATTAATTAAAAGGGCTATGTGATTAGATTAATGATATTGTGATACCATGACATTAAAATTCTGGCTACTATCATCAGTATTTGTGATCATATCGTGTTTTACCGATAAAAATGGAAGAAAATGTAAAAACAAAGTTAAGACAATTAAATGAATCAAATGACAGCGGAAACAATCATAAGTTTCTTCAACAGGTCAAAGGAGGGAGGAGCCCTGAAGCTCTGGGACCAGGAACTAAAACGCTGCCGAGCGTTCCGTTTAGAAACTGGCCAGGTCATTGACTGTGTTCGCTCTGTGTGCAGAGGAAAGGTACAGCTAAAACTGCACTCAATTAAAGGTCCAGCTTGTTCTCAAACTTCAGCTGTATGTTGACATGTTTCGCTCATTCCTGTGTCAGGGTAAAATCCTGGTGGGGACCAGAAATGCAGAGATCATTGAGGTAGGAGAGAAAAATGCAGCGTGTAACATCTTGGTGAATGGACACATGGACGGACCAATCTGGGGCCTGGGCACCCATCCCTCCAGAGACGTATTTCTGTCTGCTGCAGAGGACGGCACTGTTCGTCTATGGGACATCCCTGAGAAGGTCAGCACGGTTTAGTCGACCTCTCCCCAACATCCCAGTTCTTCCCAGTTCATCCAACTTTAACAATCCTTTAATTGTGACATGTTAAGATGATGTTTTCATACTGAGTCAATATTGTAAGTAACAAGTGTGTTGCTTTTCTCGTGTGGTGGAGAAACAGAAGATGCTAAATAAAGTGAACCTGGGTCACCCAGCACGCACTATCAGTTACAGTCCAGAAGGAGACATGGTGGCCATCGGCATGAAGAATGGAGAGTTCATTATCCTGCTGGTTGCCTCGCTCAAAATCTGGGGCAAGAAAAGGGACCGACGCTCTCCTATCCAAGATATCAGGTAAAAATAGCAAAGTGAGGCTCTTTACACAGAGTGCTTTAAGACTACAGATGAGTTGGAGAAGTGGAAAATAAGGCCAATATATTGGTAAGCCAACATTATCTGGACAATATAGGTCCATGATCCATCACATTACATCTCTATCACCTTTCAGTTTTTCCATATAAACTTTTGTGAAAGATTTTTTTCGAGAGGAGAGTGTATATTATACAATCTTTAGTGTAATTAACAAACACTGTCTACAGCCCACGTAGCACTGCATCATAGCCAAGCAGACGTCGGTCTGAACTAGTAATTGTTAACAGTACTGTGACACAACGTACCTTAAGAGCCTAAAGGGTACAATTGCATTGTCATATCAAAGTCTGGGCTCATTTTAGATGGGAAAAGGTTAATTTTAATTACAGTTCGAAATCATCTAATATCCACCTCCATTTTGGTAAATGTAGAATTTCCCTCTTTAAATATGTAAGGGTTTCATCTACAGACTACACTGGATCCAATCTACTGACTGGATACTAAGACAGGTGTTTTGTGACATTGAATGTCTGTCTTACAGGTTCAGTCCAAATTCGCGCTACTTGACCGTAGGCTCTACTGAGTGTGCAGTGGATTTCTACGACCTTACGCTCGGCCCACAGCTGAACCGCATCAGCTGCTGCAGGGACATCCCCAGCTTTGTGATGCAGATGGACTTCTCTGCTGACAGCACCTACATCCAGGTAAAGACTTGTGCAGTGAGAGGGTGTGTTTAAGTCAGACAGTTGCTGGCTGTGAGGTCTCCTAATGAGTAATGCCTTGATACAGATCTCCACAGGATCTTATAAACGACTCGTGTACGAGGTGCCGTCTGGGAAGCAGGTCACAGAGCAGTCCCATATCGACAGGATCACCTGGGCCACCTGGACAAGGTGAGAGGCGCAACTGTACAACTGAGATAAGTGTGCCAAACAGGTAATGGTTAAAGTACATTGTGAGCTCAGAATTGAAGTCCTCTCTCTGTCTCCAGTGTCCTTGGGGACGAGGTCGTTGGAATCTGGTCCCGTAACACTGACAAAGCAGACGTCACCTGTGCCTGTGTGTCGCACTCAGGCCTTAACATGGTCACAGGCGATGACTTTGGAATGGTAAAGCTGTTTGACTTTCCATGTCCAGAGAAGTTTGTAAGTATGATTGTTAAATATTATTATCACTGTGTGTTACTTTGTCAACAATAGATTCTTGATGATGTCTCTCAGTGCTTTTCACTGTGATAAATCTGCAATCCCTGAAAAATGATCTACAGAGGCTTTAATGTGTGTTTAATGTTATAAAATCATCTTTGATTTCCACCTTTGACCCTCGTTCAACATTCTTTTCCATTACTGAGACTCTTGTTTTGCTGACTTCACGATGACTAAAAGACCGTGTTTCTGGCTTTTATTTTGTCCATTGCAACTCAATGAAGCATTTCAGTTCCAGTCCATCATTAGATGAATCTGATGTCCCTAGTTTAAAAAGTATACCTTGTCAATGATGAGCATGTGTCTTCTTTTAGGCCAAACACAAACGTTTTCTGGGCCATTCTGCTCACTTGACGAACGTGCGCTTCACTAACGGAGATCGCTATGTTGTTAGTGCTGGTGGAGACGACAGAAGGTAGGCTCCAAATGAAGACATAGATAACTACCTAATTGGCTTTCAATATGATGTCATTGATCCTCTCCTTTATGTCCTTTCTAGTGTCTTTGTGTGGAGGTGTGTCCATGCCCATCACTGAGGACAACACTTCATCATTCTGCCTCAGAAATTCTCCCAGCAATGCTCCTCAGAGAGAAAAAAAACTGCTTTAAAAGAAGAAGAAAAGAATAGGAGAGTCCTGGCAGCTTGTTAATGAGTCGATGTGTTGATCTTACTGCCTCAAAACTAGGTGCATGCATGTGTGCAAGGCTCATTTAAATGACGGCATCAGTTGTGATTGTGAACAAAGACAGAGAGCCTATAGCCCTGCTCCTACTCCATCACATCTTCATTGAAAAAAAAAAAACCAACCTCTTATACAGTATGTGCATATCATTACAGTGCAGGATTTTTTAAATGAGTCTACGTGTCCTGAATGGCATTTCTTTTCTTTTTTTTTTGCCACTTGGAGGTCTAAGAAATTGTGTTACTGACAATGCCATTTTTGAAAACATGTAGCAAACTGAATTGGCCTTATCTGAGTGTTCAGTTTATGAGGGTTTGGATTTTTTTGTATTCTGTTGGTTATTTTTTGGAATCATGGAGTCAATTGTTTATTCCATTTTTACTAGTAATTCCAAATCCTGTGGCCTTCCTCCTGAATGTAACATCCACTGTTATGTTCTGGATGTCAGCATGCCAAAGCATACTATGCACTGTACACCAGACCTGCTCACTGTGTTACCCTGACGGTTCATCTATGGTTTGTTTCTGTGGTTGTGTTGTTGACTGGTTGACCTCAAACCTCCCTCGGCAGTGTTTCCTCTCATGACGTTAAACGTGTGCATACTTGTATGAGGATTTGTTTGTGGTTAGTGGGTGTGCATGTCTTACTGGAAGACAATCCGTCTGGACCAAATTCCTCAGAAAACAAAAAAAGAACAGCTGTACATTGATGTTTCATTGCACTGTTGCAAATCTTTGGGTCATTCTTCAGTGTGCTGCTATGACGTAATATTGTCGCATTTTCAAGAATATGAAGTGTGACTTTTTCCAATCGTAAGCTAAATGTTTTGTGTAATCAGATATTATACTTAAATGGAATGTTTTATCAGAGAGAAATTATGAAAAGTGCAAAACATTTTGCTTCTCACTACAGACTAACTACTCAAAAAATGTTGCTGCATATTTTGATTTACATTATACCAGTGTAAATAACATTTGTACATATTCTTTTTGTATATTTTTTGTGAGATGTTTCTTAAATTCCACTTTAATAAAAAAAAAAGAAAAAGAAGCAACCTTGACTCTGAGTTTTAAACTTTGAGTGATGGGAAATTAAAGACAGTGCCAAAACAATAAATCTACTTCTGTTAATGCAGGATTATTGATTATTCTAATTTAATCACAAAATGCCCCATGCAGACTTTTTGACTCACAGTTTGCATACAATGGCTTGAAATGAGAGGATTCATGGATCTGTTATTCAATTAGTTTTAATGAAACAAATTCAATATAGCTTAGCTCTTTTGACTCATAATCAGGCCTATTTACACTTTTACTTACAAAGGAGAATCTGAACACTGACTGGACCTTTTCTTTATGTACATGACCAATCACAGTTAAATAGTGTGGCTGTAAATGTGAATCTTGATTTTAGCTTTCTGTAACAACAGGGAAATTTAAGAGAATTGGAGTAAGAACTTAAAAATATCAGCAATGCTCAAGTCTAATGAAACACGCCAACTTAGCAGTATAAAAGGATCATTTCAACTTTTAAAGACAATAGCATATTGTTTAAATTATTTGCAGACCGTGTGTTTATTTCCAGGGCCATTGATCAGGCAGAGTACATTTGAATTCACTATAATAAAATGTGTAACTAATTGTCTAATAAACCAGCATGTGTCGGTAATAAGTTATTTAATGCAGTAATGTAAAGTCATAGTTTGACTGAAAAGGAGCTTCCGCAGGAGCAGCCGTGATCAGCTTGAGGATTCTTGAGCACCAGGAAGGCAGAGCGGATCAACTCTTGGCTGAAATCCAGAGTGGCTCCTTTCACAAACTCCAGACTGTCCTGATCTACAATGACACCCACTTCTCCCTGCAGGAACACCCTGTAAGGCAGAGCAGGGAGGGAGCAAGAGGAAACAGAGTTAATACAATAACAACAAACAGAAGGAGAGTACTAAACAATATGTGAGGCAGATTACATGTCATCTTCGTTCTTGGTATTATCAATAGAAAACTTGTACTGGAACCCAGAGCAGCCTCCTCCCTCCACATGTATCCTCAGGTACTCTCCCTTCTCTGTTATCTCACATAGTCTCTGTTAAAAGAGGGACATAGACAGGGTGGAGTCATAAAATGTATTTTACAGCTCATTTAATATAATAATAAGTCCAAAGAAAAGGTGCTTAGTCACTGGTATCTGCTCACCTTGACACATGACTCAGTGAGAGACACTGTCTCTTCAGATGGACTCTCCTTGTTTGAGGTGCTGTAGCGCTGTATCCCCTCCTTGTAAAGTGGGAGTGAAGCTGAAGGAAGCCGGTGGAACTGTTGTCCCACATTGCTGTTGTGGAGGAGAGTAGATGCCCTACAAAAAAACATAAACACAACAGCAGGAGCACATGAAGCGTTACTGCCGCTAGCTCGTTACAGAGTCAATGGTAGCATTAAAGGCTAGCTTGCTAAAAACCCAACCCCTCAAACAATGTCTATGTTTTTAGTGAGACCCTTATAGCTGTCTACAGTACACGGATAATAAAACTTACCTAGCAAGGCTCAATACTTTTGACTTTGACGCAGTTATCATAGCTCTTGTGGCGAATGACATCTTCCATAACAAATGTTGGTAAACCCACCCCCAACGGTCGACAAGACTCAACTCGCATCACTATTGGTTAAAAATGTTCCTCTATGATCACTGGATTTGTCAATCTACCTATCACTCACGAAGATTCCTTCTACCTTGTAAGGATATTTTACCTGGATTTTGACTATCAGGCACGATTTTTCCATGTTGTTGTCGGCCCTATCGAGATCAGAAAATTAAATGTTTACATTGAGTTGGTGATAATTCGTGTACTTCTTGATATTCTGTTATTACTGCTAAAGCACAGAAGAGGGCGGCGTTTCGTGCTGACGGAGTTTCCTGCCAGGCTTCGTTTCGGGCACTTATATCGCAGCGCTTACTGATAAATGGGCGTATGGTTACTTGGGTCTCGTGACACAAGGAAATAAAAAGTGCTCAGGGCTTAAAAGTCTCATTCTGGAAACCGACTGAGACACCTGTAAGGTAAAATCTGTTCACTCTTTCTTTACAAAACAGTGCTTAATGTTTTTTTTAATCATAATTGAAGGTGGTCAAAGAGTATGTATCATGAGGTCTTTGTAATCTCGGCTGCTCTCTGAGTAATCTTTTAGGGGGGACAAACAGGAAGTCATATGACTTGTGCCCCAGGTCGGACTGGTCTGGATGTTCTGACTTCTCCTTTTTAACTCTTTGTTTTTTTAGGGTCACGAAAGAGAGAAACATGTATGTCCAGACGGGTTTCATCGTTTTACTCTGCTTGATGGGATTCACCTGTGCGGAGCCGGTGAAGTTCAAGGACTGCGGTAAGTTTAATCATATTTACTCGTATTAAAATGTTTTCTTTTCAGTGTTTCATGTTCATACTTTACCTCAAAGTGTTGTCTGTACAATTTGGAAAGTGACTGAAGAAATCAGTCGATGGCATTCTTGATCCCGAAGGAAATTCAACTTGTTTTTGTGGCATATACATTTATATTTATCATATTATAAATGTAAAAATGTCTAGTTTTAACCAAGTTGTCATTATCATAATGACAAAAATGACTAAATGTTTCATGCAATTATGGTTATCAAATGTGTGTATCAAGTTTTTGCAGACTGTTAAATGTCCCTTTTTAATTTCAGTCTTTTATTCATAGGTCTGCGAATGTCATCACACATTACATTTGACAAATAGACATTAACAGCTCCAACATGAGCTCATCTTTGGGGGTTTCAGTGTGATTCCTCAAAGGTCAGAAACATGAGTCTACATTGAATCCTGTTTCTAACCTGTCTAAGTTCAGGAGACTGTGAACGATGACATGTATAAAGTGTTTGGGTCAAGTCTAAAAAAAGAACTGATTCTCCATTTTTACAAACTACAGCTCAAGGGTCTTGACACCATCAGCTTTTTATGGTGTGGGAAGTCTTCCCACTGGGTCACAGAAACTCTCCTAAGGCTGAGTTGGATCCTTGTTGCATGTTGCTGGAACTCTCCTTGCAAGTTTAACAATGCCCCTTTAAACTTGGCTCGTTGAGTCCTCTGCTGTATGAAATAAAGTTTTACAAAGGATTGGGTCAATATAGCTTTAAAAAGAAGTCTGCAAAAGAATGTAAAAAATGTCTCAATGATAATCTGCTCTGTTAAACCAAAAATAAATAATCCCTCAAAATACTTTCAAATAACTTTACATTATGTTGACCCTCCCTCTCACCTCCAAGCAGCCAAGTAATATTTTCCAATCTGCTTTCATGAGCTGGGAAATATCTGACTTTACGTTTTAGATGTTTAATATATTGTCTAATCGCCACTTTCCACCACATGCAAAACATCTTAAGTAGCAATTCTTCATCTCCATTGATGTCCACTAGAAACTCAACTCAATAATCTTGAGTAAAGTTTTGATTATGTGTACATCACACAGCAACAATCAAAACTTTACTCAAGATTATTGAGTTGAGTTTCTAGTGGACATCAATGGAGATGAAGAATTGCTACTTAAGATGTTGGTCACCTTTTCAAAACTTCTCTCCCGTGTCTCTCTTCAGGCAGTACCTCAGGCAAAGTGGCCATTGTTGACATCTCCCCTTGTGTCGTTCAGCCATGCCAGCTCAAAAAAGGAGACTCCTACAGTGTCAATGTGACCTTCACCAGTGGTAAGGGAGCTTTAATAAAAATAAAAAAAACACACGCACGCTTCCTCCTGATATTACAGCAAAGTGGATGTCGTTTCTAACTGATTGATCTACACCTGCGTTAGATGTGCAGAGCCAGACAAGCCTGGCGTTGGTTCACGGTGTTATTGCTGGGATTGATGTCCCCTTCCCCATTCCCAACGAGGATGGCTGCAAGTCTGGAATCCAGTGTCCAATCCAGCCACAGCACACGTACCACTACCAGAATGCTCTTCCTGTGAAGACTGTGTATCCTTCAGTAAGTACTTTATGACATTAGCAACTTAAACATTTTTGATTAGTTTTCTTTAATGAAATGAATAAATAGAAATGTATCAGTAGAAAGCTTTTCTAATCCACCATACTGTACATGAGTTCATATTTTTTTCTTTCTTTATTCTTCAGTCCGTCTGCTGGTCTAAATGTTGTGAAGTCTATCCCGAATGTTCAGAACCTTTAGTATAAAATGGTGTATAAAAAAAAAAATCAATAAAACTACCATATATTGATTTTACTTTTCAATAATGATCATATTTTTGTATTTAAATTTTTCATAAAAGAATAATCTCAGTAATCTATCAGTTGGCATGTCATCCAAACACTGCAATATGCTGCACATTTTTACTGAAGTCCACAAATGTATATCCTGTATGTACTGAGTCACATTCCACTGATCCCATCTAATAACGTGACCTTTATTTTTACATTACGACTCTTAAACTGTGTCAAAGGAACTTTGTTTGAAATCCATTTTCTCATTTCCTTTCTTTTACATTGTGTTTAGTCACGCCTTGTTCACTGGCGTCTCTTCTGTATTTGTAGATAAAGCTGGTCGTGAAGTGGGAACTGAAAGACGACAACAAAAAGGACCTCTTCTGCATCCTGTTTCCAGTGCAGATTGTGAGCTAAAGAACAAACGGTACCTCTGTTAAGTGTTGCATTTAATTTTTAAAAAAGGGATATGAGTGAAGAGAATATGAATGACTTTGAAGATCACATTTAATTCATTCATAAAATAGATTTTTAAGATGTCTGTCACTGATATGCAACACTTAGCGCCCACACTTTAAATCCTGCTAAAAACACACAGCTCTCTTCGCTGCAATCTTGAGTCATTTGTGAGAGTTGTGAATGATGTGGCTCCTTTTTCACTGACTTGACCCTGAACTACATTCCGCCTGAGTGCAAATGTTTTACTGGCTGCTGTGTAGTCTGTAAAGGTACATGATTTACTTCAACTTTTGTAACGTTTCCTAATAAACTTGTACTACTGGAAAACATCTCAAATTTAAATATGACTTTAATAAAGACATCTAAAGTACCACAGTCCTGTTCTCTTTGAATGTGTTACTTGTGCAAAAAGGAAAATTATTTTTCAATTGACAGTGTCCTCCTCAGGCATTGGCTGATTCCTGATGATGTCAGAAAACTTAACAGGTTTATCTCTCCTGAAAGCATGTTGATGCACACGTTGGCTGTGCAGTAATGGAACAAGAATTTTCCTTGCATTTTATAAATCTATTTCCAAACCTCACCTTGGACGACAGTGACTTCTCATACATCATGAGGTCAAACTGGAGACAAATCTCCTTCTAAGACTTTGTCCAATCAAATGGCCAACAGCAAGCACTAAACACCAGCTGTGTAAATTCTTTACATTCTGAGATCTAATCAACAATGAGTCCCTACGTGTAGTGTTTAACTTCCTGCAGGATGAAGTGTTTGAGATAATCAAATGTGTTTTAATCTGACTGACCTTTGGTGTTTGTTTAATCAAAGGTTTCACTTCATCGACCCTAAAGGACGCGTAACAAAAAAAACCTATCTGGTTTCGAGTGTAGGTTGTGAGCTACAATAGAGCAGTAGCTGTGATGAGCCCTTCATTTACTTCAAAGGGACGCTGCTTTGACTTTGCATCAATTCATCAAATTGATTTTCAGATATGCATGGCAGCTTAGCAGGACGTAGCTGCCTGCACACCTTTACTAAAACAAACCTTTGACTTTTGCTGCGATCTTCCACTTTGTCAATTTGTAGCAGTCCACTTTCTGGTTAAGTTGGGGACCTCGGTGTCGACCAGAACATTTGAATCATGAAACCATTGCCTCCGTACAAGGTGTGCGCACACGAACCACGAAGCTAACAGCGCCCCATAAATGACTTAAAATTTGCAAATCTTGTGAAAGAAAAAAACAACTTTGATTTGAAAATGTTGATTCACCATTTGTCACTCACAGTTACAGTTAACGGTGAATGAATTATGCAGTCAGTGGCTGATGAAGTGAGAAGACCACAACTTTCTCCTGGTTTCAAATAACATTTACCTTCCATTATTATTTTTTTCCCCAAACCTGACGAGGACATTTAAAGTGAAGTCTTATCAACATGCAGACATTTGTGGAGTTAAACATTCAGACTGACATCATTTGGAGACTTTATTGGTCTGAGCGAAGGCCAGCAGCAAGGAGTAACAGAAAGTCTTCACACTGACTGTAAGTATGTGGATCATAAGCAGGTCACATGTACAATAAACCAACATTTTAAAGCAGTTCTAAAAGCCCAACAAAAGCTGTGCAGCCTGACGAAACAAATTAGAAGTTTGAGGACAAGACCAGAGACATTTCTCAACCCCACAAAGGATAAGTCGTTTGCATTTGCAGAAACAGAAACGGCTTAAATATATATATGTGTAATGACAAAGTTGAATCTCATCTCTAAAGTACAAGCTTGAGATGGGTTGTATAGTATAGAGAACAGGATCCAAACTCAGAGCCCGCTTAGTCTCAAAAAAAAAAATACAACTGTTTTGTCAAATGAATCCACGTTTCATGACAGCCCCATAAAATACTTTTTTTTTTTTAAATCTTTCAAAAGATTAGGAAATAGGTTTTTTTTTTGTACTTTTCTAACCAAAAGTCAGTCATTAAGGCAGTTTCTGAGTAACACTGAAATATTAGAGCTTCAGCTTTTACACCAGCTGACGATAAACAAGTTGTTTATATTTGAGCAGTAATACGTTCAGAGCTTTAGCACAGGCAGGGCAAAGGTTGGAAACTGGATGCTTATAAAAACGGGTCGCTTCTTGCTCACATCATTTGGTAAAGTACAAAGTGCAGAAATCACAGTCACAGAGGTATTAACACTTGGAAGCGGGAAGATCTTTTCCACAGTGAAGTCAACGACACGATGTTGCAACGTTTGAGAAGCTTGTGAAGACGGCGCTTGTGAGGGAAACTGAGCAGGCACTCGCTCCTTTGCAGTTTGCCTACAGGGCTCATAGAGTTAAAGATGACACCACCACTCTTATTAACCGTCTGCCTGAGCATCTAGGTTACAAGACAGATTGCTATTTATTGACTTTTCTTCGGCCTTCAACACAATCCAACCCCTCATCTTAGCCGTAAGGCTGATTGAGCTCTTTGCTTTTAGTTTTTATCTGGCGGGGTGAATCATGGATTTTCTTAACAGAACACAATGGGTGACAGTGAATAGCACACTATCACTCATGTTGTTCGTCCACTGGTCTCACCTCAGGGCTGTGTTCTCTCATCACTGCTTTATATTTTGTACACAAACGTGCAGAAGTAAACAGGAGAGCTGGACCATTTTGAAATTTGCTGACCATTCAGTCATTGTGAGTTTACTACCTGAGGATGAGTCCAGCCGTGGCCTGGTTGATAATGACTTTGTCCCCTGATATGAGGAGTCTTTCTTGGGGCTCAACATCTCAAAGACAAAGAGATGATGACAGTACTCCTAAAACATCAGCTCACAATCATCCAAAAACCAGGCATTGGTTGGATTGGTGGAAACCGATAAATATCTCAGGATTCAAAACTGACCTTTGAGAAAAATGTCGTCACTCTGCAAAAAGGCGCATCGACATTTGTTTTGTCTGAGGAAACTTTCCCAATTTCATGTTGACAAAACCCTGAGGATTTTGTTCTACGGAGCTTTCATCAAATCCATCTTGTTTTATTCTCGTTTCATGGTTCGGTAACCTGACTCTCAAAAATAAAAAAGCTCTCAATCAAAATGTCAAGTTGACGAGCAAACTTATAGGACAGTCTAAATCCAACCTGATGGATCTCCATTCCTTACAGCGTGTGGCGAGCACTATTTGTAACGGCCGCTTTCATCCTTTAAATGGGGAGTTTTAGCTTTTCCGTTCTGGCGGAAGCACTTTGACCATGGCGGGATATTTTCTGCTTCGTAACAGGAGTCTGTTGGGGGACTTCTCCTTGACCAGATGTAATCGATGCTGTTGGTTATAATCTATGTGGTTTTTGATCGTTCCTTTGAATTGCTTTTATACTCGCTGTATCAATCTCTGGAATGCTGAATTCCTGTCTGCACTACAAATTTACCTTTGTGTACAAATAAAGACATCTTTATCCAACAGACTCTGCACAGCCAACCCCCGAGCAGTCACTAAACTAACCATCATTTGAAGGTATGAAAATCTGAAGAAAGCAGAACTGATAGGGCAGCGGCCGCCTCTTTGAAGTGGCAGCTAGACAGGTAAATGTCAAAGAGTAAGCTTTAATCATTCTTTTCCACTCGATGCACAACTTCATCCTTTTATTGTCCGTTTTGCTTCAGCATCTCCAGCCGCTGGAGCAGAGCGTTCCCGAAGGCTTCTCTGTACCCGGGGCTCAGCGTGTCCAGAAGCGAGTAAACAGTCTCATGATACTGTGTGCTCAAATCCTCGTCCACCTGATTGAAGGCATAGCCCACCACCTGTGAGGCAAAGGGATTTATTGTCTTATAATATTTGAGGTATTTTAATAATATAGACAAAACAAAGAGCATACAAAAAGAAAAGCATACAGTGAGAGATAAACTATCTGTTTATTGTGTATCTTACCCGTAGTCCTGCCTCTGTGAGCTCCAGGCAGTACCTGTTTCCCTCTCTGGTTTCCACGTTTATGTAGGCCACATCCGACTCACTGTTGAGACTCTGTGACACGTGCATTTCGGCGACGGCAAAGAGTACGTCATTGACCACTGCTTCTGCCTCCAATCTCATGTCCTTGACGTCGCCAAGCCCGACACAGTCCTCCTCAAATGAAGAGACGAGGGATTCCTCCGGCTGACAGTCGACCTCCATCCCCTGTGACACAACGGCAAAGTTAGAGACTCAGCTGAACACCAAATGTAAGTGTATGCTGATAAAACCTGCTGACTTCTGCCTGGAAAACGTGAACAGCAGTTTACAAAAGGCAGCTCCTAATTACCATGGCAACAAGCCAAAGTCATAGGACTCTGCTGATGAGTTTATTACACTGAAATGATAGAAAAGAAAGATGGTGCCTATAAAACTACAACATAATAATCTTGTCACACAGACATTCGTTGAGCATTGAGCATCTTTTTAAACAGCTGATCGTATGTCTCTAAAACTCCCACTGAGTGAAGAAAAAAGGAGAACTTGGAACACGCTGATGTTCGACAGATTCTTGTCTCGTGCTATTTTAATTTTGGACTTCCTGCATGAGTGTAAAAAAAAGGTTAATCTACTTTAAGGAATCAACCAACCATGTTTGACCTGCTTTAGTTGTTTCATTAAAGTCAGTTAAATGACTTTACATAAGAACAAATCTAAAAAGAGCTTTTTTTTCCTCAAAAATGAGAAATATTTAACAGAGAATCAGAGAGAAAACTGAAAGACTCATGCTGTCTCAAGCTCCCAGTACTGCTAAGTTCATTACATTCTAGTTTTAAAAAGTTTTAAGAAAAGGATAGGAGATCACTTGCACATTGATGTTGCAATGTTAACTCTAGTTTGTGGCTCTGCAGCTCAATACAATCCTGTTTTACAGCATTACTATCCTGTAGGTATGCCACTGCGTGAATATAAAATGCAAAAAGAAGCCAACTAATCATGAGCAGTGCAGACAGTGTAATCCTTCATATCAGACGAGTCAGCTGCTCTGTTTCACTGGTGCATTTGTTGAACAAGTTCATTCTTGTTTTGTCCCATTTATGTCTGGGTTTCATTCCTTTCACTAAAAGCCTTTTACTGCATTTTAGCGACAGTCTGTTTGTGTCATCATTATATTGGATGAATGCCTTCAACGGGCAAGGAGCCCTTGTTCATGTAACCAGCTACCTTTACATAACCTGGCCCCTCCAGCCCTGTGACAGTGAGCTGATGTGGATGTTGAAGAGACATTTCCAAGGAAGGGAAATGTATTTGTGTCTAAAGCAGCACAAAGAGTAAGAGAACAAGTTGACTGAACCACCACAAAAATCTGATTAGTTAAAAAAAAAAGAAAAAGAAAATCGGATAAACCAGATTAGAATTTGATACTGGCCGTCATAAACATTTGGCATTTCTAACATTTTCAGGCTGGATCTGTAATGGCTAAAATGAATTAAAAAGCTTATCAGGCTTTAAAGAGAATATTTCGATTTGGCATGTAAGTCAAAGTAGCACTACAACTATAAGAATCAGAAATACTTTATTAATCCAAAATTGAAATTCAGTTGTTACTGTTGCTCAAAACAGAGTACAAACGTATAGAAATATTCTATACTATGATTAAAATTAAATAAGAAAAAGCATAGACCTGATGCATATATATTCTACATTAAGTGGGGGGTTTTATTCAACATTCACTGCCTCAGGGAAGAGAGCAGTGGCTCAATGTGAACACAACAGACTGAATTAGAGGATTATTATTTTTGTAATAATGTGTATGTTCACTTTGAATGTTTATCGAGGTGAAGCTGATTTTAATTATTTCTTAAAGCGTTGACTCGTTTATTGTTTCAATATGAATTTGTATAAATGAAATAAAAAACTTGTGAAGTACCTTTAAAGGATAGCTTCCAAATACATATGTATATAAGGGATTTTTACATGTATACAAATGTACCTCAAATGTTTACTGAAGTGCAGTAAGTGTCTTTAAACTTGTTTTAATTCACAAATTTGCTGGTATCAAATGTGTATAAATCAGTAATTAATAAAATACTGTTAATAAAACGTGTCTTTCATTTTAGTAAATCAACGTCACAGCGACATCTTCAGGACACATTTCAAAACCAAAACATGTCATATTACTGCACGATCAGCCAACAGATAACATTTTGTATGTCTTTAATGTGTGAGTTTCATGCAAATGTCATTATTCTAATAATCCAAACAGAGAGTTAAACTAATCCAGTGTAGTAAACGTGGATGTTAACAAATAAACTGCATTAAATTCCTGCGATGGTTCCGTTAACTTAACTACGCCAGTTCCTTTTTTTTTGTTACAGTTTATCAAATGATTGTACACATTGCATGTAGTGAAAAAGGTCATCAAATTGAAAATCATCTAACAACTGCGTACATCTCTCACCTCCTCGCTTCTTTTCTTCTTCCGGCTTCTTGTGGAAGCTTCGAGCTCACGCGGAAAACCCGTCAAATGAGCTCGTGAGCTAAATAATAACCGCTCAGGGTCAAATATGTGCACTAAAAAAAACCTAAAGATACATTAACACACCCGGGGCCTTGGACTTTGATCGTTTACCGATTTATTTCGAAATAACCAAAAAAAAAAAAATCCTTAATCGTCCCATGGGCTACACCGTTCCGCCATGTTGTGACGTCAGCGTCTAATCCCACCCAGGAGTGTGTGTGCGTGTGTTTGTGTGTGCGTGTGTTTGTGCGTGCGTGTGTGTGTGTGTGTGTGTCGGCTCAGTGCGGAGTCATGAAAGTGTTTGTAAACAACTCTGTCAGAAGGTAACTTATTAGCCGCTCTGATGTGGTCGGCTGTGTTTCTCTCTCGCGCGTGTCAGCAGCAGATGGTCAGTGTGTAAATCTGTGTTGTGATGTTTGTCAGTGTTCATGTTGTATGTGAGGGCAGATAATTTGGGATTATTTGGGTTTAGGTGTTACCTAGCTAGCCAACTAGCAAGCATGCCCAGCTACAAGGCTAGCCTGACGTTTGCCGGCTATGCTAATGCTGTTTGGTTTTCTGGTAGGAGTGGTTTAATCTCCAGGCTAACTGTGCTAGTCGGCTAGTTAGCTGAGTGTCATGCCTTTGTCTTTGCAGCAGTAGTAAACAGGATGACAGATTGGTTTTATCAAACATGGCTAATGGTAGCTATTGATTAGCAAGTCGTTGACATGCTAACCGTTATTTCGCAAGTGCGTTTGGAAGTGTATGCTCACGATAACAACAACAACGGTAGTGTATCTGCTATTACTAGGCTAGTGAATTCATCCCTCATGAATTGAAGCATTAATGGAGCTTGTTGATTTGGACTGTGTTGTAAACATGTTTGTGTAAAGCCTCATGTGGTCTCAGATTACAAAGTAGGCACCATATGTTTGTCTGTCTACAGGAGCAAACTGGAGTCGGACGCGGACCCTTTCCCCCACATATCCCTGAGTGTCAACACATCCTCTGAAGTGTCCCTACTTTTTGGATATGAAGGGTGTTTGAGCACACTCACTGTCAGTGTCTTTAAGCCCACAGGATGACACAACACCAGTGACTACATCGAAGTTGTTGAAATAGAGTTAAAGCGTTCTGGTTGCAGGAACATCAAGATCCCTTTCATTACCTGAGCCCTGCTCACCTGCTGAGTTAAGATGCCTTGGCCATTTTCTGAGTCTATCAAGAAGCGGGCATGCAGGTACCTCTTGCACCGGTACCTTGGCAACTTTCTGCAGGAAAAGCTAAGCTTGGATCAGCTCAGTTTAGATCTTTATCAAGGCACGGGGTCACTTGCACAAGTGCCATTGGATAAATGGGTACGTGAAGAAAATAGAGCACATTAATGTTTTTGTGTGATGTGCAAAATATGCCTAAACTAAAGAGAAGCTTCATACTTATTTCTTGTTCCTCAGTCCCTCAATGAGCTCCTCGAGACAGCAGATGCCCCTTTTGAGGTAATCGCAGGGTTCATCCAGACAATCTCTCTTACTGTCCCATGGGCAGCCCTGCTGCAGGAAAACTGCGCCTTAGAAGTCAAGGGTTTGGAGATGGTGCTCAGACCAAGACCACGAGTGGGTAAGGAGACTCTTTTTCACATCCAGCTAAGACATCATCTGTGAGAAATGTTGTTTTGTGTGAATAAATCAATTAATTAATTCAGTTGACAAGTAAATTTCTGTTTTTATTCTTTCAGCATCTGGTACTGAGCCAATGTATTGGTCCAGTTTCATGACCAGTAGCATGCAGCTTGCCAAAGAATGTCTTAGCCAGAAACTCACTGATGATATGGGAGAAAGCTTCCAGCCTTTTGAGGGGTTAGAGAAGTTTGCAGAAACTATAGAGACAGGTATAGTACGTTTGTTGAACCGGAATTACTTTTTACCAACATTAAAAAGAAGTGTGCCAGCCGAGTATTGTGTCTGATTTATTGTCCTTCAACGCACTTTCTGTCTTGCAGTTCTGAGAAGAGTTAAAGTGACTTTTTTGGATACTGTTCTCCGTGTCGAACACATTCCAGAAAATTCGAAAACCGGAATCGGTCTTGAGTTTCGAATCAACAAGTACGTTTTTGCTTTCAAAAGTGTTTTAATATATCTGCCATCACCCATGATGTTCTCTTTTTTTGAAATGTGTAATCTATAGTTGATCCAAAAGAAAATGGACTAAAGTGAAACTACTTGTTGCTCCCTCTTTGCTTTCAGGATTGTTTACTGCGATGAGACAGGTGAAGAGAGTTCAAATGTGAATGTGCACCAGCCAACAACATTTGCACATAAAAACTTGCAGATGGAAGGCATCACCGTGTTTTGGGATGAGTTTTCAGACGTGTCCCGTGTTGGCTGTAAATCCTCCCCCACTCAAACGGTTGGTGAAGCGTGTCATGAAAACTGTATCCAAACAAAGATGTAGGTGAAAGCCTTTAATAAAAATAAAAAAACACATCTCTTTTATATTACAGGAAACTGAGCCAAAACTCTCGCCGAGCTGGAATCCCAAAATAATATGTGAGCCTCACCCCCAGTTCACAGAGCCGGTGTCCTCCACAACGCCGTTTGAACCCGTACAGGTTGGGAGCCTTGGTGGTAAAATCGAGTTATCCCTCACTCTGAAGAACAACCTAGCTATGCCTGGAGCAAAGGTAAATGAACCCTCTCTTAAATAGGAAACTTGTTAGGAGCAAACGTTTGTGATTATTATTGATGATTACATTATGAACTACAGGTGATTGCTGTTACAAACAGTGTTTTGCACACTCTGTTTTCCAGCTGGATGTTGTTGGACATATTGATACACTTATTATTCTGCTGTCCCCACGGCAAGTTCATCTTCTCCTGGACTTGTTTGGAGCGTTCTCTGGTGGAGGTAAGCAACCTCTCTGATGATCGAGGAGGGTGAACATCTACAACATGTCAGGAAAACGTTTGTTATTTGGATAAAGACCAAATGGTCTTTTCTTCTTTTTGTAAAGCGGCACAGGAATGGGCAAAGGATAGAAAGAGCCGACCCATGCAGCAGGAGGATGAGTATCGACTCCACATGGAACTAAACCGCTGTCTGAAGAAGGATAGTGCTGTTCCAGGAACAGACCCTGACCTCTTCGAGAGCCAGACCACCAGAACTGTGTCCAGTCGAGGTTGGACTAAAACTAAAATCTACTAACTGACCTTTCTTAAAAATTTAGACGAGACAGTTGCATCAACTTGATGAAAATTCAACCTTGCTTTCTCCTTTTCTGAACATCTGTGGGTGGCGTAGACGACGTGTTCTTCTCCATGGCGGATATGGACATGTCTCATAGCTTGTCATCTCTGCCTCCTCTGGGTGAACCACCCACCGTTGACTTGGATTTGTCACTTAACAGCAACTACTCTGCCTCCCCGGGAGAATCTCCTTCTGGAAATGCAACAGTAAGTTCCCACCCGTTTGGTTTTTGGCATTAAGACACATGGAAAATGTAATGTGGGGGGAATGTTAAATCGGGAATCGTCCATTTACTCTATAAGACCATGCCATCCTCAGAAATGTGCAATCAAATGGATCCTTGTACAAAACGTGAGCTAAATAAATGTTTTTTTTAAGAAGGATTTTTGGGTTTTTGTGTCGGCTTTTCTAACTATCTCACTTCAAATCTATGTTTGCAGGCTCTGTGGGATGATTACATGGATGTACCTCGACAAAGAGAGAAGCAGACTAATGAAACTCCCTTCCCAGCGAGGGATTCACAACTCCCTCAAAAATTACTGAGACAGAATTGTAAGCATCACAATATATAAACCCACACATTTGACTGTAAATGCCCGTCCCTCTGTTTCCACTTAATTCAGAGAGGGAAACGATTGTGTGGCTTTCATTAGAAAAGAAGGGACAGCATCAGTATAACTCCTTGATAAGATCTGTGTTTGTAGTCTGAGAAATTATAATCAGTGCGGTTGACTGGTGTCAACCGCATTGCTCCATGAAAACACACAGTTCTTGTTCACACCTTGCACACCACAGTAACACAAAAGTGTATCTCAGTGCTGATCTGCGTTTGTGTTGTGTTTCAGCCCATCCATCTAAAACTCACGGTGATGAGTCGAGGCCAGAGCTGGTGCTCAAGCTGACTCTCAGCAGTCTGGCTGTCTCAGTCCTCCACATCGACCCGCTGCCACCACCAGACGCGGCTCCCAGTCCACTCGGCCCGATGGCTGCACACTTCTTCAGCATGGTGGGCCCAGGCGGCCTGGAACCTGCTGCTTTTATTAAGTCCCGGGCCGTGTTTAACCAGGCCTGCCCCCATGACCATCTCAGGTTAATTTTGTTTGTCTTAAATTCCTATTTAGCACGGTTACAATTGGTCTTATGGATCGTTGTATCTGTGTAATTTGCGATTTAACTTTTTAATGTGTCTGATCTGGGCTCATATTAACAGGTTTGTTGGCCAGGGCCTGAAGATAAACTACGAGCACTGTCAGGGATCCAGCCTGCGGACTTTCAGCACTGACGTCTCCCTTAACCAGATGGAGTTTCTGGAGTGTCTGTTCCCCTCAGAGACTGTCTTCGGTGGCTCCCAAAGAGGCATTCAGTACACTGAGGTCAGCATTTTAAGCCTGAGCTGAGCACATTGTGCACTGCACTTCTGTACTATTTAAAACCACATACAAATTCTGTAGCCTCTACATTGCTACTGGCACAACATTAGGAGTGTGTCTCATTAGCTCCTCTGTCGCACTTCAGCTCCTGACATTTGACACCCCATCCAATGCTGATGTACCGCTCACCACCTGCCTTCACCTGCTCTACAAACAGGCCGAGCGTAGAGGGCCTCAGGTAATGTATAGGTCTAATCTTCATCCACAGCAGTAACTCTTACACCTTCAATCTCATACTTATAACTCTACCTGTTGGTTCTCTGTACAGGGAGGCCAGGTTCGCCTCAGCACCATCCCCAGGAAAGCTGAGATCCAGGTGGAGCTGGGCCCCGTGCGCTCTGAGCTCGACATTAGCATCGTGGATCGACTGAACTCTTTACTGCAACCTCAGAAGCTGGCAACGACAGAGTTGATGGCTTCCCATCTGTACACATCATATAATAAACATGTCAGCTTGGTAAAGGAATCCTAAGATTTTAAGAAATTTCAGTCTCATATAAAATATTAAATACTGATTTAAAATGCTGCCAAAGAAATTACTATCAGACTTATATACATTGCCACCGTCTCATACCTAAAAAAAAAAAAAAAAAGCAACAATAAATGTGTGTATGTTCTCTAAATATGAGTTTTTTTAAAACTTGTTTCACAGCATAAGGCCTTTACAGAGGTCTTTCTTGATGACAGCCATACTCCAACCAACTGTCACATATTGCTGACTGTCAGCGCCCCGATGCTCGGCCTCGCAGTCCGCTTCCCCATCCCTGACCTGCGCTCGGATCAGGAGAGAGGGCCCTGGTTCAAGAAGTCTTTGCAGAAGGAAGTTCTCATCCTGGAGCTGGAGGACCTGGAAATGAAAACAGAGTTCATGGGTGGCAGCTCACCGGACCAAACCAAGATGGAGCTGACCTTCAGGGAGCTAATTGGTATGTTAACTAAAGGGGGGAAAAACTTTCCTTGCATCATTTTAATCATTGCCCTAATTTTTTTGTTGTTGTTGCCTCGCACAGGTAAGTTTCAGGAGGAGCCCGATCAGCAAGCTGCCCGTTTCCTCAGAGTATCACACACCATGGATGGAGAAATGACAACATCTGAAAGTGTCAAATTTGATTGGCCGAGGTAAGCTCAACAAACCGAACTCCAAGTGATCTCGACTTTAGCATCATCTCTCAGTGATATTTCAACTCTCTGAGCAGGGTCGTGCTGAAGATGAACCCCACCGCAGTCCACTCGATTCTTGAGCGGGTGACGGCTGAAGATGACGAGGGGGCCGAGGACCATTCTCTGGAAGAGGAGGAGGAGGAAGGAGCCGCTCATTCACTGAAGGATGTGTGTGACTTTGGGAAACCGGAACCATCACCCTTTTCATCACGAAGGGTTATGTATGAGAATGAAGAGGTAAGGAAACGCATCAATCAAAATTTTTCACATCAGGAAAATGCTATGTTTATGTTTAAGAACGTATCTTGGTGCTGAATTGCCACATATATTTTATAAAACAAAAAATGTTTTATCCACTGGAGCCAAAAACTCTTTAAAGGACCAGTATGCAACTCTGACACCAAGCATCTAAAATCTGCATTCTAATTCAAATCACTGAAGAGTGCGGTCTCCCCTTCCTCCCTAGAGCCGACGTGCTCGCATGTTGTCATTAAGCTTCATTTTGTGCTCCTTTATTTCTTCATCTCACACATTGATCCTATTTTTCCCTCGTTACTGATCGTGGAGCATATCGAGGGCTTTTTACAGTCGGTCAGCTAGAATCAGTCAGATCTGAACCAGGTCGCTCGCACGCTTCCACCACTGGCAATCAAAGGGGCGGGCTGCAAAATGGAAGCGTGGGGGGGAGCGGTACAATCACCTGCCTTCTCTGGTCAAAACTAAAAACCATTCAGCACCAGAATTAGGACATGCTGTCTGCTGCACTGTTGACAGAGAAGCCATCACTTCAACATAGTGTGTTTCCTTAATGTCTGATGATATAGTAAGGTCTTTTTATGGTTTAATTCAATAGATGTCTTATAGATGTTTTATCTTTATTTGCTTAATTGTCGAATTGATTTTTCAACTGACAGATGAATATGTGCAGGTGCACAGATTTGCATTCAGAAGAGGTGTTTTCTCCGGCTGATGTGTTACGATGTGCGACGGATGCATCAATATGCAAATAAGCTCCACGAGCGCTGCTTTGCATCCCTAACCCGGCAGCGCAGATGGTGATGAGCGTCTGTTATGACAGTCTTCTTTCTTGTGCGTGTTTTTGATTCTAGATGGTTATTCCTGGCGATGTCGCAGAGATGACCGAGTTTCAGGAAAAAACCATGAACAACTCTCGCTTAATTCTTGAGTTGTGTTTCCCCAATGTGCAGTTAGTTCTTCCCAACAAGTCTTTCTATGAAAAACTACACAACAGGTATGGAATTCTTTTGCATGTAACGTACTACTGTTCAGGTAGACTTTAACCAGGTGCCTTTCATTTCAAGCCTCTTTTGTTCCTTACATCAAATGTATGTTCTGCATTTCAAGGATAAACAATGACCTGCTGCTGTGGGAGCCCACTGCTCCTTCTCCAGTCGAGACGGTGGAAAGCATGCCCTATGGAGTCGGACTCTCTGTTGCCAGTCAGCTGATCAACACTTACTCTAAAGACAGCTTCAGCCAGTTCCGCTCCACTGGTCCCGAGGGTGAGGCTGCTGAAAACGCTTCCCATATGCCGGACTCTTATTAGTGCGAATGTTTGTAGAGCAGTCACTTAAAAACTCAATAACATGCTTAATGCTGTGCTTTCAGATGAGACCAGTGGCTCTGAGGAGGAGACCATGCACTATTACTGTCCTGTGTCTGACCTCGGCCCCAGGTCTCGCAAGAAGAAAAAACCCAAAGCCCAATGTAAGACCTCTCAGAGCTTGTTCTCTGTCGTCCTCAGTGTCAATCATGGCCTTGTGGCTCTCCAAACTAATGCAAAGGTGAACTTACATCCTGTTTTTAATATCACACACTCTCTGCCAAGTTCTCAGCATGGACACTGGTTTAATGATGTTAGAATTAATTTCTGTTTTTTTTTTTTCTTAGAAGGAGGATAAAACTGTTCTGAAAAACAAACATGGCGAGTTCTGGCTGGAGGTGAAGAATGCTGTTCTCTTCAGTGTGACGCAGTACGAAGGCTATAAAGATCAACACTACATCTGCTTCCACACTAGTAATGTCTGCATGTATCATCAAGGTAAGCTGGCTGCACTTATTCACTTAATTTAAGTTGTTTTTACGTGATATCTGGTAATGTGTCCTTAAAACGTATTCAATACTATTGTGTGACTACATGATTTTTACCTGCCTGCCGTAGTGACACTCCTGCCCACATACCTTCTTTACTGAAGTCTTGCTCTATTATTCTGTTCAGGACTTCTGGATGGAGTCACATCCGCATCAGAAATGAAGTTACCGTACAGGACACATCCACACTGGTTAGAGCCAACTATCTACCAATCAGAGACGTGTCCTGAGAGATCCTCGACACCCTCTGAGAGCATCGGTCTGGAGGCCCGCAGCATGGTGTCTGTCGCTGTCAAAATCTCATCACAGAACGCAGAACGCAATGTCAAGGTAGAGTAAATGAAATCACTGACAGGTAAACATGAGGTATGATCATTCTCCCCACAGAGCAGTTTTCTTAAAGTAGATTAACCCTGTGACCCCTCGGAGTGACTCTGACCAGGACTCTCATTCTATTTTTATTGAATTCATACAGTGCAAATGATTCAACATACAGCAACATGCATCTATGTAAATGTGCCTGAATTATCACAAAAGCTACATTTCATCCTTTGGCAGAAAATTGCATAGTGATAGTTTTGTATACAAAATGGACACATTGGTTACAAAAGAAATAACAGACTAAAAGGATCTTGTTAAAAATGCAGGATGAGCCAGTAGCCCAGGCAGTGGGTTGAGAAGCAGAGACATTATTATTGATGAGTACATGACTGGTGTGGTGTTTAAAAAAAAAAAAAAAAAAAAAAGGTTGGTTCAGTGTCAAACTGCTTAGATGCATATTTCTCTTGTAGAGCACAGCTCGCTGTTTTTCATTGACTTCAAACCTCAACAGACCATTATGAGACCAGATGGCTGTTTTCAAATGGAAGGCCTTTATATTTGAGTGATTTAATCTACAACCCAAATTCTGAGTCTCATGCGTTCTTATACCCATGAGAAAGCAGTCACTGGTCAACTGACATGCACCAGAATATACATCTGTTTTTAACAGCATAAGGCCAAGCATGTCCTGTATATCACAGATGTTGTGTCCAGAGTTTATCAGGCAGCTCGATGTGTTTCTTTTCGTGCAGGAGTTTCTGGTTGCTGTTGGAGTGAGAGGAGCCACACTCCAGCACAGAGTGGTCCCTCCCAGCCTGGGCTGGTATGACCAGGTACGAGCAACCGCTTACCTGTCTCTCTTATAGAATCTCTTTGAGTCATTTGTCTTCACATCAATGTTCACAGGGAAATATAACGTGATAAAATCATATAATTGTAATCTATATGCAACAGATTGTTGACTTTCTGAATGTTTCGGATGAGCCTGTATTGGGTTACGCCCCTCCCACGTCCGTCACCACTCTTCATTTACACCTGTGGAGCTGCTCCCTGGACTACAGGTAGAGTCCACTTCAGACCTCCCTTTAACCCAAGAATCCTTTATTTGTTTGTGTGTATTCAACTGTGGCATGTCTCTTTCTCTTGAGCAGACCCCTTTACCTGCCACTCAGATCGCTGCTGGTCGTTGAGACTTTCAGCATCTCCAGCAGTGTCTCATTAGACCTCTCTTCATCAACACTCAGGTATGAAGCGGCAGATGGTTTCTTTACTTTATTTAGAGATGTTAAAGTGGTCTTTGCTAAGCGTGATTTTTTTGTGTGCAGGATCATCTTGGATGAAGCAGCTCTGTTCCTCTCAGACAAGAGTAACGCCGTCTCCGTCAATCTAGCGCGCGGTAGGTTGACTTCAGTAATGGTTATGAAGGAAACTGCTCATAATGTTTACCTGTAGCTTTAAGCAGTTTTACTTTTTTTTGTAACAGACTATGTCCAAGTGGTCGACATGGGAACACTGGAATTGAGGATTACAGCTGTCAAACCTGGAGCGGATGGAAAATTGGTAAGCAGTACCTGTCCTTATATTAAAATCAGTGATTTAAACCGGATTTGAAACTGATTTCGTACCGTCTCTTTGGTTATAGTCAGAGCCCAGATTTGAGCTGAGATGCTCCAGTGACGTTATTCACATCAGAACGTGTTCGGACTCCTGCGCCGCCCTCATGAATCTTATCCAGTACGTCGCCAGCTATGGAGACCTACTGCCGCCTTCGGAGCCAGAGACCAAGCACAGCGGCACTACGCAGAAAACGAAGGTCAGCAGGGACACTAACATGAGCCAGAAGTATTAAAACACAGGTCATGCATGCTTAAATTGGGTTTGTTTGTTTGAACAGGTGGAGTTTCCAAGCAGGCCCACATCTCAGACCTTGCTTCTTGCTGAGACGGAACAGCAGATGTTGCAGGATCTGATGAGTGAAGCTATGGAGGAAATTGACGGGCAGCACGCTCCAGGGCTACAACAGAATGGTGGAGACTTATATTTTGGTATTGACAGACCTTTTAACTCAATAAATGATAAGATAACTTTCCCTAACTAGATTTCAACATTTTCCGCCTGTCTGTAGGTGCGCATGAGGAGCGGAATCATGACCAAGACCCGCCTCGCTCTGACCTGTTCTTGTTCCCAGATGAGAGTGGGAATGTCACCCAAGATTCAAGCCCCACCTACCCCATGCTGCACTCTCCTCTCATCACTCCTGTGCCTACCCTAGCCCAGGAGACGGATGACTTTTGTATCCTTGAGACACCGGGTTCAAGGGGAGAGGTCAGGATGGTCTCCTAATAATTTTTGCTAGCTATGTATATACAGTATATATATATATATATTTAAAAAAAGCTGAAGATAGATGTAAGCTCACTGTAACTGAAATGTGTTTCAGGATGTTGATCAGGAGCCAGTGGTGAAGAAGCTGACTTCAGAAGCTGTGGAAATCAAAGACAATCACTTCAGTCAGCCTCTGTATGGGAGTGACTCCAGTCGTGGAGCCGTGAACTTTCCGATCCCAGAGGTGCGATATCTCATCAAAGAGATCTCTATCATTTGGCACCTCTATGGGGGGAAAGACTTTGGGACTACTTTCACAGCGTCACCAGCTCGAAGCCACGGGTAAGTCATTGACTTTGTAACAGTGAAAACACTTTTTGGTGCAAATAGAGGAACAGCTTTTGTAAATGTGATATTTTCTGTTTTGCAGGACGACGCCGCACAGCTCTCCCTCTCAAACTCCAGTGAGGCAGGTCAAGACAACAGGACGCACAGGGGGAGGCAAAGGGAGGAACCCGGACGTCCTGATGGAGATACAGCTCAGCAAGGTAAAAGGTCCATACTGACACACTCCTACAGGTGACGTCCAAACATTGGGGCCTTTCTCTAACAAAATACTGCTTTACTCTCGTCTTCTCCTCAGTTGAGATTTCAGCATGAGGTATACCCGCAGACCCAAGTGGCTTCTGGGCCGGCGATGGATCATCCCGTTTCCCGGCAGGTGTTCGTTGTACAGGACTTGGAGATTCGTGACAGACTGGCTACCTCACAGATGAACAAGTTCCTCTACTTGTATTCAAGCAAGGAAATGCCCCGAAAAGCTCACTCTAACATGGTGAGGAAGAAAACACACTGGTGTCATGCTGTGAAGTCTTGGCCTGATGCAATATCTCACAAGCTGTGTGCTTTTGGATTTAGTTGACAGTTAAGGCGCTGCACATGTGTCCTGAGTCAGGCCAGGCTCCTCAGGAGTGCTGTTTGCGTGTTTCTTTGATGCCTCTTCGCCTAAATATCGATCAGGTAAGCAACTCTGATACAGTAGATGTTTCCAGGGTATGAAAGAAACCGGTGGACAAACACTTTAACATTATTTAACTGTGATTTGTTTTTCTGTAGGATGCACTTTTCTTCTTGAAGGACTTCTTTACTAGTCTTGCTACTGAAGTTGAGTTTTTTTCACCGCCGGCTCAAGAGGGTAACTTTCATTATCCATAAGTGACAGTAGCATAACCCCCACTTTCAGTTACGAGCTTCTGATTATATTTTCCTCCACAGCTGTCTGTGTTTCCACAAAGAAAGCGTCCGCTCCAGAGATCTCCTGCAGCTTCTCCAAGCACGCCGGCAGCAACCAGGACCCAGCCCCGATCATCTCAGTGCCCGCTCAGAGACGCCTGAGCCACAATGGATTCTCGATGCCAAGCAGGGAGGAAGGGAACGACATCGACACCTCTGCTGCTCCCTTTATAGATCAACCAATCTTCTTCAGGTCCGTGGAAAATTAACTAAAAATACAGTGAAATTCATTTGAAGGAATACTTTAAAAACTACAAGTCTGTTCTTTTGTTTCCTCTACAGGGAGTTTCGATTTACCTCTGAGGTTCCCATTCGCTTGGATTACCATGGAAAACACGTTTCAATGGAGCAGGTGCATATTCAGTCCACCTATGTATTAATCCCAAATTCTTTTTTTGTGTACTTTATGATCATGTTTGGACTGCTCTGTTTCAGGGGACCTTTGCAGGGATCATCATTGGCTTGACCCAGCTGAATTGTTCAGAGCTGAAACTGCGGCGCCTTTGCTATAGACAAGGGTGGGTAGTAATCTCTATTATGAGACAGTTCTGCCGATCTGTTGGTTTGTTATGTTAAATGGAGCCAATATTAGAGAACATGTATTTTTCATACCATAATAACACATCCCTAACAGTTTAATCCCTAAGAAACTTACACTTCTCCTCTGTTGTTTTAGATTATTAGGTGTGGATAAACTGTTTGCATATGCAATAAATGAGTGGCTAAATGACATAAAGAAGAACCAGCTTCCAGGGTTATTGGGTGGAGTTGGACCAATCCACTCTTTGGTACAACTAGGTGAGTCCTTGTTGTGTTACTTAAATGTCATTGTTTGCCTGATTTAGTTTCATAAGTGGTAACTTAACTTATAAACGTTTTTCGACTTTCTGTTCAGTTCAGGGATTCAGAGACTTGGTGTGGCTACCCATTGAGCAGTATAGGAAGGATGGTCGAATAGTCCGAGGATTTCAGCGCGGCACTGCCTCTTTTGGAACTTCTACTGCTATGGCTGCTCTGGAGCTCACCAACCGGATGGTGCGGACAATTCAGGTACGTTCATTTTTCAGTTGTTACCAAAAAGTCCTAAATTTCTATCAAAGCAGGCATAAAACCTATCCGTTGGTGTCTTGGTATTTATCAGGCGGCAGCAGAGACGGCGTACGACATGGTGTCTCCTGTTCCCGATGAGAGGGATATGAAGAGGATAAAACGGTTCTCCCATTACAGACTGGCTCATCAGCCTGTGGACCTGAGGGAAGGTGTAGCCAAAGCCTATACTGTGGTAAAAGAGGTAAAAAAAAAAAGAAAAACCTCCATAAAGCAATTTCAGTTTATGACAACAAAAGAGAGAGACTGTTAAATGAGGATGTTTTTCCTACAGGGGATCACAGACACGGCATTGACCATCTATGACACAGCCACTCGGGAGCACGAGCAGCGTGGGATGACGGGGGCAGTGGGTGGAGTTCTCCGCCAGCTCCCACCAGCAGTGGTCAAACCTCTCATAATGGCCACTGAGGCCACCTCCAATGTCCTGGGTGGGATGAGGAACCAGATTCACCCTGATGCACGACAGGAGGAGTCTCAAAAATGGAGGCAGGGTGAGGAGTGATTCTTGTTGCCACGTGGTTCCTCAAACCTTGACTGTTCAGGAGCCACAACAAGTAACGTTGGAATTTTCCTTCATGAAGACATCTCCGAGGTGCACTAAAGCCCTGGTGTAAATAAAACACTGTTCATCTTGTGGCAAAATTGAGCAACTGTGATTCAGCTTGTGTCAGTTCCCTCACAGTGCCTTCATGGTTATCAGCAATTACCCACTGTACGGCTGCTCAAAAGGATGTGTGAAGAGTGATGAAAATATGAGGCACATTTTGTCATGATGTGGAAAATGTTGAGCTGTGGGATAAACAATGTCATTACAGATTTAAATCCGAACAATGAGGGAATAGACTGCTCTTATGAGGCACAAACAATAGCTCCATTCTTAAACAGCAATGTTTACAGATTGTGTGTTGTTGCATTCTTTATCCTAATTGGTGTTAACAAAAACTTGATATTGTAGTTATAATAACCCATCATTTCTACAAACTGCACTATATGTGGACTTTGTTATTAATGTAAAAACAACTAATGTGTAACATTTCATGCAAATATGAGAACAAGTATAAAATGTGTTTTTGCTGTAAAGTTCTGCAATCGGCACTTTTCAAAGGCTGCTAATGTGTAAAGTAGCTTGTAAACTTCAAAACTGTTTCAAATCTTTAATTATGTCAGTTTGCTGCTCACGTCACGTTGTTGACATAAAAATGTCGACTTAAAATCTAGAAGTACAGTCTTAAAATACTTTTTAATTTTATGTTTTGAATATTGATAACTGGCTTGAAGGTGTTGCAGAAGTTTGGTTTGACCATTTGTTGTTTGTGTGGCCAGGATCATCTTTCTTGTACATAGGTGTAAAGTAAAAGTGATGAATTTGTATTAAAAAGCATGAAAGGGAAATAAAATCCATGAGAGATAAGTGTGGCTTGAAGAGGTGTCTACTTAAATAGCTTAAATGTACAAATGTGGGGAAATCCATTGTGTCATTGTTTGCTTCTAAAACAGCTTAAATACTTCTTTGTTGATTCTATAAGTGTCTTTGGAAAGTTGATAAAGTCAAAGCTTATCACTTCAAACAACTTGCACAATTTGTAAAAAAAAAAAAAAAAAAAAAAAGTAAAGGAGACAAAGCCTGTATTCAAACTATGCCAACAGAACTCATGTTCTGGTTATAGCCAGAATTCCCCTTTATTTTCTATAGCATCCATATTTTTAGATCTAATACAAAAAACATTTTCTGTAAGAGTCGAGGTTGGATTTAACAACAACAAAAAAGAAGAAAAACACATTAACAGAAGTACAAACTTATTTTTCCTTGAATATTTCGCAAAGAGACCGTCATGTCGGAAGTTGTCATGTTGTCATAGAAACAGGTGAACGAGGCCGATTTTTAACATTTCAGACAAAGCTCGTTGGTTCACAGTTTGAACGTGTAGGGGGACTATGGCGGACATAACAGCTGGTTTGAACAGTTTTTCTTTTGAGACTGGACTGACCGAGGAAGAGAAAAAGTTTATATATCTACGTACACGCGCCGCTGGCCTGACATTTTGCGGGTGCGCGCACGCAGTTTTCCTGTGTAAACTCGTACAATCGCTGAGGTAATGTTGCCCTCTTTTTGGTCTATTTTAATTTTCTCTATAACTGGGAGCAACTCTATTATTTATAGTAGCCTACTGACTCATCCTCTCAATGTATTTTCCTTATCCTTTAAGTTGTATACCTTTTGTTTTGATTTAGGAACCCCTTTAAAAACAAGAATTAGGTTACATCTCAAGGGGTTGGTCCTAATACATAAACGATCAATTAACAAACTATTGTTGATGCACATTTAGATGTATGATCAAAATTCACTCTGCAAACAGAAGCTCACCGGCATTTAAAGAAGACAGAGACCCCTGTGTTGGGATTCTGGGGATGGGTCACCTTGGGAAACAGTTGCTCAGGTCCCTCCTTGAAAAGTCCAGCATCAAACCTTCGAACATCAAGATCTCCACAAGAAGACCAGAATCTACAGGTAGGCTATACAGCCAAAGATACTTAAAACACCAAGTTAGCCAATAGTCACAAAAGTAGCCACTAACTACACATCAGTAACACTACTATAGTAAATATTATAGGTTGGGATTGCTCATCAAGGTTCCCCTACCAGGACATAACATTAAGTATTAAAAAAATGTAGGGACTGAACTAAATTCAAGTTAATTGTAATTTTATAGCCGTTTAACCGTGTAAACATTTTTGAGAGTTTATGTTGATATATTTATGATTAAACTAAATTGTACTTTCACCCATACTGGGTATTTCATGAAGAAATGGATTTTAAAGGTTCTATGTTTACTGTTTCTTTAATTTCAGTGGAATTTAGTCAGGCTGGGGTTGAATTTTTCTTCAACAACAGCAGACTGGCAGCAGAGGCAGACATATTATTCCTTTGCTGTCTGCCCTCTCACCTACCTAAAGTTTGTGCTGATCTCCGCTCTTACCTATCAAAGCACTGCCTTGTGTACAACTTCACTTCAGCTGTCCCTGTCACGAGGTAGAACCACCCAACTCACAAGGTTTGAATCCATGGTAGTTGATTATCAGTCTCTAAATTCCACTGTTCCTCTTTTGTTTCAGATTGGCACAGCTTCTTGGACACGACTTTATTCTCAGACCCCAGTATGACTTTGTGTCTGGTGATGCTGCTGAAGTATGGCGGTCCCGCACTCATTTAAAAACAGCCTTAACTGATCCTTTGTTGATTAGGTCTTCCTGTCCACTTACAGCAAGTGGTATGCCATGTTTCATTATTGCATACTACAAAAAAAATCTTGAATTTGATTTTAGCACTTTACATAATATCTTATAAGATGAACAGGGACACATTTCAAATATGATGTATTACCCATGCTTTGATTTTGTATACTTAAATTCAGTTCTATTCCTCTTTATTCAGGTGGCATTTCTCTGGGTTTAAACTGGGTGTGTGCAGTGTTGTACAGCCTGCTAAATATCTGCACTGTGGCCAGACTGGGATCTAGTGATGCTCTCTGTCTGATCAGCAGAATCCTTCAAGAGAAAGGGACTCACACTGTGGATTTAAATGCCCAGAATTTCATCAGCGTATCATGTGCATCTTCTCTTCCATCAGAGGAGTAAGTGAAGAACACGTCATGTTTACCTCAGTCCTTTCCATTTAAATAATGTTAATTCAAGGGCAGGTTATACTTAGTGTAATGATAAATGATGAAACGAATAGAAACTTACGTTAAAATAAATGCATTTTGTCCCCTTTTTTTTCTAACAAGGCCCTTCCCCTGGATTTCTCTCACTGATGCCCAGACCAAAGACACCCCACTGCAGAGCTTCATATCAAGCAACAAACCCACAAGACAATGCATCTCTGCAGCTTACATGTTACTGATGCAAGATTAGACAACACCCTCTGTGAGAGTATCTTTCAAGATATTTTGTTTGTAATTCTGTATTACAAAAAGCAGAAATTGTCAACATCTCCATTGCAAATGCTTTATAAATAAAAAGCATAAATTATTATTTTTTTTTTTATATTTACATAATATGAAATATAAAGAACAACTAAAATCTATTCAAAATGTTCATCAACACAAAACGTAACGCACGCGCGCGCACACAGACACACATACGCACAGAGGATCTCGGTACTTCATAATCGGCGATTTTCGGCAACACTCGAGAAAACACGGAAGTGTCAAAATACGGGACTATTTTTTCCCCCAAAAGAAACAGCACAGTGGAGAGATCTGTCTGATGATTGTGACATGGAGAGGTTGTTTCCGATGGTCTGCTTTGGACTACAGTGAAATCTGATCAAACTCTCAGATTTCCGGCGTTACATCGTGGTAAGATTAGTTTTGAATCTGTCCACCCTCCGCCTCGCCTTCACTTTAAGGTAGCGTTAGCCTTAAAGATGCTAACCTTCTAGCCAGGCAGCTACAGGCAAATGTCAGTTTATTAAATTGTTACCATTCAATTCACATATGCATTTCGACTATAAAAATTGTTTCAGGAATGTGTGTCGTTCACGTGGCCCTTTAATGTTGAACAGGATGTGAAGTTAGTTCGTATGCATGTCGAGGTTCAGTACTATCCTCCCTGTGTTTGAGAGGGGCGGGGCTTCATCTTTTCCACTCACACAGACTGAGAGGTGTTTGCCTCGTCTTTACAGCCATGGAGAGATTAGAGGCTACATCAGAGCTCCAGTCACGGCTGTCATCGCTGTCCTTCTCATCTTTTCCTGGAATAACATCCAACCAGTGCGACGACCGCCCGCAGGACAGGTAAGTAAGGTTGCCTGTTGCAACTTTAAGTCTTTTTAATGAACAATAACTCTTGATACTTCCTGCATCCTGATATTTGTTATGGTGAAACATGTTTTTTCTCTTCAGGCTCCAGAATACAGACCTTTCACAGAGCTGTGTCCAATCCAAAATCCAGGCGGATATGGAGGAAACTAAGGAGGATTCAGGACCATATAAGGAGGTAGTTAGTCTGGAAAGCTCTCAGTGGTTGCGATAAAAGAGAAGTGCAATATGATCTGATTTATCAGCTGTTATTTAGTTTGATGTCTGTGCATTTTGAGGCTAATGAAGAGGTCCCTGCTGAGGTGGCCCCAGGGGAAGACGGCGAGGAGAGCAACAGCTCTGGGAGCTGTCAGCTCTCTGCTGAGATGAAAGGTGAGGGCCTGCTGATTGTGCCGTCATGAGCGCTGCTTGTGTTTTTTCAATGGTTAGGATCTAGTGGATTCATAAATTTGTTACAAGTGTGGTCACAGTATATTACAGGATGCAAACACATGAATTTAACAGTTTTATAAGGTTGATCTATGCACGATACAAAATTCTTCATGCCACTTGTTCCTCCTGATGACAGCCCAGATGCCGCCCCTGAATCCCCCCTCAACATGGACATCTGCTGCTTTGAAAGAGCTGAAGGCAAAGCTTCGCACAGAGGAGGACAGCGTGGTAACAGTTTACCGAGGCGACATCATGACCGTTCACGTGCCCACTGTGCCCGAGGCCAAAAAAGTGTGCTGGGAGTTTGCTACAGACGGCTATGACATTGGCTTTGGCATATATTTTGACTGGACTCCTGTCACAAGCCGCTCTATCACTGTACACATCAGCGAGTCGAGTGATGATGAAGAAGAAGAGGAGGAGCTTGAAGGTGAGTGTTGCACTCCCATTTCACACTTTGGCTTTTATTTTTTTTATTTTTTACTGGATTTCTCAATCATCGCCACTTTTTCCATAAAACATATTGGTCTCTCTGCAAAACACACCATAATCCTGTTTTAATGCGTTTTCCTCCAGCTGGGATCCGAGCCAGTGTGTTGACTTTGTGCTTTATGTGGTTTCTGTTTCAGGGCCTGTCAGCAACGGAGACATCGAGAAGGGCTCTAAAAATCGGTCAAACTCAAGTCTGGGGGAAATCTTACCTGTTTACCGCCAGGACAGCCACTTGTCCGTCCATGGGGGGAGCCACGACTTTCCAGGTGAAGGCACGTACCTCCTGAAGTTTGATAACTCCTACTCACTATGGCGAAACAAAACTCTTTACTACAGAGTATATTACAGTGCCTAAGATGCCAAATTATTGTTTATAAATGTACACTTTAATTTAGAGAAGTATACTGTTCTGTAGAACAATAAACTATTTTTGATTCCCAACATGGAAAAAGAAGAAGTTATAATATATACCGTTAAATATAGGCATATCTATTTTTTATCATAATCAGCTTGAGTTTATTTCCATAAATAGTCAGATAGTTTTGGAGACAACATTTGCTTGACTGTCTTGCTGATAGTTATTTGAAGAAGCCTTGCATTGGTGCCATATTCCTGTGAATGCACTGTGCTATTTGATCATATTGTCTTCGGTCCCAACATTTCTATGGTAGCAGTGATCAGGGAATACCTGCACAGGATATTTTTCACCTCGCCAGGTGCTTAATCAGCAGTGCTCTGCAGAAATTGAGATTCTCTTGTTGTCTATGTTGTTTTGTTGTCACCTGTTTCTATCCTTCTGCTTTGTAGTGTAAGTTGTTTTTTTGTTTTTTATCCGTGTTGAAACAAACCATGTGATAATGAAGAATATGAGTGTTTCTGTGCACAGAGCTGTCTTCTGTCTTTGTGCTGTGTTACTAAATTATGTAAGTTGAATGTACTGATAACAGTTTTCCAAAGTGTGCTTTTTTATGACACTCATCCCTTATCACAAAACACTCTTATTGTGTAATAGATTCAATATTTACATTTGCCCAGCTCCCACTCTAAATTGCAGTTTCACGGGTAGGGAGCGGTTGCAATATTTCATCTAAATATGTTCTCTGTGCACAAGTCTATGTAAATTGAGATCATTGTGTTTCTTTCTGAGTTTCCTTGATGTTTTGGGCATACATGTGTTCAACAGCCTTGTTACTTTCTCTTTCTAATATTGATGCCTCTACCGCATTCACCTGTGCGCATGTTCCCAAAGATGTCACAGATTTGGCTGCTCTATCCGTATACAATGTAACCGACCTTGTTTAATTTGCCCACGTTTAATGTACTGTACCCTCACTGTAAGTCATGACGAGATTCCTTATATTCCACAATAAAGAGAATATTGTCTAGTTTTGTTGTGGATGATTTTGAATCAATTCTGTGTAGGGTAATTTTTTATTGCAATTTTATTCTTTGAATGAATATACAATACTTTGAAAGTGAATAGCAGGTAAATGTAACAAGAAGACAAATAAGAGAAGTCATCAAGTCAGTTTTGTGTTTTGTCTCTAGCCTACCAAATCCACCCATTCCACCTGAGACCATATCGTTTCATACCAATGTCACAGCAAGATCCAGGATTAGAGCGTGCTTGAGAGGACGCTCCCCTGTGTTTCCATTAAATTGTGGCATTAGGGGTTTGATGTAATACTTACAGAGCATCTGATGAAACCAAGTTTTATTTTTAGCCTTTTCTCCTGTCAGACCAGTTAGAATGCAATGGTATGGTATGACTCACCTTTTTACTTGATTTCTTGAAAAAACAATCTTTTTATTGACATCCCATTAGAGTTGGACTTTAATGGGATGTTAATAAATCAAAACGTTGTATATAAGATATAGAGAGATCCATACTTTTTGTATTGTACACCATCAACAATGAATAAAATGTCAACTTAACACTCTGCTTAGTTGGTAGAGGACGCAGTTAATTAACATAGTAGTCTTACTGTATAGACAAGTTAAAACAGCCTGTCTTATTAGCGCATCTTTTATTTTCTACACAGCTGGATAAATCCTTTAATCAAATAAAACAGCCAACAAAAGTGAGACAAATATACGCTTTGAGACATACTGCAAGTCATTATTACAATGAAGCTGTATGACAGCTCGTATCTTAAACAACTTTGTAGTTTAACGCAACAGCTGTATTATTAGTTTCTTTAAGCATAATTTAAAGTCGGGGTTTCCAGGTGCGCCTGCTCTCAGCGTCCTCGCGCTCATGTCAGCCAATCAGATGCGATCAACTGAGCTTCAGGTCACGCCAAAGTGCTGCTCGGGCTTTTAAGTTTACGTTTCTTGATGAAAAGACTTTGAAACAACATGGGGAAGCAACATTTTTATGTGCTGTACTCCCTGCGTGATGCTCCCCGTCAGTTTATTAGGTAGGCCTTTTAAAAAAAATACCGGTATGTAGCCTGAAACAGCATATTAACCATGTAGACATTCAATTTGCAGCAAATCCAACCGAAGGTGTTTCCAGGTCCACGTGCCTCTGCCTCTTCCCAAACAGCTAGTGGTCTTTGGTCTTGGAGAATGGAAATATGAAGAGACAACAATCTCTGTAGAGGTTGTGGTCAGTGCTGAAGTACAGAAAATTGGGACCCTGACGTCTCAAGCGAGGTATGTAGGCCTACACCACTTTCTGCAAAAACGCACCAAGCCAAATGAGTAAAGGGGACCTTTTTGAACTCAGGTGTCTGACCTGGGAGGGGGAGTGGAGCTCTGACATCGTCTTGGTGGCAGCAGAGCGAGGCAGGAGAGGAGTATATGGAAAGATTGTGCTCACAGTGTGTGGAGAGGTAGTATGGTTTTAGTTTTATGTGAAATGATAGCCTTGAACAGTTACCTGATAATATCTAGCATAAGGAAACCAAACATACGTTCCTGATATGGAACTCCATAACTACAAATTTTGAGGACACATTCAATCTTGATTAATATTTTACATTTCCTCTGTACTGTCTGACTCTATGACATTGTCATTTGAGAAGGCACAGGATAAACCCAGTGTCTTCAGCAGCACTCCTCTGGTTCAGAGGAAATGTCTGTTCCCAGACAAGCACAATGCCACTGATCTCTCTTCAACGTTACATCAAAGCATTGCAAACGAAACGGTGAGATGTGTAAAAAAAAAAAAAAAAAAAAGCAATAGTTTTGATTTTATGTTTTCCTTTTGTGTGCAAAATGTCAATACTGTCATGTGTTGCAGACAACTGCTGATGTGTCACACTTGGGTGAAAGTGCTTCATATGCAGACATCCAAGTAAACAAAATTGACACCAGCATTTTAACTATGGGAAAGAAACCTCACGTTTGGCCTGTGGTAAGAGTCATGCCAAAGACTAACTGCACAAGAGTTTTCTATTACGTACAGGTTATTATTACTTTACTTCTATCAGAACAGTAGCTGCATTTAACTTGTTTAATTTGACTACATATAGGTTTTTAGTAATCAATGTCATTCTTTAAATGTATGGTTCAAATAGGTTTAAGATGTATATATTTTTTGCAACATTTCAATGTTTTCCTGCCTTGCAGATCAATGCTGATTTGTCGCACCTGGGTGAAAGTATTTCTTATGCAGGGATCCAAGGACACAAAACTGACTCAAGCATTTTCAGCCAGCCAGTTTGGCCAACAGTAAGCCAAGCAAATAACTGTATTTTAATTGATCATTGTAGTTTATATCAGTCATTATTTTGTTTTTATCTTCATTTAAACATCTTCTGTTTCTTTGCCAATACAAAGCACTTTAAACAGCCTCTGTGGTTTGAAACCTGCTTTTTAAATGTGCTGCCTTTCCTTGCCCATCAGGAGAAGACACCAAAACGTACAGTAATCAGTAAGAGAGGGCAGCTGACATGGAGTTCAGAGGACATGGACAGCCTCGTTGAGGACTTTGACCAAGCTTCCACCCCTAAGAAAATAAGGATGTCCAGGATGAACAGTCTAGAGGAAGTGACGGTGCAGATAAAGAGTGAGAACAGAGAAGGTCAGAAACAGGCTTTTAGGACCACCACACTCTTATCTGAATCCACACAATGTGTTTTGACAGTGATCATGTTTAGTTGCAGCATGTCCATCGGAGCGCTGGAGCCACACGATGTGTCTGAGTGACCTTGACACCGCCATCCTCATCGGAGGAGAGACAGCAGAACAAAACTACTGCAAGGACTCCCTGTGGAAGCTCGAGTTGGGTCAGTATGATATGATTGTATTTGTGCTTTCACAAAGAACATCATTGTTTGTCTTTCAACATTTAGTGTCCTTTGTGACTTTTTTTTTTTTTTTAACAGAAAATGACTTTTGGTTCCCCATGAACTCCTTCTCGTCTGGACCAGTACCCCCATGTTCTCAAGGACACTCTGCCACCTATGACCCAGACTCTAAATCAGTTTTTGTTTACGGGGGCCTGAGGGAAGGTCAGTGCTACAGCGAGCTCTATGTCCTGAATACTCAGTCCTGGAAGTGGAAGCTTGTCACTGTAGGTTTTTTTTTTTTTTCTTCAAAGTTTTCCTTTTATCAAACGCTCCACTAGACCTTTTTTAAATGCTCTTTCTGCTTTCTTTATGGATTTACTCCCTTTTAGGCAAAAGGGAACATTCCTAATTTGGCTTATCACTCCGCAGCCTTTTATAAGAAAGAGCTTTTTGTCTTCGGTGGAGTTAAGCCGAGCTATTCCTCAGCAGATAAACACTGCAGTAATGCTCTGTACATCTTCAACCCAGAGTTTGAACTCTGGTACCAGCCCATTGTGGAGGGGGACAGACCTCTGCCTCGGTTTGGGTAAGCCTCCTTTTCAAAATCCCCTACATTGAGTTAACTTCCATCCAAATACTACCCTCCTCAAAACATTAACCTCAAGTTTATGTTTGTGTTACATAGACATTCAGCCACTCTGATGTCACATAAATTGATGATATTTGGTGGACGTAAGACGGCCACCTACCTGAATGATCTCCATGTGCTAGATCTGGGTAAGAGGAGCATTCCATCGCTGCACTCGGCAACAATTTTGAGTCCAGCTTTTAAATGATTATTTATTTTCTTAATGAGGGAAGGATATATGGAGTACACAGCTGTGAAGTGCAGAAACATGCCACCGCTGCCTCGAGGGTGAGTACCCATCTACTGATCAACCTTGAGAAATGTCATCAGATGTAGCCATCTGGTCTTTGGGGTTTGGCATCTTGGATGAAATGAACTGCATTTGAATTTCCTGATTTTAAACCCAACATTTATCTGAACCCTCTTTTTATCTTTACAGTAAATAGTAGAAGTCAGATTCTTTACTATTCTGTAGAAATTGGCTTTATGACATTCATGTGAGAAGTGTTCTTGACTGTATGGATAGGTTTCATGCAGCTGTGCCAGTGTCAGACAACAGGATACTCATCAGCGGAGGCTGCAGTGCAATCGGAGCGCTAAAGGATGTTCATATTTTTAACACTGGTGAGTTTGTAATTTGTTCAATGTACTGTATTTTATAAAACTAAATCAGTGTGACTTGTTGAGGTCTCACTATCTGAAAAGGTTTTTTTAGGACCATTACAGACACGCTGGTTTCCATAATGTCACAAACTGTTCTGTGATTTTTCTCCCTTTCAGACACAAACATGTGGAGCTCAGTGGCGTCTCCTCTGCTCTGCTTCAAGCCTCGCGCAGGACACAGTATGATCAATTTGGGATACTCCATCCTCAAAAAGACTGAGAAGCATGAACAGGCCAGAAATGACATTATTGGGTGCAGTTTGCTTGTGTTTGGAGGATCAGATTGCTCTGGCGTCTTCTACAATGACACAGTGAAGTGCACAGTGGAGCTATTGGGTTAGAAGAGATTTTTTAAAATCCAAACAGCATAATGGGTTTTAGTACTCCAACAGTGCAGGTGCTGTAAACTGTCCTGATGATGTGACATATTAGAATTTCTCAATGTTTATATCTAATTCCTTACCGTTATTTTTATGTGGTTTGTTATTTTTTACATGTTTTTGTGATTTATTCTTTCCCCTTTATCTTGAATATACAGCAGCTTCTTTTTAGGAGTCTATTTTTAAATAACCATCAGAGATCTCATGCTGTGTGTAGTGAAATGAGAGGTTTTGTGATTTGCATAACAAATCTGATGTTTTACACATTAGGTTATGACCTTAACCTGTCCTGTCCTGTATTAAAACAAAGTGCTGGACTGGGTGAAATGGAAAGGAAAATGCTAATAAATGTTTTTAACTCAGTTTCCTTGTAGTTCAAAGTAACAACACTTCATTTTATTTTTTCCAAAGAATTTTATTTAACAAATGATTGTGTTATTTGAAACTGAGTTCTACAGACGCAGGTCAGCAGGTGTGTCTGGTTGGTTAGACGGGTGGCTTACTTTGAAGGCATCAATCTCAAGTAAGGTTTGATTTAACCTTTTGATTGTGGGGTACTGCTCCATGTCCACTTTGAATCTGCACAGAGTAAAGAGTGGTCATTCTTTTCTGTAGATGGTCTTAAAAGGTAAGCAGGTAAACATGTTGACTCCAGGTTAAGAAAACATGAATGTTTATAATGAAGTCATTTTTTTTTTTTCTGATCACTTACCTCTCAGCATTGTAAACTTGTGGAACCAGACAGATGTCTGCCATGGATATCTAAAACAGATAAGACCGATGCTTTTGTTGTATATCAAACTGTGTTACCACATTATTCCATGGTCAGGCTCTTACCTCATCTCCCACGCAATATTTCCCTGCTGTTTGCTTCAGAAGCGGCTCAAGAGCTGGAAGAGAGAGAGTGCACATGAACAATATTGTAAGGGAAGTCTGGAGAAGAAGGAACACTGGACGAGGTAGTAAGTGGATGCGCTTCCACCTACCTTGAAAGCCACGGTCAATGAAGTGCTGAGACCATGGTACCTTTTCTGCTCCTATTTTCTGAATGACGTACAAATTCTGAAACGCATAGGTTTATTAGTATTGTTAAGTAACACAAGCAGAGTTTGTTTTTGTATGGCTCTTACCTGCAGAGGTTGAATCCCTGAGGCGATGAGATCACTTATCATCCACACATGTGCACGCCTCTTTGGGTCTGTTGGGAGAAGCCGAGCCCCTGGCCTGGTCTCATCGAGGTACTGAATCACAGCCAGCTTTGAGAGCAGGAAGCCATATATTAAATTCCAAGTGGTTACCCAAAATGTGAAGGATTTGTAAAACTTACATGGGTGAAGAGTTTAGGGGACTTACTGACTGAGAAAGGACGATGCCATCGATTTCAACTGCAGGCACTTGTTGCATAGGGTTCAATGTCTGGAAGTCTTGTGTGCGCTTGAACAGTTTTTTTTTTTTATTAGATTAGTTTGGGATTATTTAAAGTTTGTAATGAACATAATAGCTGATCTGAATTGTAGAAAAAAAATATCGTGTTTTCATGCACAATCATTAATACACAGTAGAAGAATCTATACTGTACCTGCTGACCACCATCTTTGATTAGATTGACTGGGACCTGGTCATATTCAATACCTTTGAGAGCAAAAGCTGTTGCACAAAAAGTAACTGTAACTTTTGCTGGCATCAAAATGCTTTAACAACCAAGCAGACAAATGCTGAGGCAAAACTTACCAATACGAACCCTCCAGGAGCAGGAACTTCTGAAGTACCCATGAAGAACAGGCTACAAAGAAAAACAAAACCAAAAGCATTTAGTCCAAAATAAAACACATTTTCCCCACGCAGATTTATTTTCTGTCTTCTAGTTCACCTTGGTTTGGGTCGCCATAGCTTTTTGGTTGTACCGTTACCTTCAGCTACACTATTGAAAGCAGATATTTTTCAATTTTACAGCCTCCATCCTCCAGCAACCAATAGCGTGTGTCCCTAAAATCCCTCCTACTTAATCTTTGGTCCATGACTAAGCAACAACTGCGCTCCATATGGTTCACATTAGAGACCAAGTGCACACAGTACACTTTGCACAAAACCAACAATGTTGTTACTTCACCTTGGACAGACGGGCTAATGACAGACGCATTGTTGTGGCTGCGATGTCAGGGTTTTTTTGAGCTGTCTGTAAAAATGTCATCGATTAGATGTTGCACATTGTAGTGCAAAGTGTCACTTCCTGTCTTCTATGATAAGTATTTAATGTCATACAAACATCGCTTGGCTGGGAGATCACTTCTGAGTCCTGACAGAAAAACATTCATTGACTGCCTTCAGTTCAGCTCCGGGTTACGCAACACTGATTTTACCTTTTAACCAATGATTGAGCGATTTTTAACTCTAAGGCGGGATTAGCTCAAATGTCAACAGTGATTGGATAGAATCCTGATTGATCTCTATCGACAGATAAATCCCGATTGGCTAGAATGCACCAATCAGGCTTTGTTATTGATGGGAGTGCGAACAAGGAGCGAATAGCAAGTCTCGGATTTCCTTTAGCCCTGCCTACATGTAATACAACTTTATTAGGAAGAAATCTGAAGGCTGTCTTCTTCTCGCTACCGACCTGCAGAGTTGGCCATATCAAGTCAACCTGCGCGCAATAACCTTTACACCATGGCAACCACAGCATTACGAACCGTACTGAAGGCAAAGGTATGTTATAACAATGTATTTCAAACTCTGGTCAACTGCAGGTGACTTATGCAGATTTGACAGCTCACATTGTTTACAAAGTGCCATGACTAATGGGCTGCAGGATTCAGTATCCTTGTTCTTTTACACACTTATTACTCACACAAATGAATCCTGTTTCTTCAGGTAACTTTTGATGATTGGCTGTCACCTGCAGACTTTTCATATGGCATCACCTCATAAGAACTTTAAAAAAATATATATTATTAAAGCAAGGGGCATGCATTGAGCTATCTGTGTGTTTAATGTACTGTTACTTAAAAAACTTGACCTCTTTAACTACTTGTCACTCTGCCCCTGTTGGCTGGACTACATGCATTCTTCTTGACTTTGTCCCCTTCAGGCCTCGTCATAAGGCCACTCTATGTAGTTGTTCATTAATCCGGTTTGCCATCAGGCTGAAACTGGATCAACAGGAATCTTTAATTAAGTGTTTGAGGGTATATGAAAACCAACTTAACAGTTACAGTTTTTGGATTTTTTGCAATTGATTTTTGACTTGTGTGTCTTTCTTAGGTCCCACTGAGAGCTGGCCGCATGTGCTACTCCTCCTCAGTGGTAAGAACAATGTATACCTACTGTCATTCTGCTGTTACAAGCGACATCAAATGTCATGCATGGGTAATTAACATCACTACATGCATCTCTCCTCTCAGTCTACAATCAAGCTGTTTATTGATGGGAAGTTTGTTGAATCGAAGACGACAGAATGGCTGGACATTCACAATCCTGTAAGTATTCCACAAGGCGTGGATTGAGAAATGGCACACCTTTCGTAGCTGCATCCAAGCATGTAGTTGGCATAGATAAACCTTATATAACTGGAGGGTATCATGAGGCTCACTGTTGTTTGGATGGCTCTTAACATTGATCAGGTGTTTAACCTGTTTTGTGTTACATGTTTTTATTTTGTGTGCCTATATAGTTTAAAACATAATTTCACTTGTAGTGGAAAGGCATATGTTTAGTTTGTATTTGTTTCATAAGCTCATAGACGATATCTTTCACAGTACATATACATGCAAATATATTTTACCAAAATCATTATGACTACTTATTAGAAATCACTTGAACCTGATGGATTTGCTCTTAGTGGTACCTGATCATCTCTGACCTTCAGATTTATCAAAAGTCATGTCAGTTAATTATCAGCAAGGACTCACATTTTTAATGAACTAAAACAAGTGATTAGAACAAATTCATCTTAAGCCTAGTAATGAAAATGTATTTATGGCCTCCTCCTCTGTAGGCTACCAACGAAGTGATCTCCCGTGTACCCAAAGCCACCCAGGAGGAGATGTTAGCTGCTGTGGAGTCCTGCTCCAGAGCCTTTCACTCCTGGTCAGAGACTTCCATCTTGTCCCGACAGCAGGTCTTTCTGCGCTATCAGCAGCTTATCAAAGACAACATTGTAAGTCAAAGGTTCAGAAAGTGTAAAGTGTATCTGAAAACATGAAGCAGAAAACAAAGGAATGACATGAGAGGGGTTGTCTTTTGTTTCAGAAAGAACTTGCAAAGTCCATCACAGTGGAGCAGGGCAAGACCCTGGCAGATGCAGAGGGTGATGTGTTCAGAGGATTGCGTAAGTTTATGTCACAAACACGTGTGCACACACACACAGAGGGGGGGCTTTACTGAGGGCAACATAAGACAACCTTTGCATGTTATGTAGGCTTTGACTTTTGGTAAAAGGGGAAAGTTAATGAGTTATCCTAGCTTCATGTGTGCCCTTTAAATCATTGCTGCGAGTTGTCAACTTTCCCTTATATTTAGAAAAAAGAGAACCATGACTGGAGATGGTTACAGTTTAACTTCTGTCACCATCACATGATGTTACTCTCCAACATCTTCTTTCTTCTCTTTGCAGAGGTTGTAGAGCATGCCTGTAGCATCACCTCTCTGATGCTCGGTGAAACACTGCCCTCCATCACAAAGGACATGGACACCTACACCTACCGCCTGCCCCTTGGGGTTTGCGCTGGCATCGCTCCCTTCAACTTTCCTGCTATGATCCCTCTGTGGATGTTCCCCATGGGTTTGGTTTCTGGCAACACCTACCTGCTGAAGCCTTCAGAGCGGGTGCCATCCTGCGCCATGCTGCTGGCCAAGATGCTTCAGGACGCTGGTGCCCCAGACGGGACACTTAACATCATCCACGGCCAACACGATGGTTAGAGTTGTTGTTTGTTAGCCAGTGATTGACATGTTTCTGTTCTCTATTTTGTGGTTTTGAAAACATTGTCTGAAACATTTGTGTTGTAGAACCACAGAATAATTCCATAAAACAATATAAAAAATGGCAGATATAAAAGCCATATTCACAAAGATATTTCTGAGAGACAACATGAAGATTTTCCCCCCGTACATGATGAAATTTGGCCTTAGTAGGAATCTTAAGAAAGCCTCTAATGTTTTAGTACTCTAAATTGGTCTTTGTCTCAAAACCAGTCTCGAGACCACTTCTTGAAGGTCTTATCTCAGAATTGGAAGCATTTATCCTCAGGTCTTGTCACAGTCTTACAGGACTCTTGATTTAAAATCAAAACCAGTCAAGACCTCCACTGATAGACTATTTTACACGTCACTACTGTAATTAGAAGTAAAACGCTGATTTCTAAAAGAACAAATAACTTCCATCCATTCATAATTACTTTTCTTTCCCTGGTTACATCCGCAACTTTCTCTGTGTTAAGTGAATGACACACCTGCTACACAAGATGATGATTTTTCATTGAAATGAATGTCTTGTCTCGGTCTCTCCCTGACCTAGTCTTGGCCTTCACTCGGTCTACATCCCTAAATGTCTTGTCTCGGTCTCTGAGCACTCTCGTCTTGTTTAGGTTGGCCTTGACTGCAACACTTAAAGCCTCAGACACATTACGAGGAAAATGTAACCCCTCAATCAGATTGTATTCTATGACAGATGTCTGTGGATTAGATTATGTTGGACGTACAGTATGTTATTTGCAGTAAAACGAAAAGGTAAATGATGCTTTTTGCCACAAAATACATTTCATAATAATACAATCAGATAATAAAGACAGATTTAGACCGGTTTATGAATATATAAGTAAAGCTGCTAATCATTAATTTTAAAAGGTAGTTTGAGCTCATTGAATTTTGCTTGGTAATGAATACCAAGCTCATCTAATTGTTTAAACATTAACTATTTTTACTTTACAACTAAGTAGTATCCGTTAGACTTTTTCCATAATTCCACAATGTGTATCAATTTTTTCAGTATAACATTAGCTGTGTACAATTGAGTGCAAAGCAGTATTTAGAATATTGTTTTTTATCTACTGGGTTTGGTGAAATTATATTTGAGATGTTGTTTTATTTATGAATTGAATTTTTGGATACCTTTCCTCCACAGCTGTGAACTTTATCTGTGACCATCCGTCCATCAAGGCCATTAGCTTTGTCGGCTCAAATCAAGCTGGGGAGTACATTTACGAGAGGGGATCTAAAAACGGCAAGAGGGTCCAGTCAAACATGGTGAGTATAAAATGATAATGCAAAATAATATGACCATGCGTAAATGGACACAAGGTGGCAGCATTGGCCAACAGACTCTTGTTTAAGGTCATGGTTCTCCTTTCTGCCAGTTGAACAGAAGTGAGAGAGTGCAATACAGAGACTTCAGCTGTGCAACATTGTCTATAAGCCAAGTTGGGAATAAAAGATGTTCCTGCTATTTTATGTGTCCATCAATCACATACGGATTACATTTGTGAAATGTGGAGGCTGATTTTATGTTTCTCTGATATTGAGATCAAACGGCAGAAGGCTAACCACTTCTTATAAACCGTAGGGAGCCAAGAACCATGGTGTGGTGATGCCTGATGCAAACAAGGAGAACACTTTGAACCAGCTTGTGGGTGCAGCATTTGGAGCAGCAGGACAGCGTTGCATGGCCCTGTCCACAGCCGTCCTGGTGGGCGAGGCTCGGAACTGGCTGCCGGACCTGGTGGAGCGAGCCAAGGCCCTACGAGTGAACGCAGGTACCGCGCCCCGTCCCTCCACCCTTCACCTCTCTCGTGAGCCTCTCTTCCCCGAGGGCCTTCAGTTTAGTCATCTCTGTGGCCACCCACGCTGCTCTAACCACACCTCTCGCCTCGCGCTGTTGTAACTTTGTGTTGGAGTCAGCTGGGAGAGACGGCCTGTTGAGTCAGCCATGCTGCAAATTTGTGGCCAGATCTGCGGCTCAGACCTAAACAGCGGTTCAGAGCATCAAAACCTTTTCAGAAAAAGAATGATGTGGAGTAAGATTGAGAAGGATTTTCCCTGTTTGCCATGATGCCACTCTAATTTGTGTCATACACAGGAAACCCAAGTATCCATTTTTGAGGGCGTGGTTGACGGTGCCCCTCATCCTGGCTTTTGCGTGTTTGTGGCAAAAGACACATTTGTATGTCAATGCCCGTAATGTGCTCACATCATGCGAATGCCATGCTATGTAACCTTATAGCTGGTTGTTTTTGGGGCCCTGCTAGGAGACCAACCTGGAGCAGACGTGGGGCCCCTGATTTCTCCGCAGGCCAAGGAGAGAGTGTGCAGTCTGATCCAAAGTGGTTTGGACGAGGGAGCCCAGCTGCTCCTGGATGGCAGAAGTGTTAACGTCAAGGGTTATGAAAACGGCAACTTTGTGGGTCCCACTATCATCAGCAAAGTCACAGTACGTGGTTTTAAAATCTTTTGGTGTTTTTACCTCTGAGTACCTTTTTAAAACGTACCAGTAAAAGTGTTGATTTTTTTGTGCTCCGCAGCCTGACATGAAGTGCTACACTGAAGAGATCTTTGGTCCCGTGTTGGTCGTCCTTGAGGCAGAAACTCTGGATGATGCCATCAGTATGATCAACAAGAACGTCTATGGCAACGGAACAGCCATCTTCACCACAAATGGTGCCACTGCACGCAAATACACTCACGAGGTGGACGTGGGCCAGGTGAGTGGCTGCAGCCTCCAAATGTGTTCCTCAGTTTTGAGAGAAAGGAGGCATTCACATCAGTCTGTCATGTCTATATAGCATCTCAAGCTAGAGGGTCATCACTTCTCTGCTTGTAAAACATTCCCACATTAAAAATAAACAATTATTTTCCATGTCAGGTATAGATTTGTTTGCCCCAAACCTAAAATAAACACCTTCAGAAACCCCTTTTCCATCCACTTACCCACCAACGAAGACTACAAATAGAAACAACAAATATGAGTTTAACCTGAAAACAGAGGTACATAGAAACATTTTCCGGGTAGTTCTCGAGGAGGGAAATCTTAAATTAAACTCAAAAAGGGATTCCTAGGGTCCTGTTCATTATTTTAGCATAAACATGGGACTGCCTTTACCCTGTTTGTTTGCCTTTGGATCCCAAGTTATGCCCTGTGTTTGCTGTTCACATGTCGGGGAATGTTGTGTAGGCCATGTGCTGTACTCCTCTCCAAACCTCGACGCAACAAACATCTACTTTTCCTTTTTTTTCCTCCCTGCACCTTCGCCAAAAGGCCTTAGTGTTCCAAACCTATTCTCGCTGTTTCAAACATTTAAAACCAACCATGCCAAGCCTCAACTGCTTTCATAACATAATGTTTTTATTTTATTTTTCTCTTCCCTTCAATGAGAGCTTGCTTTGCTTTGTTATAAACCAGGTTTAACTTTGTTAAGTGCCATCTTGTAAGCTTGATTTTTAAAGAACACAGATATACCACTTCACTCATCTGCCACATCCCACTCATTATATCACTTCAACATCTGGGGGCGAATTATTTTACACAGCTCAAAATTATGTGTAATTAAAGGACAAATACTTGTTTCTGCAGGTGGGAGTCAATGTGCCCATCCCAGTTCCATTGCCCATGTTCTCTTTCACTGGATCAAGAGGATCCTTCAGAGGGGATATGAACTTCTATGGAAAACAAGTAGGACCCCAACAGAAGCATCTTAACGTTCCAGGTGTAAGGCTCAGGTATATGTGGCAGTGTTGGGTTTTGACAGACATGTTTTTGTTTTCTCTCCAGGGTATCAATTTCTACACACAGATCAAAACGGTAACCTCGCAGTGGAAGGCAGAAGACGCCACCTTAAAAACTCCTGCAGTTACCATGCCAACTATGGGACGCTAAATACTCCACAAGTGCATTTGTGAAGTCTAATTAGACAGACATGTGTAAAACATACTAATACGTCGAATGTGAATATTTTGAAAGTTTTTAAATACTTGATGTTAGATTTTTATGTAAAGGTACTTTCTAAATACAACCACTGTGACGAACAACTATACAAAGATCTGTACAGCTGAGGCAATGTTTTTTTTGTTATCAATGCCATCATCTCCAATACAACACCCGTATTTAAACTCTTGTGTTACACAGCGTAGTGTGTATAAACTTCATAAATAATGGATACTATGAATACACTACATGGTATTCCACTGACCCAGCATTCACTGATTGTTTACAGATTTTGTATATTCTCTGGTGCATAATTTGGTACCAGATCTTTGTGGGGAGAAAGCAGTTTTTTCTTGAGGAAACGGTTTCTCGAAATAGATTCAAACAGATCATATTTGAAACTGAATAAGTAAACTGTATAAACATGCACGGTAAGATATTTATAACACAAACAAACATTTGTGTGCCCAACAGGACACATGATTGACACACTGTGAGAAGCGCTTCAATGTGCTCTACAGAGGCCAATCAGAGGTCATGTGGTGTGTATATCCGGTAGGCTTTTTGGGTTTGGGGGGAGAGCGGGTTCAGGCGCATCTGTGATGAAGGTTGCTCGAGACGACGACTCTTTAATTCTGAAAGACAGTCATCATTATGCAACATTAAAATGCAGCTGTCTAATAAATCACATGCTGGCACTTGTGTTCACACAGCCGATGCTTTCTAAGCTAAACATGGAATGTGGGACCAATAAATCTACACAGGCCTCTTAATTGCAAAGATTAGGTGTAACTCCTATTCTCCTACATTCCCAGTTTCTTACCCGGCAGTATGGCTGTCAATGAGGCTCTTCTCAGAGGAGGCAGACAAAGCCAGATGTTGGTCAACTTTCCTATCACAGAAAATGCAGAGTTGCAGTTAAACTGAGAACCTCGAAGTGCAAAGCCATGTTTTAGCACATTGGTGTCTATTCACTGAGGCCTGCAGCCTGTCTTGGAGAGAGGGAGTCAACCTAGGTCAGGTCACATGGACTTCAATGTCGTTAACGGACTCCCTGGAGTCACCAAATGTTCTGTGTTATTCTGCAGGACTAGGTGCCAGACCACTGAAAACATGAATATACATTGCTGCCTGCCATACCGCCATACATCCAGATCCCCTGCACACTCCTTTCTGAAAATCATGTTACCAGCTGCTCTTTGACCACAAGTGTTCAAAGAAAAAAATAAACAGCTAGTGCACGTGAAGAGGGGCCAATCGGCTGAAGCAAATCTACGTGACCATATGTCTGTTTCCAAGCACACGACTTTGTGGCTGGGCCTATTTTTACTATTGTGCCCAGACTCTTTCTTCGTTCTCTTTAAGCAGCTGGATGGAAAAGAAAATTGGTTGAAGACTATGTGATGTTTTATGGTATCCTCTTCTAAGAAAATGCCTGTTTAAAACATTAAAAAGAGGGAGGATTCATATGAACCACTGCTTGGGTCACCTAGCTTGTTCTTAAAAGGTTCAAACATTCAGATTTTCTGCTTATTTTCAGGGATTACAAGTGCACAGTACAGGAATATTTTAAATGAAAAGCAACCTGCAAGATCTTTGCTAAAACAAACACCAGATAGTAGACTGGAAGTTGTATTACCTTACAGTCTGTCCATTCATCTTAGCAAAGAGAAGTCTGAGAATGTGCTCCTTCTGCTCCCATGTGAGATCTGAGATTTCAACTTCACTGCCTGGCTGATGAGTCCTGTAAAAAAAAAAAAGGAAGATTACCTGTGCTGTTTTTTCCACACATAGTCTGCGCTAAGATGAACCACATGTTGTTAGGTTTAAGGACCTCTGAAGGTTTCTCAGCTCTGATAAATATGAGGAATTAAAAACAGACAAACTAGTGGAGAAGTCATGGAAATGATGGGAAGTGGTCCTACCACTGTGAAGCTGCCTCCATGTCTGAATGCACAGAGTTGGTGCTGTGGGGGATTTGATGAAAGGTGCGGATGGGTGGGAACTGAAGCTTTCCGGCTGTAGCTTCTTTCAGCCTCCAGCGATAAGCCTGCAGTGCCTCCTTTTTGTACTGCCGCCTGCTGGTCATGATCTCCTGCTTCACTTGGGCCAAGGCCTCGTGGAAGAACTGCTCCAGCTCTGTACGCTGTTCGACAATGGTGCTTGCTAGCTTCTTGATGTGCCGCAACTCCCCTTCTCGCATAGTCAGCACTTTTTGCAGCTTCACAAAATCTACCTGGCTGGCCTGGGTCAGAACTAGGGTTTTCTCTTTCTCCTTCTCAATCTCTTGCTGTGATTCCTCCACTTTTACCTCTAGGGCCTTCTCCAGTGACTCTACCTTGGCCTTTAGGTGAGATAGCTCTTTTTTCTGGGCCTCCATCTGAGCTGCATTCTTCTTTATGATCAACTCATATGTGCTCTGCATAAGTTAACAGAAGAGCAAAGTGTTAAAACGGAATACATTTAGCTTACATTGGAAAATATTTTAAATTCATGTCAATGTAGAGTTGGAACAGATAATGGTTTGTATGCTGTGCTGCTGAGTGAGCGGCCAAGGTGGATTTACTCTCTGTATTTACTGTCATCATCACAGGTAAGATTAATGTGCCCAATATTTATTTGTCTTGAAGAGTCGGTGCCAGAAACCTGTGTAGAAGAAACCGCTAAATTTGAACCTATCCACCAGTGGAAACTCACCACAACCACTGACCACTGAGAGGCTCGGTAGTAGACAGGAGGTGGAGGGGAGTAAGGCCACAAGCAAAATACACAGGGTCAGCACAAATAAACAACACAAGGGGAAAATCCACCTGAAATATATTCTAAGCAGATCTGACAAGTGCTCCATAAGTGAAGTGATTGAAAGTACAGATGAATGGTGTCTATCCAAGCTATCCCGGTGCCTCACAGTAAGACGGCTGTCTGATGTTTCAAACACACCTTGTCCAGTTCCAGGGATGCATTTTTATTTGCCAATGAATTTGTCACTTTCTCAAGCTCCTCTGCTTCCTTTATGTGATATTTCAGCGATTCATTCAGACGGATGTTCTCCCTGAACACAGACCGCAAGGAGTCGTCCAACTGCCTAAATAGTTCACAAAACAAACAGAAGTTATTATTCAAACCTACAGAGAGTCATACAAGAAGAACAAAATGCTTTCTGTTAGCAGAGGTTTTCCATCAATCAACAGGTTAAAGGTTTTAAATGTAAGGCGATTTAGTATAGATTATGTAGATCTAAAGTTTCTTGGTTAACACAGAGAAAATTTAATTACCTTGGCCAGAGCACTTGGAATTTAAAGACAAGCTGAGTGGGTTTAGAATTCAATAAACTACTGATGCCATGACTACACCTGCATGATCACCAAATTCAAACTGTAAAGTTTTATGAGCTGCAAAAATAAACCCAGAAGAAATGTACAACGTATGGCCTCAAAGGTAATAAACTGGCTTTCCACGCATACATTACCCACTCTTCTTGGGCCGATGAAGATGTGACTGTTGTGTGTGTGTGGGTGTGTGTGGGTGTGTGTGTGTGTGTGTGTGTGTGTGTGTGTGTGTGAAGTTATACAAAAAGAAAAGAAAGAAACGTGAGTTATTGATTTTCTTTTCATGTTCTGAGCACATCCAAGTGGAGTTTAAAGACTGAAGAGTCAAATAAGATTAAAAAAGAGACAGTGAAACACGCTCACGCAATGGCTTGATTGTGGGCCTCCTTCACTACTTCAGCTATCCTTTTCTCAGCTTTACTCTCCAACTCGGCCTGTAAACACATTTTAAAACTCACTTTATGTTGCACAGGGACAATATCAACCACTAACTACTTTTTAGGTGATTCTTTAGGCATTGAAATGACCTTTTCTTTTAAGAATTTGCATTCCATTCTGTTCAAGTTTTCCCTGTACTCCTTTTCAGTTGAATCCATGTTCTCTCTGATCTACAAAGAAAAAGAAGGAAGAACATTGGAAGGCTGACAAAAACAACCACTTTCTCATAGGAACCCTTTTGTATTGTGTTTTTTCCCCTCACATCACTGAGCTCCTGCTCCATCTGGAATTTTGTCTTCTTAAACTCCTTAATTTTCCTCATCCCATCCTCAATCAGGTCAAAATCACTGGACTTCTTTCTGAACAGTTCCTTCATGGCATTGATTTGAAGGGTGTAATCTTCCGCCTGTTGAAACCAAACGTATATTTAGATGCATAGAATGAAAAACATTTTACATATTTAATAGATGACATAAGTGTTTGAATTCCTCCACCCATCTATATGGATGCTGCAAAGTTCCCATAAGAGCAGCTTGTATAAGTTGGGGATTTTTATACCAAAGTTCACACGGGCCATGATCTTCTGCAAAACCAACTTAAACACAGATCAGTCAGGCTAAATACCTCAAGATGCTACTGTGGAGAAGCCAGTCAAAGGAAAAATGTGACAAAATGACCAAAGTCATGAGAGACTGGCAAAACAAGCACCCACAAACATATACATGACGACTAAATGAGAGGTTATCGACCAGCTGATTACAACTTAAGGCCTAATCGTTATTCTTCACATAACTCTGTCTACATCGATGGACCAATTAGCCATATTTTTTTTAATCTGTGTGATCTCACAAAAAGCTTTTTGAAATTTATCAAAAATAGTGTGTGAAAATGGCTTTTTCCTTAAGCTGTGCAGAAACTGCACTCTGGAAAACATGTGTTGAGTAATGATTTGACTGAGTTTCTTGACATTTTCATCAGGATTTCATCATGTCTTTCTTTTGAGAAAAACCAGGGCATTCAGTGTTTTAATGGAGCTTTTTCCATTAGCTAATTTAATTTTTAGAATGAGCATTTAAATGAGAATGAGAACGTCTTGAAGTCACATCTTGAGTCAGCCACAAAACTGTTTGCTTTTTTCTCCGTAACTGGACATGTTCAAGAGTTGTCTAAAATAGAGATGTTTCAAGTTTGTCCAGACCATGCCTCTATTTTCCTCCTCTTATTGGACTCCATTTTACCAGCATGAAGTAAGAGCTGGAAGATGGAAAACAGCTGCTAGAAAAAGAAGCAGAGGTTTTTATACCTTTTATTTTGTCCAGTAAAGCCACTTGAATTTTGTCATGTCAGTTTGATAGCTTGATCTCAACAATGGAGAGCAGAGGTCAGTGAGGATGAAAGGAGTCAAAATAAGCCCCTTTTGGTGTGTGTAGAGTTATGTAACTTCAACTGGTATTTTAAAGCAAGAGTCTGTGTGACATGTGAAGTATGGTTAACACATCAAGACCATCAGTGTGACTTTTCCCGGCCAAGCACTTCCAAATGAGGGGCATTTCTTCTGTGGCCACCAACATAGATTAAAATAACATTAAACCATGTAACTCGGAATGTGAGGGTTGCTTTTTTTTTGTTTTTTGTTTTATGGTCGCTTTGTTTGCTTGTTGTTTTCTTGCATAATAAATGTCAACATAATTACACACAAGACAGCTGCTAAGACACAGCGCAGCACATTTTTGCTACAGGTTTGAGTTTTTGCATAATAAATCACAGCCTGGCCATAGTGTATGAACCATGTTTTATGTCCTGGATGAAAGTTGCATTTCTTTTCTTGTGGCTGTGTTTTTAAATGAACTCACCAGTTTGTTTTGCTCTTCACGGGCGAGTAACTCTTGGCTTCTGAGGCTCTTCTGCAGCATATGAATCTGTCAGAATAGAGACACTTAATTGAACTGGTTCAGCACAGACTGTGTTTATTAAGTACTTCAAACAAACTTGTTGTAACTCTCCATACCCTCTCCTCTTTGGCACTATCTTGTCTCTTCAGAAACCCAGTCATGTCTAGTGTGTCCTTCTCCGCGCGGTACAGTTGGTTAGTGAGCTCTTCATTTGCGCATGCCAACTTGCGGCAAGCCTCGCGGTACTGCACGAGCGACTGGTCGGTGACCTGCAACCTCAGCTCCCAGAGGGCAGCGTTGGCCCTGGCCTTCTCCACATCTGACTCTTTGTCCGCTTTTGACTCCTGTTTAGCTTCTTTTTTTCCTTTCCTGACAAAAAAATAATAATACGTTTTATCACAGCCTGTGAAAAATTTAATGTTCAAATTAAATGTTTTTCCAACGCAAACAACAAGCCTATAGGCTACGCACTTACCCGGCCTTGACCCTCTTTACTTTGGCCACTTTCTTCTTCGTCATGACTGGTACTTTTTCAGGCTAAATTGTAACACAAAACAACATTGTGCTCCACCAAGGAGAAGAAGTTGTGCGGTGTTACACCAGCGGGTTTTAAGCTCGGCTCATTGAATGTTGTGTGGTGTTGTTGCTATGGATACGCTGTCACAAAAGAGAAGGTCAAATTTCCATGCAACGTGACCGTTCGTTTTTCATAGGACAATAAATATGTGATATATAGGAACCTACACAAAACTATTTTAACTTTTATTACGAGGCAACGCATGACAAAATGGCATTGCCTGAACTGTTGAACTGAAAATAGGCTACCTTAAGAAACAAATGGAAAACAAAGGACTTTCAAAATGAGAGGAACTGGTCTCTGAGTTCATCAAACATTTAAAGTCTTCAAGTGATGTCGAGAAAAGCTATAACCAATTTTTTCGATGGATGGACGGATGGATGGATGGATGGATGGATGGATGGATGGATGGATGGATGGATGGATGGATGGATGGATGGATAGATAGATAGATAGATAGATAGATAGATAGATAGATAGATAGATAGATAGATAGATAGATAGATAGATAGATAGATAGATAGATAGATTGATTGATTGATTGATTGATTGATTGCATTTCTGAAATAGAACTATATATAATAATACAGTAACAATGATTAAAGTTTTTGATGCTGTCTGTCAATTTTCTTTTATTTTTAGTCAAATAAACGCAGAAAACCAACTACCTTCATAATAATGTTGGCAAGAAACATTATCAAATTTGTTTCAATAATTAACTTGCTGATAAGGTTGGGCCTTTTGCATTGTACTTTGTTTTGAATGTCAAGTTTTTACATAATTACATCTGTACAGTAGTAATTGTGGGTATCTCTTGTATAAACACAAGTTTAATCAATCATCAACCAATCACTGTTTATGACAAATTGCTATACATGTGTGTTCTGTTCAACAGAATCTGGACTGACTGATTGGCTGTATTTGTCACTTGTCTTGTAATTATAGTCCTCTCATGCTGGGCTCTATCAAACAGGATCTGTTGCACATGATCTCCTCCCACATGATGACATGAAAAACATTTGGCTCCTGTCAACAGTATTGTCTGTGTTGTCCTGAAAAGAACCATGTGTAACTGCTTGCCATCCCCACAGTCGTTGTTTGCAGGAGTTAAGGGAAAACCACTAAGGTCAATAAAAATGTTCTTTGGCTTACATCTTCGAAGGAGTTTATCAAAAAGAGACAATGTAGAGTTAGTATAGGTCATAATTCAGGCTCAAAACCACTGAATTCTCCTCCTTATCTTGTTTAGTTTTCTGCAGGAGTGTGTCCAGTGCAGATTATTCCTCAAACAACAAAGGAGATATTGCAAAAGTGTTGGGTGTAGCTATGTTAACTGAAACATATAGGGTCGCTCTCTGCTCTGCCATCATGAACAGAGTTTGAAGACTAAATTTAAAGGTAATTACTATGACAGTGAAAGGAGAAAACTGAAATAACCCTTAGCTTTTCAAAGCTGTCATTATCATTGGAATTGTAATGACAAGGTTTGGGTCTCTTCAATAGACTTTCTGGGGTAGGACACCCACAAACATGACATTCCTGAGGCCCACATTGCAGCATATTAATGATATATTGCACAGTGTAGATTACAAAGCTGGGGTCCCTTCTCATGCTTTACGGTTTCAGTTAACTTGAAACAAAATACCAAAAGTACCTCTCTTTAAAACATTGTGTTGACAGTGTGCTGTGTCATGCTGTAGAGCAGAACTTCAAATACAATGTTTCAGCCAAGCATGTTTTACATGACATGATTTTGCAGCTTGCAGACTTACCATAAGATTTATTTTGAATTCAATTCTAAAGTGAATAAACCCCTGTTGTATATCTGACTTCGTACTACATTTAACATAGTAGACTGTGTCTTTAAAACTGAAACATGCGTTACAGTTAGTTTAAAGGGGTATTTTTGCTTCATTCATTTCTTATATATTTTCTTAATTAACCATGTGATTTTTTTAAATTAACATTTACTGTCAGAGGGCAATGCAATTAAGTAATTTAATGAAGCATCATTCATACATATTTCAAAGTGCTTTAAAGAGTTAAAAACAGAACATTGGGCACATAAAACATTAGACTGTTGGTGAAAATAAGACATCAAAATATAATAAATATTAAACAAATGAACAAAAAGTGCTTTAATTACATGAATTGGGTAAACCTAGATATAAGTCATTGAACTTAAAATAATCAGAAAACAGACAAGAATGATTTCAAAAGTAAAACCCCCTACCAGACAAAACATGACTTCTCATATATGATCTGATCTTTTAGGACATTTTTAATCAGGGCTGAGCACTCACCTTATCACACTGTTAAGCAGTAACCAAGGCATCTGAAGGCACAAGTCAGTGAGAGGTCCTGCACATGTACGCTTTGATAGGGGCGAACGACCATTCTGGTTAACCGCAGGATTTGAAAAAAGTAGCCACAGTATTTAGAAAAAAGGAAGGAGGAAAGAAAGTCCAATATTTTTAGTCCAAATTACAGTGTTGGAACAGTGCTTTGCACAGTTGAGTGTCCTGGGAGTGGAATGGCATGATGGGTGAACACTGGTGCCAAGCCCCACCCTCCCCACATTGTCCTCTCAATGGACTTCCCGCACTTTCTCGTGCCCATCTGCAGGACCTCTGCCCTCCCCTTACCCTCTTGACTGGGCTGGCCAACGGATGGCTTGGTTTCTGCATCTGCTGCCTGCTGCATGAGGTGAAACAGGCTCAAATTTAAGTACATGTTAAATTGGGGTCTTTGCTCGGTCAGTCTTCCAGGAATGCCTCTATTGCTAGACTACCAGCACCTGCTGTTTTAGATCTGTCCCTATTTTCTGTTGATACAAAGTGGGTGAAAAATATCACAGCAAAGTACAAATCTCAGTTCACGCAAGGTCTCTGAGTTGCTGTACCTAACCTGCCCCTAACTGTGGGATATCCTTCATCTGCATCCTTCCCCAAATCCAGAAACATTACATGATGAAACATACAGTGAGCATGGCATCTGTGCCAACCGCCCACCTAAAACTGAGAAAAAGCCACTCATGCTTTTCATGCATTTTCTGGGGAAACGTACCATGCTGCTCAAACATTTTTCAATTGGAAATGCTGCGGCTAACACAGGGATGAGTGGGAGTAACACATTCTTTTAACTTTTACGCCAGCTGGATGCTGGTCACATTTGCAATTTAGAAGGTTGCTGATATCTGCAGAGGATTTAATCTAGAGATTATTGTAGTAATATGAGATTAAAATAATTTTTTGTATGTATGATTAATTCCCGATACTGAAGATGATTTAGGAGATGTTGAAATAAAACAACCACATACAGTACACAATGACTCAGATTTTCAGTCATAACAAGTCAAGTTTGAGTCTCTGTGTTAAATGATGTCTCCCTTATAAACCTGAGGTATTTTAAATGAAGCAAGACACAATAAACCCACGTTGTAGGTTAATTCCAGTGTAAACATTGGAAATTCTTAATATTTAAGATGAGCTATAAAACGCTTAAGGTATGGCAGCCTTTTCAAACTTGCTTTTGACTTGTTGTGAAACGAGCTGCAGGATGAAGGATTTTGCACCAGTCTTAAATTCACCTATAAAAGTATTTTAAGACCTTTTCTTGAGTGTTATTTTGAGTGTGAACCATTCATTTGACTTTTTTAAAAACCCCTTTCTCCTTTTCTTTGGGGATTTTTTGGCTCCAGAATAACAAATAAAAATGAGGAGGGGAAAAACATAACCCAAAATAAACCTTTTCCCTGAAAAAGGAAGGGAAGAAAGAAATGCTGTTGGTAGGCAGGTAGTCAGCCTCCAGCTCAGCTCTCAGGAGGTGGGGGGAACTCCTGATGGAGCTGGGATGGACTGTCACTGGATTGGTGGATGTCTGCTCCCGGTGTGGCCTCATGCCAAGCCCTTATGTCTTTATATACTGTAAACAGATGACCGGACAGTCCTGAGTGTGCATTGCATCCACTCTGCCTCTCATCATCTCCTCTGCTCTCTCCCTGTCAATCTTTTACTCCAGCATCCACCGAGGCTTCTTCATCTCAACTTTTTCTCTTTTTTTTTTTACACTCCAGTTGTCTCTTCTTGAGAACAATGGCCACGCCGAGCGTGATCCTTACTTTCACCGTGTGGCTCCTAGCTGGGAGCCTCTTAACAGAGGCGACTTACTACCGGCACCACCGCTACGTCCCCCACTTCTATCGCTACAGGGAGCACTCAGCCAACACGGAAAACCTCCTCCCCGAGGTCTCCAACCCGGCGCCTGAAATTACGCAGCCGCGCGTATCGACTTACCCCGAGATCCCCGAGGTATTCCACCCGGTACCCGAAGTCATCCACCCCATCCCGGAGGCTTTCAACCCGGTGCCCGAGGTGGTGCACCCTGCACTTGAGCCCTACCTAACCCCTGAGATTCACGAGCCGGTGGCAGAAGCCTCCTCCCCCGTCAACATGAGCCGGGTTTTCTTCGGGATCATGTTTGACGCAGGGAGCACAGGCAGCAGGATCCACATCTACAAGTTCATCCAGAAAGATCCGGGTAAGTCAACCACTTCCCCTCATTCACTAAACCAATAGTATTTCATTTCACATGCTGCTGGCTCCCACTCTGTCTACTTGCTGTTAGGTCATTCACTGTGTGGTGTAAGGACAAACATGCACAGGCAGAGAGCATGGGTAATACAGCTTCTAAAAGTAGCTGAGGTGGACTTTAATTTCCCTGTGTGACTCATCTGTGTAGGAAGCAGACCTCGTAAACTGTGTCAGGATGTAGGTGAAGAGCTGCAACCTAAATATCACTAGTAAAAGAAAAGATATGCAATTACATTTGTTTCTGCCTTCCTTTTTTTTAGTTGAACTGCCGGTTCTGGATAATGAAATGTACCACGCTGTGAAGCCTGGACTCTCTGCTTATAAGGACAATCCTGAGGAGGTATGTAGGCTATGTATTTACATCATTTATTAATTGTAAGGTGTTTTTTTTTTACCTTTCTGCAAAACACTAAACCACTGGGATTTTATTGGGGTTGGGTTCCGATTCCGATTGTCAAATGTCTCATGCTGATGCTGTCCAATGTATTTCAAAGTTTAATGGCTGAACAAATTTAGTTTTATGAAGGAATCTTCCACTGAAATTACTGTCCTCTTTTCTGCAGGGTGGCAACACAATCCGCCAGCTGCTGAAGATCGCTAAGAAGACAGTGCCAGAAGATGACTGGAAGAGGACCCCCATAGTCCTGAAGGCCACAGCAGGTCTACGTCTGCTGCCTGAAGACAGGGCCAAGGCTATTCTGAAGGAGGTACGGCACGTTTCTTCTCTCTCTGCCCTCAGACAGTTTGGCACAAACACCGCCTGTCCCGCCACGGGATGAGAAACCACTAAGTGCTTACAAGTGTCACAGAAAAAAAGAAAAAGGCAGCAGCTCTGCCCATTTGGTGGCAATCATGTTGCAAAAAAACAGCTGTTGTGGGGTTGTGTGGAGTAACCATATTTGTCATTTAAAGTATTAAATCCAGGCTTCTGTTCCAGCCATGCTTGTGGTTGAGTGATCTGTCAATCTAACACTAAGGAGGTGCAGTTTGTCTTCGGGAGCCTGAATACACTATGTCTTAATAGCTGAAGAGTATTTTTATAGATCAGTGTATATCATCACTACAGATCCAGTAGCTTATTTTTATAAAACATTATTTATTTATTCCACAGGTAAAAGATGTTTTTGATGAGTCCCCTTTCTTTGTGCCAAACAACAGTGTGTCCATTATGAATGGAGCAAAGGAAGGTAGGTCATCTTCTTGTACTTTGCAGACAGTTTACATTTTTTTCTTATTATTTTACACAAAATGAGCAGGTGCCTCAATTATTGAGGATTTTTCAAACAAAACTGGTGTCATAATTCCTTTTTACAACAAATCTGTTCCTCCCTCAATGAGACAAATAAATATGCCAGTGTGAGTTGCCATCACACGCCCAATAATTTAGTGTGATCCTCCACACCACTCATTGAGACACCCTCGTTCTGTTTTATGTTCCATCATACAGTATGTGCCAGTCATTATCCTCACTTTACGAGTGCCATAACTTGACATCTGAGACAACTGTAATTAACTGGGTTTGTCTTAGACTAACTTTTCTAATTTGATATTAGCTTAAAGAAAATCATCGTCAGTTCTAAGTTTAGTCTTTATGGTTGAAGAGAGTCAAAGAACTTCATTTGTAACCACACTAATGCAGACATTTCTCCCCCTGTGCTGTTTTAGGAGTCCTCGCCTGGGTCACAGTGAACTTCCTAACAGGTAAGACATGACTTGTGTTTTGCTATGTTGGTGTTAGTGGTCAGGAGGCTCCATATCTGAGGCTCCAGTGTACACAGAAGTCCGGCAGTAAGAGACTCTTGTCTCCTGTCTGAGGTCATGAGCTTGAATCACAAGCCCCAAACAGCTTACAAAAACAAGCAATATTTCCTCAAGTTCTTCACACAATTATGAAATCATATCTTTTTAAAGCAACAGCCATAAGCGTATTTTCCCTTTTTGTGGAGGAAATACATGAGTAGTGTGAATGCACATTTCTGTCACAAGTGGTTGAACAGTTTTAAACCAATCTCATCAATACACCTACAGAAGTTTCCTTCACACTCAATCATTTATTAAACTTTGGGTTTATTTCTCACAGGTCACTTGTACTCCAACACAAAGAGGACGGTGGGCATCCTTGATCTGGGTGGAGGGTCAACACAGATCACGTTCCTTCCAAAGTCAAAGGTGAATCAATATTTTATGGGGTTAATTAGTCTTATTTTGAACGGTCTAAAGGTGTCGGATAGCCTAGCTGTTATCTCATGCACCTCATGTACAGAGTCTATATTCCTCAAAACATGCAGGCTTGGGTTTGACTCCTACCCTTGGCACTTTGCCACACAAGCTCCTCCAATCTTTTATCATAGTTTCATACTCTATCCTCTGTCCTCTACATAAGAGGCATTGTAACCCGAAAAACAACCACTAAAAGTGTTTTTATTCAACAGAAAACGATCCAGTCTGCTCCCCCCAGTTACATCGCCAACTTCAACCTCTTCGAAAATACATATCAGCTCTACACACACAGGTAAATAAAACATGAAGAAAATGCTCTGGCCTTTATAAAATGATTTTTCTCGTTCCAAAATAAATATTCTATTGAGTGAAACAAATTTGCAAATGTATCATGTTTGTGTCACTACCCCATAGCTACCTTGGAAATGGGCTGTTTGCAGCTCGACTGGCAACTCTTGGAGCACTGGGAGCTGATGGTAAGTATCAAGCTCTTTTAATCACCTTTCAGTATTTTTCTTTTTTTCTTTTCTTTGGGTGATAACAAACTGTTTCTGTTTTTCCCAGGTCTCGATTGGAAAGTTTTCACAAGTTCCTGCCTCCCCAAAAAGTTCAGAGAAGAAGTGACTTTTGGAGGAGACACCTACAAAGTTAGCGGGATTCCTGACGGTAAGATAAAAGCAGCCTGAGGTTTTGATTGCCTTCCCAGTGCCTTGGATGCAGCGATCTGTGCATTCCTTTCTCCACAGAGAAAGGAATGCTCTGTGGAACACAATAGAGTACAGTACGACACAGCCTGAGAACATTTATGCACTGAAGTTTCTGTAACCTTGGCGCCAAAGTCATGTTTTGTCATCCTCTCTCTCTCTGTCCTCCCTCTTGAACAATTATGCTGCAGTCAACCTTGTATTTAAACGAAAAGAAAACTGTCAGTTAACTTCACAAATAAGGCAGTCACTCCCATACCACGGTCAAGTAGCCAAGAGTGCTGGGCTTGTCCCTCAGTTGTTATTTTTTTTTGTGTAACGAGTGGCTTGATCTGGACCGCTCACAATTATGTGGTAAAAATAGACAGCCCAACAGGGCTGCACTAACTGCTGCTCTTGTCAGCACATGGTTTTGCCGGCACAACTGAGCTGACCATACTCATGGAGCTGTGTGAAATCTGTCCTTCTGGGGCTTCCCTTGTATATTATATAGTGAGCCCCCTGTTTAAACATATGGCTAACCTCAAACTTATGCTCCAGACTCGTCTCATTGCATTCCAACCATTGCTGGTTTCCAGCACCTTTAACTCACTGTATACTCCATCATTGAAATACGTGTTGAGTAAGTCTTTGACTAACCACAATTACACTTGCTCCCTCTCTCTCCTCAGGTTATGCAGGCTACAAGCTGTGCTACTATGAGGTCATGAAGGTAATCAAAGGAAAAGTGCACCAGCCGTATGAAGTCAAAGGCAGCAGCGTCTTCTATGCCTTCTCCTACTACTATGACCGAGCTGTGGACTCTGGCCTCATCGGTGAGTGGGCACAGACCAAACAGTCACCTTCCTTCCAGAGACATTATCTTTAAGGCTAATTATCATCTTTTGCACACAAAAAAAGCTATTCAAATTGCATGTTTTTCTCTACACAGATAGCAGCCGAGGTGGTGCAGTGGAAGTCAGGGATTTTAAGAAGAGAGCAAAAGAAGGTAAGAGTTACATGCCACCGTCTACACAGTTGGAAAACTTGTTTGTAAAAAAACCCCTCAATCTTTCAAAACATATATGTATTACTCTTCTAACCATTTAAACACGATCAAACAGATTCCACACTGTCAAAAAACAGAATCAGTTAGCCATTTTGCATAAAGGCTATGATATAACTGGTGCACTCCATGCCTATGGCTTGTCAAGGCCATGTATAACCAGATTAATAGCTAGTATGAGGTTAGTGTGTTATGTAAGGCTGTTTGTGTTGTGAGAACACTGTCACATGGTCTCGAGGAACAGTTCTGGCTCAGGTCGGGCTGACAGCTAAGCTCAAGACGTCTGTCTCGCCCAGGCAGGAGGGCACCTGACAGCCACACAACACCTGGGGGCTAGCACATACTGATACACACAAACTGTGGGCTTGGACACCCACCCATACCCGCAGCCTTGAGCTGACCCTCAGCCGATCTCCTCACACCTCCCTGTTTACACAGCCGAACAAAACAGAAAGGTCATCTTTTAATCACGTAGCATAGGGGTTAGAAAAACTACTGACTGACTATTGTGATGAATTTAGACGTCTCAATTAAATAGTTTATCAGTGATGTAGAACCTGTGTTAATGCCTAAATCCTGTGGTTTTGTGTGTGTGTTTCCAGTGTGCAACAAAATGACAAAATATCGTGCGATCAGCCCTTTCCTCTGCATGGATATGACATATATCACCTGTCTGCTAAAAGAGGGCTTTGGCTTTAAGGACAGCACTGTGCTGCAGGTGAGCAATCATAGCAGAGATACAACATTTTCAAATCAACATTAATGCTTTGTCTGTCAAGCATTTCACCAGGCTGAACGATTGTCAAACAAATACTTTTTGACTGTGAGTGTTTTTTTTAAAAGAGATCTTTCTGTTGCTCTGTTCAACAGCTGGCCAAAAAAGTAAACAATGTGGAGACGAGCTGGGCCCTGGGAGCAACCTTTGACTACTTCAGAAACCTCAACATCCACTAAGGACAGCTCACTGTCTCTGCAGCCGGCACTGAGAGGAACACTCTGTCACTGTGGGGCTTTCCATCCTCTGTACATCGTCGATTGGCCCGTCCCCTTCACAGACACACCTCACTTGCTCCCCCCCTCATTTCTTTTACTCAACCTCAGCACCTAAGAACTGATGAAAATAAGAAATCACTATATTTTTATAAGGCCATCTATTTCTACTGTATGTTGAGCTCATAACTGGTGGGCTAACTTTATTTTTTTGTTCAAAGGTTTACATTTTTTATTTCTTATGGGGTTGTGATCAGGTGGGAGATCTTTCTCACTGTAAGTGTGAAGAACGTAGTTCAGAAGCAACACAACCAGTCATGGTATTTTGGTGCTTACTGTGGTCCTGGCGTGCACATCAGTGCAGTTGATTTATTTACAAACTGATTGCTGGAAGTGCAACTGTAGTTATGTCTGTAAATGCTTACATATAAATCTCCTTTTTTACTCAGTAAATTATTTCAGAAGACCCTAATGTCGTAGGAACTGTACTCTCCTCACCCAAGACTTCTTTGGAAATAGGGGAGTATGATAATCATACACCCTACCCTCAAACTTCGCACATAACACTTTAACCGCAGATATTGTAGCTAAGACGTGATCAGCTACTTTGATGTCAACTGAAGAGTTGTACATAGTCATCATAAGGTAGCGTTTGAAAGTGAGAACTGTGGAGAGAAGCCTTTCACAGTCTGAGTTGTACATGCATGATGGTAATGCCTGTATTTTACATTTCAGCCATTATTTCTTGTTGTGTCTACAGTGGAAAAGACCTTATCAAGCACAGCTTAATTGCAGGGTCCTCAGGTCTGAGCTGTATTTTAGACGAGCAGAGGAAAACCTCTCATCACGGCTAGATAGTGCATCCAACAAGATAATTGACAGCCATTAAATGCAGCGAAAATGAAAACAAAAATTATGTAAAAACTAACAACTCCTTTATTCTCTGCTGGTTGTTTAAAACATTAGCATTATTGAATTCTGTTATTTTTCTTGTGAAATGTACAAATATTTATATAACTCAACGTTTTTCTAATGTAGAATATTTGAATGATCTTCCTTATAACTCCTGAGCTTTCTCTTCTGTAAGCCTTGCCTTTGCTGTTTTCCCCGTAGCCAACATGTTCAATAACTACTGCTGTAAATACTTAATGTCTTATTGGAGAAGTATTTTAGATAAGAACTGCTTTTTACATTGCAAAAGAGCTTTATGCTGCACCACTGCTAAGAAATGCCTCTATGTACATCAAGGTGAATAATCTGATGACTGACAATATGTAAATGGTTGTTTTTACTAAATCCAGTGAAATGTGTGTATACTATACAGGTATGTTTGAATAAAATATGAAAAATATGCTTTGTATCTTCACTCTTTAAAAGTAAAAAGAGCCATGAGGAATTAAATAGAATACAATAATTTGCACTACTATGTAGACAACCTAAGTACAACCTTTTTGAATAGCTTGAAAGGTTTTTATAAAACTGCAAATTGAATTATTTGCTGAGGTTGTGTTTAATTTAGTTCTGCATATTTTCATAAAAAGAACAAACACAACCCCCCCCCCCCCCCCCCCCCCCACACACACACACATTATTTTAGAGTGCTGCTGTATGCATGGTGGTGCACTTGCTTGTTTGAATGGCCCCAAAGAATAAATTAGAAGAAAAAAAGTCACATAAAAGTTAAAATATATCTTAAATATTTTATTTTTACATTCAACATTTTTACAGCCTTTAAAGTTTACAGCCTCTGAAGATCCGACAACAACCACAGCATGGCTGTTGCATCACTTGCTTGCAAACGCCATGATCTGCTCCTGTGAAGGTAAAAAGAGACATCAACAACATCAGAAACTCGGTCGCCTTTGACTCATGCTAACTAAAAGCCGCTTTAAAGAACCTATAAACCAGCAAGCTCACAACATTTAATATGGAAAAAATGCCACGTCTTACTTGGTGCCTCCATAGTGAAAAGCCTTTAAAACCTGTTACAGTTGTGTCGGTCTGAATCACTTAGTAGGGTATAAAGCCATTTCACATGAGTGGTCGTAATAAAAGGGGTGTGAAAACACAAGCCAACACCGCTGTCCGCTGCCCCAGGGCCAGCTCTGCACCCCACCCACACACTTTTGGTAACACTAAATTTGGGGCTAAACTTAGATGCCATAGTAGTAGGTTCCGAACCCTGGAAATTATAGAGACCGCTTAAGTAAAGCTCCGTGTAATCAGAAAAGAGGGTGAAGGGTGGGGTCGGCCTGGAGGCGGGACTTAGGTTTGACAGGTGGTTGATGTTATCTGAGCGATGGGCAGGTTCACTGGGATTCACAGAAGGAAACGCTCAGGCTTACCTTCATCATTGGGAGCATGTTAGTGGCCTGCAGACCGAAGGTGCGTAGGAGGACGACGGGAGCAGCGTTGGTGGAGTAAAGTCGTTTCATGAGGTCGATGGCGGCCATCATGGGCAGATTGTGTCGCTGGCGTTCAGTTTCATACTCTAACAGGTGCTGCATTGCTCCTACACAGACAAAGTGTTAGTTTAAGTGTGTCTTATGTTTTCTAAATTAGGTCAACAGTAGATCTAACAGAGGGGAAAAAAAGAGGATTTCATTTTTTGAATGACAAAGCAAGTTGCATATAGTGCCTGGCCAAGCGAACAGCAAAAACAACATCAAATGAATGTTACCGGAAAAGCTGCAGCTTTTTATAATTCAGATGAATAACATGCGCTCGAGCTGGAGCTATGGAAAAGAGCTTAGAGTAAACCACTGCGCCTTGGTCGCAGCGTTTGTCTGTTTAGAGTTCTCACTGACCCAGGTCCTTCCCGTTAAAGGCCGCCTGGCTCAGGAGCTGCGTGAGACAAGCCACATCCCCAAAGCCCAGGTTGGCTCCCTGACCGGCAAGAGGATGGACACGATGGGCTGCATCCCTGCAAAGACAAACATTTCTCCTCTGTTGACTCACAGTGTGCTATTTTATGCTCAGCTCAGGATCACTGTGGGAAGTCCCCTTACATGTGAGGTAAAACATCAGCGGCTCAAAGTAATGCTTCAAAAAGCTGTTTTGTGGGGGGATTCTTTACTTTAAATCTTACTACAGAGTTCTATACTTTTGTAATGACATCATAATGATAATGTTGAATTCAGTGGCATATTAATGTGTCTCTTGCTCACCTTTTTCCATATATCATTTTATCTTGTATGAGAAATTTGGTTTGTATACATTTTTTATCTATGTTCTTGAATGACTCTTCCAACTTTCAGTTTTTGCAACCTCCTGTCATGTGGACACATTTTGAATATCATGCCTTGAATTTTCTTCCTCCGCTTGGTCTGACTCAGCTTTTTGAGAATTTTATATAAGCAAAGACATTTACAAGAACAAGATTAAGGATTATATGTTGGTAAATTCTCCCCCCTTGTCATTGTTTGATGACTGACTTGTTATGGTCTGTTTTCGTTCTTTAATGTGAAGCTGTTTATGCTGCTGTCTTGGAGTCTCTTTCACAAAAGATTTTGTACCTAAATGGGAATTTTCTTTTTTTAAAGGTTAATTAAAGGTATAAATGAACTATCTTACCCGATGAGAGCGACCCTGTGCCGGATGTACTCAGATGCGTGGCCCATGCCCAGAGGAAACATGACCCGCGACTTTGGGCCGATCCCCGCCACACTCGGGGGAAGCTGCCGAGGTGAACCGGCAGATGGCATTATGGCAGACAGGGCATTGCGGAACAGCGAGCCGGCTGTCTCGATCAGCTCTGACTGGTTCTCATTACTCCACTGTAGGTGAAAAGACACAGACACATCACAGAGAAGGAAAATGGTCAGAAAAGAGAGAGAAAACAGACATTAGCCTTTTGAGTGGTCAAAGAAATTAGCTGACATTGGAGCAAAGCTGAACTCTATGCCAGAGAAAGTGCTTTTTCCCCTCCCAAACTAACTGGTTTGGCAGAGCTGTGTGAGCTGGGCTAATTAAAAGAAGATGCTGGCCAGGCTATGCTGTTGAATTAGCTCTGTTTGAAAAACATTCCATGCAGTAATGGTCCACACTGGGAGACCACAGGTTTAATTAGCAAACCAGGCCTGAAACCAAACGTGACTCAACCGTGGTGACCCCGTCCATCAACAGGCCCTTTAAAAATAGCCAGCTTGGGAAAAAGGAGTTTCTCCAAACACAAAGAAACGGACAGTGAAATATTAGAATTGTTTAAAGTTTGGCGCAACAATGACATAATGGTTAGTATGAGTCAGTGAAAACAGCTGAATTGGTCTATGGGGTCTATGGAGCACCACTGCCACATACCTCACAGTGCCCAGAAAGTTATCAACATCTCTCTGACTCATGTGGAATCACAATTTAAACACAACATCAGCATTTTGATGGATAGAGGGAGACTCACAAAGGCAGAGTTGACTGCATCAACAAAGCTCTCCTCGTCAAGCTCCAGCAGCTCCTCTGCGAGCCGATGGCTAGTCGACCATACGAGAGAGCTCTCAGTGTCTGACAGCTGCAGGCACAGAGCAAGGACACTAATACCAAATACTTCAGTGACAGACGGATATTTAGCAAGAAAAGAATTACCGGAAAAAATAAAGATATATTACCGGTAACATTGCGATGGGCCCGGTTGGGAGGAACCTCTGCCATGCAACATTGTTCTCCGTGGGCTGGCAACACATAAATCAAACACTGAAATATTGTGGTATTGTATTGTATTGCATAGGTGCTAATTATATATACTGCACACCAAAACATAATACAATAAAGTGTACTTCATAGTGGGTGTATCGTTCTCTGCTGGCTGACAGATGTGACAACAAAATTACAGTCATATTTAAAAGACTGAGTAAGTTTTTTAACAGTTACACACAAGGCTGTGTTAACAGTAACACACAAGGCTGTTTGCTGAAAAATAAACACAATATAGAGGGAACAGTTAACAGCAACAAATCTGTATCTGTACTCTGTATGGATATGATGGAGGGGATACTCACCTCTGATAGGTGCAGCACAGCAACCACAGCTGACTGGTCATAATTCCACTTGACTGTTGGTATCCCCAACTCGCGCCTTACCATCGAGTTTGGTCCGTCTGCACCGATCTGAAAACAGATGAATATAAAACAAAAATTAAACAAAAAAGCAAAGACACATGAAAGAACTACAAATTGAAGGGTGGAATCAAACTGACCAGCAGCTTGGTTTGTACGGTGTCTCCGCTGGCCAGTGTGACCTGCACCCACGGGACAGACTCTGCTGACTGGTGAGACATGGGCCATCTGTACTTCACCACCTTGGACCTGTACTTCACTTGCACGTTATCTGACGGACAACAAAGACATAAAAATGGTGACTTCAGACTTGGAGTCTGCTAAACAGAACAATAAGCAGCAGTAGTCCTTAAAATAAAAATGGTGTGACTCTCTCACAACAAAGGGATCAGTCGTGGTCCTTTGTGTGCATCATCACACGAAGTCAGTGCTTTGCAACTTTTTCAGTTGAAACGCGAGGATGGTTTTCTTGCAGCCAAAGCAGTGGAAGATCTATAAACCACCTCATAAAACACCACTGGTTTTCCTCCCTGGCACATGCAACTGCTGAAGTTCACATTTGACAGTGTTCTAAATGGTCTTGGCCTGTCACATTGCACTGACTAATAGTGTTTATCTACAAGAACACCACGCCACGCTTTGCACATTCTGCCAGCTGCCTGGATTTTGCACTTTAACAGCCCCTCTGCCTAAAATATCAGCTGCTGGTCCTTCCCAAACATGAAAGAATCTTGAGCTGTGCTGGCTCAGGCTGACTTGGAGCAGGACCATCCACAGAACTGCTACTGCTTCCTGAACACAACATTAAAAAAAATGGTTTTCAGTGATTGGAGAGCATAGTAACATTGAAAACAGCTGGCTTGGAGCACTTTTCTCGTACTGTTTTGAACACAAGGCACCATGGGTAAAGAGGAAATAAAAAGAGAGAGAGAGGAGGACAAATGGCAGGCACATGAGGCAAAAACGTGCTGCAACCACACATCCGTTGTTTGGCGCAAAATGTTGAAAACTGTTTATAAATATGCCACTTTAACTGTCAAGCACATAGCTGAGCAAAGTTTTATTTGCGAACCTCACAAAAGTTGGTCTAATGTCAACAGCAGAGCAGCGCTATAGACTGTCAGCGCTTTCGTGTCTTCAGAGCAGGAGAAGCTCGGGAGCACATGACAGCTTTAAATAGGTCACTGGACCACGTGTCAACAGAGGGTGCCGGACTTTGCAAGCTCCCACAATGTGAGGTTTTGATTGAAAAGACAGGAAAAAAAAAAAACATAAACGCTCCAAGAGCTTTAGTTGTAGTTAACAAACACCAGGAGGGGGGGGGGGACAAACAAACACAAATCTGGGGACAGGATGGAGTAAATGTGGTGGCATTACGTGCCAGACTCAGCATCTATTAGGAAGAAGGAACAGGACTGAGAAGGTCTCACTGAGGGCTGCTACTGTGTGGGGATTCATGTTTTAAACATAAGATGCTTTGCTTACCGGACAGGCTGTCCAGTTGCTTTGTGAGCGCAGCCACAACGACGTCGTTCTCCACGATGTACGCCATCTCCTCCTGCAGATTCTCCTTATCGAAAGTGATCAGGGCATCGGAGCAGGCATCCCAAACCTAAATGAGAGACCAATTATGCCAGCGGTCTACAAGTCTATCCTTAAATGCATCCCCTTTCCCTATATATAGCTGGGCAGAGAAGTGCTGCTCCGCTCAGCTGAACACATCAAAGTTGAGCTGCTGTTGGAGGTTGGCACAGCATGTATACATCAAACCCAGCACCACCAGGGTCACCAGCACCCCTATGCTGGACGTTTGACTTAACTTAATGGCCATGACATGCTGTGATGTGGATTTAAAAAAAGAAAACTTTTTCTTGGAAAGGCAAATAACAAATGACATGTTTGTGTACACACAGATTGAATCAATATTTACCCGCAACCAAAAGCAGCAGATTGAGATGTAGTTGTAGGTTTCTTAATTTCAACCCTGGACGCCTGTTTGAGTTCAACATGAGGGGGTAAAAAAAAAAAAAAAGTGTTTCTACAAGATTAATCCTCTCCTGACTTGTAACTATGGTGACACAACCCATCATTGTGCAGCAATATGCTGATGTACTACTTCAACTTGCCATAAAGTAGGGGGATATACTCTACAGAAAACCACTAATGGCAGTGGGTTTGCAGCTTGTGATAAGTGGTTGGGAAGAAAGATTTACTGAGACCAGCCCAAAATTGTTTTGGGTTTGTTTAACGCGAGGTGAAACGATGCAGGCTTTTGGATGCTTTCTGTGCAAGATTCAAAAGAATACACATCCTTGCAATGTTAAACATAGAAAAGGATTGTGGGTAAAAAAAATAAAAATAATTGTTGATAGAGAAAAAAGTGTTCACCTTTTGTATCAAATCTTAACCTCTCGATGCTAACGAGACGTTTAAGGTGGAAGGGCATTTCAAAGCACGGAAAGAATGTTATTTCGAGCTGACCTGCAGAACAAACTTTCCAGTGCTATGGCTGGGGTGGATGACTACAATTCAATGGACAAACAAGACAAAACAGTGGTGGCAGAGAGAAGGTATAATGGGAGAGGTACACTACTATAATCACTAGAAGGCACTGCATGATGACATCTTAGGTCCAGAGAGAAACCCTGCGGTCAGGGTTTGGTACACGCTGACCACATCTTACAAGAGGGCCTGAGCCTGCAGCCACAACCGTAAAGCCGGTTCACTCTGTAGCAAACAACCACCCCTCTGATCTTTCATCCTTTTACCGTTGTTCACATGAATTTTCATAATTATAAGACTAGGAGGAAAGAGTAGCAATTTAAAAACATCTAAATAATTGATTCTCTATTAAAACACGGCTTTAATAAAGAGTGATGTTTAGTGCTTTGAAAATGTCAGGAGATGGACTTCCTTTAAACGTAACTTTTCTTCTTTGGCCATTCGTCGTGTGACAGATCCTTCAAAGCTACTTAAAGCGCTTGAATTCCACAGAGGAATGAACAAAATGCATGCTACGTGAAACCACCGTTTGCCATTTTAATGGGAACAATTACATGCACATGATTATATGACAGCGTATTGTCTGGCTTGTTCATTAAGCCGAAAGACTGAGAAGACGCTGAGAGTCACAGATTTCGCTCTCCGCAAATTGTATGGTGCCATGATTGATGGATGACAGAAATACATACAGTAAAGCTGTGAATTAGAACGTCTGGAGGACATATGAAGAAAAGATGTATAAGTAACAGCCATACTGCAAAGTGCTGCAGTATGGCTCTACTGTATACTTTCATGGAACTTTCTCTGAACTTTGTAATTACTTAAAGCATGTGTTTCCCTACTTCCTAAAATAAGAAACTTAATGTTGTAGTGAGCAGGAAGTCAACATACCTGCATCTTTTTATACGGCTTGCACCTCATCTTTGTGATGTTATCCCATGCTCCTAAACCTGAGTGTGCACAAACACATTTACAAACAGTTAAGAAACATATAAGGCAGTAAAAGGCAAAACATTTAGGCACATTTTTAAAAAAAAAATGAAATCACATTGTGAAGTCAAAATGTGTCTTTATTGCACGCATGCTGGAAGGAAATCAAACTAATGAATCAGTGTGATCAGAGTCATGTTTAAAATGAACTGGGCAGATTGAAGCAGCACTGGGCGAAAAAAAAAAAAAATCACATTATTTTACAATCACAGATCATAGTCTGTCCAAGTAACCCTGTTTGATAATGTTGTTCTGACTAGTGTACGGCCTGCCTCATATGACTGAAGAAATCCTAACCTAAAACCAAGCCGAGTCAACGTGAACAGCAGACTGGCTAACAGCTGCTCCGTATGTCAGCTGCCAGCTGAAGAGGAGAGCAGGAGATACTGAGATTTTACGTAGGGCTGCTTTAATTTTTAATTAAGTTTTTTTACAAAATCTTATATTATTATTTTTAAACAAAAAGTAAGATTTAGTGTTCAAATTTGACTTATAGCATTTTACTAGCCTTGATTGACTGACTTTATTTATTTGCTTCTTTGAATAATTGTTTTTTAGTTTCAAATAACATGTTTATTATTCCTGTACATGTTTCCGTCTGAAGAAGGGGAAACAACAGGATGTTTGGGCATCTTAAAACTTTACTACTACTTTACTTGCTGATAAACAGCGTTTTATTAAGAATCATTGACATTTCCTAATCTGATGAAAAAAAAAACGGATCTATTGATCCATTCTGTAGAATAGGAATAATGAAACATCACTGTCAAAATCAAATAAAGATATTGATCAGTTGAAGATAATAAATGACCAGCGTCTGACCCTAATGTAAACTTGATGTAAATTTAAACCTGATTTAGGGTAAACGTGGATACATTTCAGTGTAAAACAGACACTTTGTTTAACACTACGACTGTTTTCTACACACCAACAACTACTGTGAGTCACTGTTTGATGTATTTTTTAAATTTCTTTTTTTACATGTTCTTTATTTAGCCACAAGGAGGAAATTCTAGTTTGCACTCTGTTATGTTTGCTTCTATAACACACACAGGCCTGAATTACACACAAGCAGGACCTGTGGACATGCATTAATGGAGAGGAGTCAGAGTGCTGGGGCTGCACACAGGATGCGCCCCTGAGCTGGTGGGAGTTCGGTGCCTTGCTCAAGGGCATCTTGGCAGTCCCCGAGAAGTGGTCTGTCACCTCTCCAGCTACCAGACCAACTTCCATGTTTTGTGTCACATCGAGACCCTCTGGTTCCCAACCCGAGTCTCTACAGACTGAGCTACTGCCGCAGTATTCAAGTGTACTGCATTCTTGGATCAGTTAGAAAAAAACAATGTAAGCATTTGATAATGAAAATGTATTTTTGATGAGAAATAAAAGTGTCCAAGATTTTCCCTTTCCCTGATCATTTAGGTTGAGAGTTGTCCAGGTTGACGTATCAGCTGAAGACCAATCCAGGTCAGATATGATCCCTCCAAAGCCAAAGAGTCTGGACAGTGTCTGATCCATGGCTTACTGTGTGGGCGTTTTCTAAATAGTCTCACACCTCAAGCCTCTCCCAGGAAGGGAACTAATCACCACAGAAATAACTTTGTCCTCTTGGTTTCACAATGCATTTCATCACAGATACAGTATATGGAAAAAAACATGTTTTTTGAGTTGTGTTGTATAAGTAGATAAACTGTACCACTGAGAAGAGTTGCAGAGCCTGGGCTGATGGAGCTGACTCTGGTGCTGTAGGTGTCAGGGACCTTGTCCATCACTTTCTTGTTACCTGCCTCAAGCAGGAGGATCTTCTTACCCTCCAAGTTAGGATCCATACCTATCATAAATCATGTAAGAATTGTAAAAAAAATAAAATAAAAACAAGAGAAAAAAAGAAAAGCAAACAGCACACTTATGTAGGCAGAGTCTTAATCTTGTGGTGTGCTTGTGTTTTAGGACAATCTGCTATGACAAACATGAAGAAAGCTCCTGATTACAGTGTTTTTATTTTAGATAGATTTAGCTGAAGTCAAACCCACATGTTGACAGTCTTAGGAAAGCCTCACTCACCTAGAGAACATGCCATTGCAGATCCAACCATTCCTCCTCCGGATATAATAACATCATAAACATCACTCTTGTCTGAGTCACCCCCATGATCAGCACTGACTAATCCTCGTCTGATGATTTTTATAGCAGATGTATGCTTTTCTAAAATATGACACCGACCAAGACCGTTTAAGGCCAGCGTTGCCTTTGTTAACTTGTGCATAACTTAATCTTTCTTCATTTAAGACAACTCTCGAATTAAACCAGTCCGAGTACGAAGTCTTAAAAACGTTTAAATGCAATCGAAAAGACGTTTCTCCTTGATTGTGCCCTTAAAAGCAGCAGCCGTGTCTCTCCTGTTCTCCTGCCATGTTGTGTTGACAAGCGCCCCAAAAGGAAGTACTTCCGTGTTCGTGACCAATCAGAGAAGACGTCTGTGGCGTCTGGCGTTGCTGCTGATGTCCACAAACGGTGCTAAAGCGATCAAAACGAAGAGTGAGTTTCAGTAGTTTCTTCCTTTCACCGTTAATATCAAATAGTGTGACCTTTGTACATTTGTTTACATTTCTGTAAATGTCATTATCCTTCCTGCTAAACAGAGGAGATGTTAAATGAAATTGGAAGACGCTTTAGAGGCAGCGAGAAGCTCGTCTCAGACCAGGTTTTACTGCAGTCATCATAACTTTTGCTTCAAATGTCGGTTTTAATTGTTATGACGCTAGAAAGCGAAAATGAATATTGGTTTACAGGTTAATGCACGTCAGCTACAAGTTTAACAAACAATAAATAACCTGCTCGTCCCGAGTGCCCGCCCGAGGTATGGTTGCCATGGTAACTTTTTTTCTCCACACAAACGAGTATGGAGTTGTCGCGACATTTTAAAAAGAAAGCATACAAGAGAAAAAAAGGGCAAACACTTATTTATTTTTTTCTAAATGTGGACTCACATTGTCTGTTATTTTATTTCTTCTTCTTTTTACAATCTCATAGGTCAGAGGAAGATGTCAAAACTGGAAAGCTTTCTGGAAGAAGGACTCAGATCAGAGCTGATTCTCCAGCAGCAGCTGAAGACCCTGAAAGAGGATCTCAGGAAGCAACTTCAGGAGACACAGAGGACACAGACAGAGGAGCTTGAGAGGAGAATCCATCAGAATACTCTCCTGTCAACATATAATGAACACCAGTCTGGTGATAAAAATAAAGTAAACCAGCAACCTAAGTAAGTTTTCTTTATTGTTTTTTTATTTGACGCTTATCTGCCGCTTTATTAGACACACCTTGCTAGTACTGGGTTGGACCCCCTTTTGTCTTTTGAACATCATGGCATAGACCCAACAAGGTGCTGTGGAAACAGTCCTATAGTAGATACACAGTTACAGCAGATTTGTCGGCTGCACATCCATGAGACGAATCTCCCGTTCCACCACATCACAAAGGCGCTCTATTGGATTGAGACTTGGTGACTCTGGAGGCCATTTGAGATCAGTGAAGCGATTGTCATGTTCAAGAAATCAGTTTGAGATGTTGTGAACTTTGCAGCATTGCATGTTATACTGCTGGAAGTACAGTAGTGTTTACACAGTTTGAACCGTCGGTGTTAGGTAAAGCCCTAGACTCCCCTAAGGACAACCACAAGGGTGCTGGTGTCTTTACATCTCAAAACTTCACTTATTTTAATTGAGATCTTGAAATGAATGAAGATATTTCAACAAAATTCATAAAAAATAATTAATTGAAATTCAAATATAAAGAGTCATTAAAACAAACATTTAATATAAATTTGATCAAGTTAAAATAAATTACTCTGGCAGCAACATTTGGATGAGCTGCCCGATACATTTTGAATGAAGACCTTAAGAAACACTGTTTGAATTATATAGTCTGGTCTGTCATTTTTAGACAGAAATCCTTTGCCATATGTCAAGGTCATGGGCTGATTTTGTGACAGTTAAAATTGAAGTCAGAGGCCATACTAACACCTATATTTCTGTCATGGAGTCAATGTACTTTTAATGTTTCCTTTTTAGGGACAAAGACAGTCGTTTCAGGTTTTTCTTTATTTAGCTGTTGGAAATTCTGGCACATCCAGTTGATACAGTTGAATACAGTTGCGTGTCATCTGCATAAACATGGTAAGAGACGTCATGCAGCATGTAGATAGTAAAAGGAATGGGCACAAAAATGTGTGTTGAACCAATTCAGTACACTGTTCCAGTCTCTCGAGCAATATGTTATTATGTTCTAACGATTCAGCTTTTTCTTTTTTTTTCTTCCAGACATGGGCATCTGAGAAGATCCAAATCTCAAAATACTTCTCGACATCCCGGACAGTCAGAGAGGCCAAACTCACCTCCTCCAGCTTCGGTCTGTGTAACAAACTGGAGGCAGAACACTTATACCCCTACACAGTTGAGAAAAGAGAGGGAGGCTGAGGCTGAGTGTCGGAAGAAGTTCAGTGCTCTTCCAGTCCCAAGCCACGTCACTCAGCCTCTCTATCAGGACATGATGGAGCTGAGAGAGAAACAGAGGAAGCAGTACCATGAGCAGAGGAGGGACTTCTTGCTGTCGACTCAAAAACCTTTCAGCTTTCAGGAGAGAGATAAAAAGAAGAAAGAGAAATTTATAACAATGTCAACCCAGGTGTCACAGGATAATAAAAACAAGGTCGCTACTGTGAAGAAACCTCCGGATAAAGAGGCTAAAGATTTGCTAAAGATAGACTCTGAACTTAAAGGTGGGTTTCCTTTGCTGATGGTTGACTCGTTAAATTTAGTTTAAAACGTAGAATTGATAACATCAAGAGCTCAGAATCTTTAGTGTGACTGTCTTCTGCATGACCAGGGAACTGGGGGTGACGGTAGTGCAGTTTATAGGGACCTGCGGTGGGCACCAGGGAGTCGCTGATTCAAGTTAAAGTGTGGACCAAAGTTGGTTGGGTTGCTGAAATGTTAGGTCACTTCCCGAGTATTGCTAAGGTGCCCTTGAGCAAGGTACCAAACCCTTAACAGTTCTGTCATGCTCCGTGTGTAGCAGCCCCACTTTCTCCTCTGGGATTAATAAAGTAGTAAAATGAGTCAAACAATACCTGAATCAAATTGATAATGTATGATGGACAATGAGAATAATAGGAACCCTAACCACAAACTTAATGACATAAAAAAAGTTTGTCAATTCCTTGGAAGAAACAAATGTAAAGTTCTGTATAATTTGAGCTTGGATAGACACAAGAGATAGAGGTTAAAGTCTTCAGCAGCATATCTAGAAGTTGTTCTAATGCAAGCCCGAGTCAAAAAAAGAAGTTTACAGCCTGCTGCTCTTAAAAGAATTTTAAAAAAAAGAGTTTCAGTATTTCTCGAGACTGATAGCTCAGGAATCCTCACTAGAACTTTGAAGAGATACAATTTGTTCACACATTTGATAGTATGCAGAATCCAGTGAAAAATAATACACTGCTTGTTATGTCCCTGAAATCTGAGCTACGTTGTATTTGCCATGTTGATCCTCAAAGAAGTGACTATGAACGTTTTATTTTAACTTGATATAAACATTCAACATTATCAAAGACAGTGGATTTTAAATTGGTATAGATTAATTCACCTTTGGCTTTTTAACAGTCTATAATACACATTTTTTACAATCAACATGACTGAATCATCTTTTCTACCTCACTGTTATTCTCTACAGACCAGGAACTTTGCAGACAAGTTACCACTCTTACAGCAGTCCGACAGCAGTATCCTGCTGTTTCTGGCAGCCCCAAACTTCGTACTGCCAACCGCACTAGGAAAGAAAAGTTGGGATTCCTGGATGAGAGGCTGAGCTTCCAGCCTAAAATCAACCATCAGATCCCTGATTTCAGCAGGATGCACAGAGCTTTGCAGACAGAGGGACTGAGAAAGACACCGAATAAAGACGGGATAAAATGTCAGCCCTTTCATCTGCGGACAGCAGCGCTGCCTGCGAGGCAAAGTAGGATAAGTCCTGAAACCTTACAGGTAAAACATTTTCACTACCTCAGAGATATTGTTTGGTTTACTTTGAGAATTCTGGAAATAGGTATTTGGTTAATATTTTAGTTGCTCCTATTTATTTATTTACATCATTACAGTTCCAGTTTCCTAGTATTTACAATTCTTGACGAGCTTCAGAACGGCATATCACCTATTACCCTCTATGGAGTCACAGTCATGGGAGGAAGTGGTCTTATATTGAATTCAGGACTTTCTTAAAAAAACAAAACATAAAAGAAAAAAAAGTAGGATTAGCATCATTTGCATCCTCGATGAACAACCATAACTTGAAGTATTCTATTCATACAGAAATACATCTGTCAGATTCATCACATATTTAAAACAAACATGAAATGTTTCTCAAACGAGACGCGAGTAAAAATAATGACAGGAGTATTTAAATAAGCCTGGCATAAAATTGACACTGGGCCAAAGTGAGAAAAACAAACAAACAAAAAATGCTCTCACTTTGGTATTACAGAGTTACTAAAGAGGAGCTTAATAAACCATGTCAGGCATTTCAAGATTCTGAGCTGCTGTAATAACTCGATGTTTATTTAGTGATTGATGGTTGGCACAAAAAGACGTTTCTGTCAAGCATATTTATGTTTGTAGATTAACAAAACGTGGGTTACAGCAGTGAATTCCCTCGTAGTTGATAAAAGCTGCTGGAGCCTTGGATGGATTGACGAGTGTCTTTAAAGTATGTTTAAGGTTATGGTACGTAGTGTGTTATATTTTGGTGTGTGGGTTATTGTTTGTGAAATCAGTTATTGTGGGATTATAATGAGTAGGTGAATAGTGGGTCATATGGGTATGGCTATATTGTTGACTGCTATTGTTTTTTGACTCACTTTAACCACTTTGGTTTTGAGTTCATGCACGTCCAGTTGATTTTCTTTTTTTGCTTATAAAAAGTTAAGCTTATTTTTCATATCGCAGGGATTGTTTGAACCTCAGCCTCTCAGCGGCTTCATTGTTCTGGAAAGTCGCTACAGTAGCTGTTCTATGTATAACAAACCTGGTCACTGACCTGAGCCTCCTTTAATCAGGACGCTCAGCTTGAGATCAATTACTCAGACTCCCTGGGCTTTAGGACCTGTGTCTGTTGACTGCAGCGATGTCTGCCAGTCTCTTGCTGATGTGCACAGACTACAGTATACGAGATTGTGGAGCTTTTTCCCACCGGCTCTACTAAAGCAGGTTGTTGGAGGCTACCATACCGGCCTGACCTGTCGCCACTGTGCCAAGCAGGAAGCTTTCCCTCAGCTTTTCCTGGGCTCGCTCAATTGAATCTTGTTCACGCCACTTCCGTTCTGATCTTGATCAGGTAAATTTGAGGTCAGAGAAATACCTCCCTGGCTCAGATGATCTTGAACTCTTCTACTAGTCTGGAAACAGCAACTTGGTGTTGCACCAGCACAGGACACTGCTGCTCAGGCTTCATATTAGGCCCAGCCACCTGTAGAGGAACTGTCGGGCTGATCTTCCTCTCGTAGCCCTCGACGACGGTTGTAGAGACTTCATAGGTAAGCAGTGGCCAGAGGAGTCGAGGTTGGATTGAGTTTTTGGTAAACCTACTGTAGAACTTGAATACACTGAAGAGCCCTGACTTGTCGTCTGCAGTGAGCCAGGTGATGAGGTCAACTGCCTGCCATGATGCTCCGTCCTTCAGAGCACAGGGGAAGATCTTGTCCGGCTTCTGCTTACATGCAATTTTAATAATCTTTTCCATTAAAAAAAAAAAGCAGAACTTTTCTGTCACCCTTCCTTTCCTGAGGAGCGGAGACCTGGATTTGTTTGACTTAAAGCTCACTCTTGCTCATGAGATGAGCTGCTCGAGCAGCCACCTGCATTCAAACTCACTGTGTGGTGTCAAATAGAGTAACAAGTAATATTTGTATTGTCTATTTAAACTTGTAATCAGTAAAATCATTTGTGTGTATATTGTATTAACTTGTAGTCATTGTAAGTAGAAACGAAATATCAAAAAGAAACAAAGAAAGAAATCCATGATTATTATGAATTACCAAGAATTTTCCACATAATTTATTTGAGTCAGGTGTTACTCTTCTTCCTACAGATTGGTTTTATTTCTAAGTTAATTATTTATCATCCCTCGTGTAAAGACTACAAGACCAAGTCATCTCTGTAGAAGCAAGTCAATGGGGGCCCTCACTTCACTGTCCACAGACACACTCCCCACATTTATAACAGATGCTGTCAGGAAGCGCTGCATGGCCATCAGGTGATTTATTCATGCTTGTTTTACTTTGCACAATCATTTTTTTAAGTAAATATATTTAAACTCTAAATAGTTACACCCTCTTTACTCTTCAGAAAGTCAATGGAATTGAGGGAGAACAAGAATGAGGAGAGTGTGGACTGGTTAAGGAAGCACCAAATGAGGTCCCAGGTCATGCAGAAAACAGTCTCACTCCATGCTAGGCTGCTGGACCCACACAGCAGCTTGAAAGAAGTGTGTCAGGAAAAACTACGGCAGCATTGGTGAGTGTCGTTCAATTGAGGCCATTCATCGTCCAGTTTTGTAACATTTAAAAGTCACATCACGTCAACCACAACTGCTGAACGTGTGATCTCCTCCAACATGAAGGGAGGCTGACCAACAGCGGAGGGGAGAATACATGAAGGAGTTACGGAACATGAAAGCACGCGTCAGTGAACGCCCTTATTTGTTTGAACAGGTGACACAGGTGAGGAACATGGTAGAGGAGCTGATTAAACCTTGTTTTAAATGATAAGCCTGTCCAGCATAACTTTGACTTCTTACTGGCAGAAAAATGCAAAGGCTCATGCAGAGCAGACGTACAGAAACAAACTGAAGAGAGCCGGATTAAAGGAACAATTTGTCAAAGAAAAAGGAGAGGCAACATCTTCCAGATTAGAAGAAGACATAGACCAGAATGACATTCAGAGCAGGTATGCGGTATGGGATTTTTAAGCGAATTTGTTAAACATCCATCATGTAATAGCGTTGTAACCAGTAAAAATACGAATAGCACTAGTTCTGCAGAGCCAAGGACTTCATGTGGTTAAGTCATATTACATTACATAATTTCCTGAGCTTGCCCTGCAAGTCTTCAGTGAAGAAAAGACAAAAACTGTAGCCAAGCAAAAGTTCGACATAATTACAATATAGTCATTTTCTAACCCAACATGTCTGATTTAGGGATGAAAATGTAGACGACGGGGAGAAAATTGAAGATGTGGATGAGAAGAGCGTGAAGTCCAAAGAAGAAATACCATGATCAGAAGGTTTAAGGCGGCACTGATTTTTTTGTGGCCTCACCGCCAGAAAACAACAGCGTCCTCAAAAATGATTCATGTCACGGTTTACTGTCCGCAGCAAGCGTTTGGTTGTTTAAGATGTCCAACCATGAATTAAAAAATTATAAAACATTTTAAACTTTATAATCGGAAATGTTTATTGAAAGATAAAACGTTATAGAAGTGTATGTGTTCTAGGTTGTAAATCTTTTATACGCTTTAAGTTTAATATGCGTATGGATAAAAGATCAGATGACATTTCAAGGAAAATTAAATGAAATCTGCTTTTGGTTTTAAGACCACAGTTTTACTTAAGAATAAAAACTCTGTAATTTTGAGAATTATGATACTAGGTTACAAGAATAAACATTTCAACAACATAACATTACATTTTAACAATACTTGTTGTTTGACCCACATTGAATCAAAAGTTTTTGATATCAAAATAAAAAGATTTCAGGGTAAATAAAGTCTCTCTCTCTCTCTCTGTTGAATGTCTTTAAAAAATAAGCAAAGGTCATTTTTTGATTGGGCAGTTCCCATAAGGACATTCAGCGTCTGACACAGGCTTTTCTCAGTTGTTTCTTTTGCCGCACTGCCTAAATAAACATCTTACAGAGACCATTTAAGTGGTCTGCTCTAAGCCCATAGACCCACATCAAATACACTTACACACTGGACTTAGCTGTAAGCTGTGCTTAGACAGCTGACTTCCAGGAATTTTAGAAATCATTTTAACTTACAAACCACACGGGAATGTCTTTTTTAACCATCATAATCAAAATGTCATTATAAAGACAACAGTTCATACCAGAGAGAATACTTTGCTTTCGGAAAATATGTCGTGCATTGACTCTAAAGGCAGTGTTTGTACAACTTTCAATCAGAACATCTTTAAAAGAAATTCACATAAAATAACATTACAATTTGTCCTTCCTGACTTGTGTGCATCATTACAGAGAATGGCAGGGACAGGGAGTCTATAACAGTATGCAGCATAAAATTTCAAATATTCTTCAGAAAATAAAAAAAAAGTATAAAAGCTAAAATGTTGTCAAATAACTTAAATATGCAATACTTAATCCTATACGGTCCTTTCCCTTAAATCTGAAACATCACATGATGCCTCAAGGACTCCATCCTATCAGGTTGTCATGGGAACCGTATTTCCCGCCCCAGTCGGCCTTGTCGTCCCTCAGGAGAACACTATGCAACTCTGATCCCCCTGATGCGCAGCTGAAAACAGATCCAATCTCTCAACATCTGTCTGATAATCAAAGAAGCTTCCTCCCGCTACATCCGACTCCTGTGACCTCTCTTGAAACAATCTGAAGTGCCTGAGATGCATTTAGAGGCTGAGAAAGGGAATAAACGTCTCTTATAGATTTATGACAGGCTGTGTGCCGGGCAAACAAATGTTCAGATCAGGCCAATTAAGGAGCGGTCATGCTTGGCAGATGAATTATCTTATTTTACCAAGGTGATGCATTTCCCCCCCAGCTCCGTGAAGATATAGAAACTCCCACACGTTTAATTATGTAAATGCAAGGATCATATCGCTCTCAAACGTATTTACTGTCACAATCATAGAGTTCTAGGCCTCATATTTGGGTGTCTGCTATTTTCTTCTGACATGTACTGTATAGACTCTCCTTGCCCTTCAGTTACCCCTGAGTTCCCTCTATTCCTCATCACCTGATAAAGCCCGCCCACCTGCCCACCTGTTCCCACATCCTCATCAGCTCAGCATCTTATATAACGCTCCCATAACCCCCTGCCTGTGGGGCTCTTTTTTTATGTATGTGTATATATACATCTGCAACTGCTCTGCAATACATGCTTACTGTATTTTGTGTTTTCTTCTGATTGTGTCCATATTAATTTCTTGTTCACTTGAATTATCTTCTCATAGAAGGCTGAGTATTTGAAGTATAATGCATGTTGTGCATGTTCAGTCTCTGTGTTTTAGTCCTTGGTTCACCTGCAGGAGGAGCTGTGGCTCGCTGCAGCCTCTCTGAAGCAGAAGAGACAGATCCCTGTTTTTCTCCTTCAGTGGCATGAATAATATCATCCCCGTGCTGGAGAGAGAGCATATCAAGAGGCAAACGGGGAAAGGGAGGGAGAGATAGCAGCCAGTGTGACAGATAAGAGCGTGGCACAACTCTCCCTGACTAGCACTGTGGGCCAGGGAAAGATAGAGAGCAAGTGCACCAGAGTGTCAGGCAAGGCTGCAGCCTGCACACACACACAAACACACTCACACAGACCCCAAAGCCTTGCTGCAACAGAAGAAGTTCAGAGGGAAGATTGACTTCAGCAAGGTAAAGTATATTTGTGCATCCCTAGCAGCTGTTTCTCCCTTTGTTTTGGAAACATTATGAGTAAAATCAGCTGTTGCACTTCTTTGTTTGTCCACTTTGTTTTCCAGGTGACAGAAGTTTCCTCCTTGGATCGCCTCATATGTTATGGATTTCCTCACACTGCCCCTTCTTGTCCTGTAGAGAAGTTGTTTGTCACCCCCCTCCAGACAAAGTTGCCTTGTGTTTACAGCCTGAGGGAGGATGGAGGAGCTGTCAGGGAAAGACAAGGAGCTGATACGAGGAAGCTGGGAGAGCTTGGGCAAGAATAAAGTTCCTCATGGTGTCATCATGTTTTCCAGGTAATGTTTCACACTATCAGCTAAATTCAAATCAGACAGTAAAGAATGTGTTAGAGAACTAAATATCTATTCTGCGGAGATTCAAGCAAATGCTTTACTTAAGATAGAAGTAGCTTGCTGTTTTTGTGTTGTTACTTAACAGCTGTGCTGGAAGACGTAACCAAGGTGTTGAGAGAGAATCAAGCTAGATCTTTTGCTGCACACTTTCACTAGCAGAGACCGGAAGCTTGACTTGTTGCCTGGCGACGAGCTGCAATAATCCACAATTTACTCTGAGACAGCTGCCACTAAATCCGTGACAAGCACAAGAGATTTGTAGATGCAGGATTTACAGATTGATTTTTATGGATGTGTATACATGTATAGAACAGTGTGGTATTTGTCTGTGGCAGACTGTTTGAGCTGGACCCTGCGCTCCTCACTCTTTTCCACTACAATACAAACTGTGGCTCCACACAAGACTGCCTCTCCAGCCCTCAGTTCCTGGAACATGTCACCAAGGTGAGCTCCGTTTACTTCACTCACAAACTCAAGTTGCACTCTGTGCCAGCACACAGCTCAAACTCTCTCTGCATGTGTATTTGCATGTGATCACAGGTGATGCTTGTGATCGATGCAGCAGTCAGCCACCTGGACGACCTTCACTCCTTGGAGGACTTCCTGCTCAACCTTGGGAGGAAGCATCAGGCAGTTGGCGTCAACACACAGTCATTCGCTGTAGGATCATTTTTAATGGAACAACTCTCAAAAAGCAATTACACGAGTGAATGAGCTGTGACAAATATGGGGTAAAATATTCTGTGTGTGTTTTGTGCTTTAAGGTGGTGGGTGAGTCCCTCCTCTACATGCTGCAGTGCAGTCTGGGTCAGGCCTACACAGCACCACTGCGTCAAGCCTGGCTCAAGATGTACAGCGTTGTGGTAGCAGCCATGAGCCGAGGCTGGGCCAAGAATGGCGAAGACAAGGCGGACTGAGGCGCACACGGCAGGTGCCGCTGAGCAGTTGCTGTCAAATCACTCGACATGGTTGCCATGGAATAAGGCTGTGTAATTTACAGCATTGTGGCTTTGGCTGCTGTACATTTGCTCTGTGAGTGGGGTTGCATAGCGTAGCAAATGTTCGGTGTGGTTACTATTGGATCAACCAATTGCAGAGTTTATTTTCATTGCTGTGGATGTTTAGCTGCCAAGCAATGCTGCTGTTAAGCTGTGAGGATCTGAGCCAGCCTGCTTCAGTTCCTTCAAGTTTGGACTTGAAGTCTGAACGCCTCTCTATGAGATAAAGGATATCTTTTAAGTCTCTATGTGTGTAATGAGTTGATATATCTACTCAAATTATAACAGTGACTGTAGTGGTCTTTGTGATGTATCTTAAAACAGGTGATAGGTAAAAAAAAAAAAAATGTAGACATCACACACTACTCAGACTGTTGTTACTGTGGCCAGCATGGGCAGCTCTCTTTCTAACTGAAGATGTTTTGTAAAGTTTCACTGTGTTCCAAACTTTTGGGACATAGCAATGGGCTATACAGAAGAAAATCCTATCTAACTATTACTGTGCTTTCTATTATTATTATAACATATTGGTACTCCTTTTTTTTTAGTGTGTGAGACTTTATCTAACATTAACCCATTGATAAGCAAAACATCTTTATATACTGACAAGAACTGTTATACTCGGAGAACAATGACTGTTAAGGCGTGCAAGTTCACCTCACTCAACTCAGTGTGTGATATTCACTTTAGTAAAGGCTGTAAGTATTTCCATAGGCTTCAGCTGACTGTTAGTCTCTTAATAATAGACTGTTATGTGACCTTTATAACGTTTTAAAGTAAAGGGCATCTTAGAGCCAGTATACAATCTTTGTTCTTTATCTATCAGTCTCCAGTCTTTGTTATTGAAGTAGTAGTTCTGTTGTACTGTAGTCGCTTCTCTCACTATCTCTTGTTATTGTGGCTACAAACATACTATAGCTTTAGCCTTGGAGATGAAGATAAGCAGATGAGTGTTAGTTATTAGTTTTTCCTCCCACACACAGTGTCTCAATAACATGAAGAAAATGTGAACATTTGTTTTTGATGATAAAACAAAGACAAACTGAATTTATTAACAAAGTGTACTGAGAAAATGTGTGTATAATCATTATTTCTGCCATTATGCTGTGTGTATCATCCTCAGTTCTTATTTACATTCATAGTCATAATGCCAAGTAACTTAGCAACAGGGTGCCAGTAATAGAGAATAACAACATACAGTACAACTGTTAATCCAAGTCTGCGTTTACTTGGACAAAGTTTATTTTTATATATTATGAAATATTTGTGTTGTTAAACGCTTTGACTTTATAATGTGAGTAAATCATCCAGATGTTTTCATTTGTTTATCCTGCTTTGTTTACCCTTATTCATGTGCAATTGTTAGAGGAAATTTAACAAAAAAAGCTGAATTTTATTGAGCAATTCTATTCCTGCAGATTATGTTAACTTTCCAGTTTGCAGGTATAATGTTCATTAACTGACTGTGTAGGTGGAGTATTTATAGCGATTCAGTACACAGCTCAATGCAGGTTGTTGTTCTCCATGTCTTTTTTTTATAACATTGCAGACATGACTGACATCTGGCATGTTATCTTTTTAACACCCAGCTCTGTACATATTGGCTGTGTCACTGCCTACCTCATCATTATCAGCTGCTACTATACAACGATGACTTCACCCAGTTATCCTTCAACCAAAAACGCACAATATTATAATGATTATTTATAATGATTAATATATAAGTGTTATGCAATTACTCACTCTTTGTAAGCCGAATTACATTCTACACTTAAAAAACATGTTGTGTGCTTACATATGACTAAATAAAGTGATGGTGGATATTTTACTGCTAAACAAGGTCAGTGTGTTTTCCTCTGGCTCTCAGATTGTTTTTTACAGGCCGATGATGGTTACAACACAGTTGTCAGCATTTAAAATCAATCACACCATGCTTGATTTTCCTTCCCACTGACTGCCCATGCTCCAGTGTTACATAAGATCCAAGCACCGAATGACTTATCGCTCTCGGCTACAGAGACGAGGGCGACTTTAGGCTCTTCAGCCCACTTACTCATGCAACTGCACAATGTCATCCTGGTATTTGCTTCCTGGTATGTGGACAAAAATGTCCACATATTTTTCTCAAAATGCAAGTCAAATTTTTAAAGAGTTACGTGTGTTCCTGCATGATTATTAATTTGCATGTGTAGTTTTAACCAGACAAAATTAATAAGAATTGAAAAAGGAAGGTAACATAATGAGCAATTAGAACACGGAAAATTTCTCCTGTAGATATAATTTGTTTATATCATTGTAAACGTCACATCCATGAACTGGCTGTCTGTTCGGCTGTTAAAGCAGAGGCTGACATGGCCCTAATCTGTCTCTCTGCACTTTAGATGTTATCCTCATTCTCTCTGTCTTACTGACAGTATTTTTCTACTCCTTGTCCTTCAGCCTCCACAACAACAGTGACCCAAAGATGTCTAGCAACTTGACTTCATGGAGACTCTGACCTGGCCTTCTCAATTCAATATTACTAGAATTTTCAATTAACGACTGAAATACACAAGTTGTTTATTGCCCTTGTGGTAAATCGTTAACCGGTCCCCAGAGTTGTACAGGCTTACCTTGTAGTGTACGAGGGTTTTCTCTGAAGGCTGTTGTCTGGAGAGGAGTCTGTGAGAAAAGACAACGCATATTATTTTTAGAAAGTCTGCATTGGGCTTTAGCATGGTGGAGTATTCAATGTTGTCATGGCAACTGTTCAATGATGGTCCTGAGTCTGATGTGTTTGTGTGCATGTTTTTGATGGAGAGAAACAAAGGTATTGCTTGTTCTCACTCATAAATCATACTGTGGTTAGGCATAGGGGTTGAACAATGGCTACACAGGTACACTAATGGGTTTTTTTTCTCTGATAGCTCGCTCTGTTGCAGACAGCAACAGAGGGAATGAGCTGACTATCAGCAAGAAGTTAGAGAGTGAGGTTATAGGATTCATTTTCAGGCTGTAAGCAACTTCCCCTACCTTAAAAAAGACTAATGCAATAACTTATGCTTACTGAATTCTTTCTCCTGTATTTGGCTCAAACCACGAGTCTCCACTGAGGATGTGTATCTTTAAAAAAAAAAATGCTTAAAATAGTTAATTTATTTCCTATCCCCACTCACATCTTTCTTTGTCTTTCTTTCAGAAAAAGGTAGAGGGATTCTGGTGGAGTAGTATTCATTTATATGACCCTTAACTGTGGAACAGCCTCCACTTGGATCATGAAATAAAGCCGTGGTAGAAGTGCAAACAACGGCAATTCCTAGAGTGTTCACTTGAGGTTTGCACAAAAAAACAAGAAATCTCTGTCAAACTAAAATAGTATTTTTCTCAATAATCTGTTTTTAGCAACCAAGATATTCATTCATCCCAACATAAATAGCCCTCTTTGCCTGTTACTCAGTTAGCCAGCAGTTAGTTGGATTTAGAATTATCAAAAAGGTGACTACCATTGTTTGGCTTTATTACACCTTTTATAGAAACCAGTGGTTTACATCACTGAGACGACGTCCTGAGACCACGTCTTTATCAGTACAGACACATTTCTGGCCAGCCCTCTAATATGAGACTGATGGAACAGCTACATTACTGCAATCTATGTGGCTGCACAACTGCTCATTTGTAGACATGCAATATGCACACAACCATGTTTCTCCACTAAAAGTCCCTCCGCATGCAACAGTGACCTGCTTGGCTTCTGAGTGGTGCTTCATGTGACATTTACTCAACACTGCCTGCACACATTTTACTTAGACATAAAGATTGAAGAGGCAACTGCTGCTTCACTTACATGCTAGCTTTTGCTACTGTTTAGTTGTAAAGAGAAGTAATGAGAGCATGAGCATGGTGTGTGTGCTGAAAATAAACTTCAGTGCCCAACTTCATTTTAATGACAGAATATGTCACGCAGTGCAACAGTGTGGCTCAATCGTGGGGTTTACAGTGTATTTAGACAACAATGGAGCTTTCAAGACAGACGAGAAAGCTTAGTTATTTCAGGCCCAGTCTATAAACAATAATGATTGGTTGGGATCCATTTATTGATGGGTTTTGTGTTTTTGGTGCGATATGCTGACGGCATAAATTTATATTCCCAGTATCCTTCTTTAGGTTTCTTTTCTATTATATTCATCTGCCAAAGAAAGTATCTATTATGGGTATGTATATAATCAATTGACTACAACATCCCTGGGCTATAAGGGTTCGTATCAGTATGTGTCTGGTCTAAATGCTATATCGCTAGCCTTACATGATTATAAATGCTGTAAAAATTCCCAGAGCCTTACTGATGTTCTTACTTATTTCTACATCCTATGCCATCTGATTCATTATAGTTGCTGGTTTACTTTGGTTGTTAAGCTTAGTGTTTCTTGTATTATGATTTCTGACGTGAGGTAAAGAAGAAGTTGTGTAATTTCTAAACGGAGTCTCTCCAACCGTTGTTGCTGTTGTTGATACTGGATCAAGTGCATACAGGCTCAAGGGTGAAACATTTTAACTGTGGTACTACACATTTTAAAAGACTGCCAAAGTATGCATGTGAATATGTAGGAGTTCACTGATGGACCTTTATCACATTTCCCTACATCATGCAGGACACACACGTGCATTTGTTGATTATGTTTAGACCTTCATCTCATGTTCTGTGTAGCTAGGGATGATTTTTAGTTCACATCTTTTATCCACAATATTATATAAATATAAAACACAACCACCTAATAGAACTACATCTGCATGCTAAAGCTTACACATATGGGACTGAGAGCATGCTCGTAAGAGGGGGAGACATTTCCTGTTGCACTTATTAGAGTGGGAAAGCCGAGCGGTACGCCGTGCACCCACAGGAGTTCACCTTTCACAAAGGAGCATACTCGCAGTTGCCAAGGGTGACAGGGGAAATGTCAGGGACCTTTCTTTCTTTTCTTTTTCAAATTATACATTTAGCAACGAAAAAGAGCAGTATATAATAGAGGGAATGTAATCTTGATTCTTTTTATCTTCTAAAATTGCAGAAAATGACATCCATCAATTCAGTATTTTTTTTTTTTTTAAAGAAAAAACATACAAGCAATAATTTGCTGGAACAGTATTTACCATCGGCTCTGTGGTGCTACAGCTTTATTATGTGGTTTGGATGAAAGCAGATGCTCACACAATTAATTGCCCCTTCCACTCTTACATGTGGTTTTTGAGACCAGTGAGGCTGGTTTAGTATTTTCACAGGGCTGACTCAAGGCTAATTCATATATACACAGTGCTTCAAATAAGCCAACATGCACCTGCATTAACAAGTCAGGGTGCTGTGAAATGAGTTTACGGTCTGTGGTTATCTTTGGTGAGGTGGTTTGTTTATTAGTTCACTCATAGATTTACACATAGATTGACATTGTGGGTCACAGTTGGGATGGTTTTTTTAGACAACTAAAACCAAAAAAGAGGGAAACAGAAACAATGAATGTGAGTGAGCTGTAGCAAAGCTGGTATGCATATTTTGTTGCGTTCCAACATAGCTATAAAACTGTTTTTCCTGCTTGCAGTCCTCATGCTAAGCTAACTATGCAGAAGGCTACCTGTTCGCAATTGTAATTGTGTTGTCATAATATTTGCAATTTTAAATTTGACAAACTCAAAGCTGACAAAATGTGCCCCTGTAGGGGGGCCTGGACACCTGTTTAGCTCACCATCAGCCATTTGTTTGTTTACTATTATTTTAGAGTAGGATTTCACTAATGCTAATATTCTTTGCTTCTTCTGGTTTTCTTCATAGAAATGATGAGGTTGCAGTGACTCTCAATCACTGGTAGCTGAGCCATTTATTACATCCCTACTTTATTTTCTTACTCTACATTTTCCTGTGATCCTTAAACTATAAGAAAGAAGTCTTGGTATATTTGATTGAGAAAGTAATCTTTTTTAAGGCAATGTTTCCTGACGATTATTCAACTGAGAAGTAATTTTCTGATCCAATTCCATCCAATCAGAATTGATTTTGCAGCCAGTAACGGCGTTGTCCGGTGAACATTTGAAAAAGTGCAGGTCTAAGGTACCTCTCTAGTTGCTGCATTATTAAAACTATAGACTATAGCCTACCAATAATTCAAACAGTCTACAGTTTTACCAGTCCTCCGAAGTAAACTTGGCAAGAGAGCAACTGTATTTGCACAAAATTCTAAATATGTTAATGGTAAATGTTCGGATCTATTTAAAAAAGGCCAAAGGCATTGTGTGCACATTCACGCTTGCACTACTACTTACCACATGAATCTGACTCACCGCCTTTCAAAAACCCTTCATCACAGACCACAGTAGATGAGCGCAATAAGGAGGTCAAGCCACAAGATGAGTGGATTGGGATGAATTTGTTTTAATTTCAGATCACAGCACTTCACTTTGAACAGATAAAAACTTGTTAGCCTGAGCTTGAGCTCAATCTGAAACGCAAACCATTCCGCAACCACAACCTTCTTCTCAGAGATCAAACAACCTATGCAGTGGGCTGCTTCTATATGACATCAAGAAGGCTACTCATGATACACAGTTAAAAAAAAAAAATGTCTGGAAAGCTTGTGAGGCACTAACCAAACATCAGAGTCAAACTGAATGAATATCAACAGACACAACAGGACACAATAAAACTAGGTAAGCATCAAAATGGACAATCCATCCTTGCAGGCCCTTTAGAACTAAGAATAGCCTAATAATTTTTATGTTGTATATTTCAAAGGAAAGTGTTTAATGATCTGTGAAACAAGCCGCTGCAAGAGAAACCACTGACTATGTTGGCCGTCAGAAAAAGAAACTCTGAGAGGCTCTTTGATGTTTTTTTTTTTTAACTACGTGACCTCTAAATTCTCTGAACTGACCACTTTGTACTCACTTTACTGCCAGCTTCGATGTGTTTAATGCAGCATGAGCAGCTTGGATTAGATTCCTGTAAAATGGAACAAATATATTAAATTTTATATTATGATACTTCATCAATTTTGTAAAAGCATTTAATTAAAAAAATTATAATTGAAACTACTTCAAACCCTCTCATACACAAAACAATATTCAAATTCACTTTTTCAAAGCAGGAAAAAGATTGTTGCCATTAAACAAGACTGAAAAAATAAACCATAAAATATAATGTTTATCTTCTGCTGGGTTTGGGAATGTTACTTAAATGAAATGTAAGAAGCAGGTGAGAAATTAAATGTGAGTTTGAGAAAAGGGCACAAAAAGGCCACAACACATGCTTTAAAAAGAAATGCTGTGAGTGAGCTTCATGTTTAGATTGAAAATCCTTGAATGTGAAAAAACCAAACTTAAGGTCAACTTACTTGCTTTTTCTAGAGCTTTGCTGTTACGACATTGTTCTCATTAGCAGATGATGCACGCGTCTTCCCCCATCATTCATCTGAAAATGTTCAAACTTTCTTTAACTTTGATTTCTAGGACTGTCTGTGTTGCAGTAAAAGTTTCCTGCTACAGTTTATTCTCAGTGATTAAGTTGCCCTTATGTGAAGATTGTCTACTGAACTTTTTTTTTCCAAGGTAAAGAAGTGTAATTCTAAACATGCAAAGAGTTAAGAAGGGTTTGGGCATCGACAGACCAGTACGCATCACAAAACCATGAAGTCTGAGATTTGGTAGAAAGCTCCAGAAAAAGGTACCATCGAGATGCTGTGTGATGATGACGTTAGTGGAAGGAGCTCAGTGCTTTGAGGACTAAATGTAAGAATGAAAACATCACCATTGATTGAAAATTACTGCTTGGGTTTGCTTTGTGTTTGCTATCTGTTTGGTTTAATCTTTTTGTTGTTTCCCTACTCTATACAGTAGTTTTCAGTCCATGCAGCATATTTTGGGCCATGCTGGATTGTCTTAGAAAAGGGAGTGATTGTTAAAGGCACAGCAAGAAACATGAATGACTACAAACTACAATCAGTTTACATTCAGATTCCTCCAGAGAAAGTAAAACCGACACAAAATACACAACTCCCAAACACACAAAACAAAAAAGCAAGATTAGCAAATGTGCCATTGGTCCTCGAGGATAAAGACATGAAGGCTCAATTATAAGATGTAGAATAGTTGACATGCATTGTAGTGTCACACAGAACAGGGCAATGCAGCTGAAATCCTGGTACAGCATGATCAAATTTTACTTTTTGTATTTATATTTTATATTTTATTTTTTTATTTAGCATGATAATTTTTAGCATGAACACTTGTCAGATATATAAAACATGAACACATGTGGGCCATCATGGAAAAGGTATTTTTATAATATTTCAGCTTTGTAACATTTTTTGTTTTAATGACACTTGACATAACACAATCACTTTCCGACTTTTCTCACATTAAAGAGAAACATCTGGAGATTTTCATGATGGTGTATGGCAGAGAGAGAAAAAAAGGCTACATGCCATAAGTGTTTGGATGTGCTTCCAAAGTTTTAATGGCTCATTGAACTTGTGAGTTTTCCTGGTTAAATAAAGATTTAATAGAACAAGAATATGAATAGTTCTTAATTGCCAGAAGTAAAATTATTTCCTGTCTTGCAAAGAGACAAATGTGTTGATTTATACCATATTGTCCTAATTTTTTTGTAGGCCAACTGTAAACAGCTGATTAGCTCAATTAGCCTAGCGTAAAGACTAGAAATAGAGGAAAAGCTAGCCTGACTTTCTCTTGTAGTCCAAATAGGACACCTTAAACGATAATTAGATCTAGAATGTATTATTAAGTCAGAGAGCTTGTGTTTCTAGCCTTTCCAGTCTGTTTCAACCTCTTTTTATGCTAAGCTAAGCTAATAGGGTGCGAGCTATAAGCTGTAGCTTTATATTTTTTGTCGAGGAACAAGAGTGGTATCAATCTCTCATTGAACTCTTGGCAAGATAACAAATTACTCATCAAAATGTTAAACAGGTTGTTTAAAATAAATAAAAAGAGAGCTCTGTAAATCCATGACCATTTTTTAGTAGTCCAACCCCAAACCAAAACCTCAACATCAATGACACCCAATAATACTGTAGCAAAAATAGCAACTTCAACTTGATAGTAGTTACATCAAGCTGCAGGTGCAGTCAAGCTGCTTGTGCCTTTTCGGAGAAAGTGGACATAAATTACAGCGAATCTCTGAGTAACATTCGGCCTCTCCGTCTGTCTGGCCTCTCACTGCAGATGGCTTCACAACTAGCTGCCCTCACCCTCAGCTTCCCAGAGCTCTGCCGTAGAAGCACCAGAAATCACCCGTGCCCAGACCGCGGTGTAAGTCTGCCAGGGCAAGCCTGCTCACACCACCCACTCTGATGGGAACTTTCACCTCCACTCATGTCCAAGAGGCACCGCATGGACAGAGTATCTCTGATACCAGCCCAAAGGAGCTTCTTCCCCAGTTACTTTGATTAGTATAAACATTTTTTATCTTGCAAATGAAGCCTTAGAAGTAAGTAAATCCCTCTTATGGATTATTCAACAGCTTAACCAAAAGAATCTGTAAATTGAGAGTGGATGTTTCTATCTCAGTGTTGATGTTTGCGTTCAGGTTTAGGAGATTTTTTAAAACTCCTGGCTGTTAAATTTAAGTTTTTATCTGCTTTGTGTATTTTCAAGCATCTTTCCTCTTCCTGTTCTTCATCCTCTCTGAAAAGCCCAATCTAGTGTGAGGGTCCCAGGCAGCCTAGTTGGAGTCGAAGCTCAGTGGCAAAAATGCAGCAATGCAGCCTGCAGCAATCTGTTTTCCCCAGTAAAGGACAGGATAAATTAGATTAGAGGGATTTAGTGTTACTGGTATCCAACTGGACTGTCCATGAGAGGGCTGGAGCAGTAGGGTTCTGGAGGGTCTTGGAGCTTAGTTTCATGCGTCTGGGTGTGGTCTTCTTCGCAATCATCTTCCTCCGCTGGGCCATGGCTTAAACTCTGTGAACTGGCCATGGCGCCGTAGCTGTGGTGGGCAGGGGAGGGCATGGGGGTCAAAGCCAGCTCTGGCTCCAGCAGTACAGTCGCCACAAAGAGCTGATGGAGGAAGAACAACATGAAGTTTCAGATGTTGCCAAACAGTAAATCACTCAATGCAATTAATGAGGCTGGTGGTGAGGCTATGGGATAAAAATGGATTTTAATCTGGGTTTGTTTCCCATCCAACACTCGATCTCAATATCCATAAATGCGTCTATTTCTATTCATAATTTAATAGTGACATGATATCTTTGCATCAAAGTTAGGTTTTTAACTTATTATTGATTAATAATTCGGATAATTTCAGTAAATTGAAAAGATTTTATATTCGAAAAAAATATTTTGAGAACCACACTGTGGAAAGTTCATGTTTAACTCTATGATGAAAGAAGTTTCTAGATCCTTTGAATTCTTTATGTCCCTCCTTTCATCCTATCGTCTCAGCCCATGAGTCAGTGGCAGTTGGGTGTTCGCCTATGAATCTAGTTCTGCTCAACATTTTTGGCCTATTATAAGGACGTTGTTTTTGTTGCACTTGTTGTTAAGGATTAATGTTTGGTCTCTTTATGAAATTACAAAGCGTACAGTCTAGTGTTATTTAATAACTTGACTTTTAAGTTGGTGCTAGTGAAAATTAAAAAAAGATAGCAAACTAGACTATGTTTATGTTAGGTATTAATAAAATATTGTGTGTATATATATGTATGTATGTGTATATACACACACACACACACACACACTGTATTTTTGCTGCTCTGCAACGTACTCACGTTTGGACCAAGAACAAAACACTAAAACAATATGCTTCGTAAATGTGTTAGATTCATAGAAGAATAATGTTGCACTGTACACTGGAGGCAGTGGTGGATGTCACAGTACTCCTGTCTGCATCTGTGAACGTTCCCTCTGCTGGCTGATCGGACATCTTTAAAAAAAGGAAACATACAAACTATTTATTGAGCATCAGTGGATCTTTAGCTGAACTTCATCCGAGTGATGTACAGAGTAGCTGACCTGGTAGCTTGATGATTTGTCTGGTTGCTTCCTAAGGCACAAGCGGAAGAGGGAGAAGGCAACAGACGAGAGCAGGGACACGAAGGTGAAGAGGGTGATGGGATGAACTGGACCTAGGACAGTAAGGGGAAGAAATTACAATGCCACAATGTCATTATGTGCACTAAACCATAGAGTGACAGCTACTAGGATGGTGACAGGATAGAAAAGGGAGTTATAAGTCACCTAATCTGAGCACAGAAAAGAAGAGCAGCCAGAACATGCAGAAGATTGGAGCCACAATGACCTGGCTGATGGCTGCTCTGTGGATCCTCTGGTTGAGTTTGGTAGGAATGTATGCATAGTAGATGTTGTATCTGTCGACCATATGCTTTAGGATAACATAAAGCAGACCTAGAGGGCACAAAAACACATACACAATGAGAAGAAATATTTACATGAACAAAATACAAATCTGCAAAAATAATAAGAATAAAGGGCAGAAAACAGCAGGGAATTATGTGAAAAGGCCTCTATGGACTGAGAATTTGACTTCAGACGTTAATAGGAGCTTGGTGAGCTCTAGACAGAGACAGGAGCAGAGTGGGCGTCTGGCTCGCAGCTCGCTGTGTCTTGGTGTCTGGGACTACAGCAGCAAATTCACACAGTCTGCATCGGACTGGCAGGCAGGAGAGGAGAGCGAGGTCAGAGTAAGAGGAGAGAAATCGCAAACAAGACTACGAGGGGATGTGATGGGATGCAGAGGAGTGACAAAAAGAGAGGAGACACAGAGGGTCACTTTATATTGCTTACCAAAGGGAGTAATAATGGGACATGTGATGCTGTAGGTCATACTGACTGCAAATATACACATGGTCCAGGCATACTCCAGGCCAAACTGGAACTCGTACGCCTGACTCTGCAGAGGCAAGAACAAACAGTGAGAAATTCACATTTAGAAAAATTATATATTCTAATGTACCTGAAAAGAAAACAGTGAGATAAGCACGAGAGGCTTAGTTCACCCTTTTAACGTGAATGCGCTCAGCCTGGGACTTGGCAAAGCAAAGTCGGAGGGCGTACACTGTCAGTCCCGGGACACGAAGCAGCTCCATAGAAGTGCCGATCAGACTGGATGTGATGACATAGTTTACAAAGAATGCACCGTTGTCTGGAAGAAAAACACACCTGAAAAAATACACAACCAATTAATAAACAGAGATAGATAAACTTTTTACAAGCTGTGACTTTATTTCGACAAAAAGAGTCCTCTTACTGGAATTTGACTTCTTTTTCATCCAGGAAGTTTACATCAAAAAGCCAAGTGAAGAAAAGGTCCAGACTACAGACAAATGTAATAGGTGGAGAATTAATTAAAAAACAAATACAAGAATACATATATGTATAAAACAAGTAGTAGTGTGTGTGTTCTGATCTGCTCTAAGTGTACCTGGATAAACCGAGTGACGGCAGGATGATGACCATGAAGACCAGCAGTAAAAAACACTTGTGCATCGTGACTTGGTTTTCCCCAGACCTAAGAAACATGGGATCGTAAGAATATCATTATGGGAGGCCTATTTAGCTCAAAATCACATTTAGAAAATTCCCTTCAACCAGTAATTTATTCTAAGTCAGCTGACTCTACATTAAATGGATCATCGGATTCATTAGCATAAACTACGCTTTGCACTCCAGTAAACAGTTGATTTGCATTCGCTGCTTCGCACATCATGCCTGCTCAACACGTCGAGAGGGGGTAGTTATGTAAAGAAAAGGATGCTCATAGGTGCTGCGTGAGGATGTCTCCCTGTGCACAGTTGCTCCGCTCCTCCTCCTCTGCGCGCTGTGACTACTGTGCATATCATTATTCTCACATGGAGATCTCTATGACAACCTGCCCAGAATAACAGTGCAGGGAGAGTGGCGAGTAGAAGGAGGGAGAGAGTAAAAAAAGTGCAGCAGGGTGAAAAAGAGAAAAATAAATTAGACAAGGATAAAAAAGGAATGCTGAGAGGTGAGAGGATGATGGACAGCTTCACATGAAGGGTTCCTTTAAAAGGAAATTCCATTTCAGCGGAGAGAGAAGAGAGGAGGCCGATAGCTGGTGAGTACCTGGTCCAGTGGGACTCAAAGAAGGCTGAGTAGTAGACGATGAAGGGCAGGAGCACAGAAAAAGCCCACAGCAGTAGGGTAGGGAAGAACTGTGTAATGACCGGGCTCTGGATTGGAGAACAAGAAGATTAATAAAGGGAAACAAAAAAAGGCGGTAAAAGCAGCTTGAAGCTTACATCTTAATCTAAAACTCTGACCTGCAGACTCTCCACAGGCCTTGTGACGTTGAACTTGTCCATGGTGTTGACAATGATGGCAGGAGTGGTGAGGAAGAAGAGAAGCAGAAAGAGGAGGATGTTGAGGAGGACACAGCGGAGCCACCAGCGAGAACCGCACACTGACAGGTTCTCCCTGCAAGGTGATGGAGGGAAAAAAGAAGTGTCTCAATTCACAGAAACAGACAGGGCATTTAACACTCTCGTCTTCTGCTGACACTCCTGCTCTTAATGTATTGACATAAGCCTGAAATAGCTTGTTCAGTGGCCTCTCATATGTGAGTTGTTTCCACTCTACTAGACAGGAGAGAAGGTTGGAAACAGCACACTTCAGTGCTCTACTTTTAATTGAGGAAAACAAGTACCTGCTCCAGTCGTCCAGTTGGTTCAGAAACACATTCATGCAAACTGCAAACACTGCAACCATATGTGTATCTTGCCTCAATGAAAAGCCTTCTTTAGGTCTTTCATTACACACTGGATATCAGGCTCATCTTATGTTTCCAAGTGGGTTTCCTCAGAGTGCTCTGGTGACCTCCCACAGTCCAAACATGGTTAATAATCTGATTCTACTGTAGGTGTGAGTGTGAGTCTGAACGGACGTCTATCTGACGTCTACTGCTTTCCTATTGCCTGCTGGAATGAAACCAAGCACAGGACAAGACATGGCCTTTCTTTGGAGTTATTGAAAAGTTCAAATGTGATGAAGTCAGTGGCTTGTTTGAGACTCGAGAGAGGTTTTCTGTGCTTTCATACGTCATTGTTTGTAATCTCCGAGTATTTTCTTATCTTGTTCTACATTATTCTTCTGGATAATAATAACGTGTATATTGACCATGTTTGATTTAATCATTGTCCTATTCTGTCACTGTTTGCCTGGTGAAGGTCTAGTACCAAAACGTTGCCAATAAGTGTATGTTTACAAGTTAAGACAGTGTGCGGGGGTTTACCTCTAAGTTTTTGATGGACACATTGCTCTCCTACGCACCCGTCTTATGAAATGGATGTGCGAAGGTCTATTTTGAGGTGTCTTGAAATGTAATCTTTCCATCCAAGCTCCAGTGTTTCCTTATCAAAAATTCATGATCCAGTTTCCTCTTGTTTTACGTTGTGAAAGGATTTTGGATGCTCATATTGTTTTTATTTATGTAAAAAAACTTTGTGTTACATTGTTGTTGTATGAAAAGTGCTCTAAAAATAAAGTCTGCTCGATTGATTGGAGAAATTAAGAGGAGTAAGACCCTTAAAGTACTAACCATATAATATCACTGGGAGCAGGTGCGTAGCTGACCCCCCACTTTTGTGACTGCACCACAGTGGTGATGCTGGACTGCTGGGGTTTGCGGCGGCAGTGCACACGACTGTAGTCCTTCACAATGCTGGAAAAACAAAACGTCGACCATATAAAAGATGTAGAAAAATACAACTAAAGTCCACAATAGCCAAAGCTATAACTACTTATGAGTCTACTCTGTGAGTTTTATAGTTGCTTCCTACTGTGGCATGGTTTTGATGAGACGACATAAACATGATGTCATGCTGTTGTTTACTCACACAGCAGTCATCCTCTCATCACGGAAAGTCACAAAGGCAATGCCTAGCCTCTTCATAGTGATGCGATTCTTCTCAGCATTAAACTCGTCTGTGCGCTTCTCCTCAAGCTCGCTGTAGTACTGCTCAGCATCCACCTGCAGATCAAAAATTAAAGCCTACAGCACTCCCTGCATCTTTTACCCTCAGATTAATCCACTGATTTACACAGCAAGAGACGTTACTGTTGCATGTACCTTCTTTTGGATAGCAGTGCCATCCAGTGGTGACATACTTTCTGTGCAGCAGTCATCTTTCTAATTCAAATGTTTCTGATAAAAAAAAGTACCTTTTCAAAGCCACAGATGTCACAGCAGAATATCTGAGCACAAGGATGGGTCTTGATCATGATCTTTCCCTCCTTCTGGGCCTTTGTGGCAAAATACAGCCTTCCTTTCATCGCCTTGCGCCTGCAAAACACAGCACCCTTTAGACACGAGGCTCACACTTTGTGCAACTCTCGTGTTTATTTTATTTTTCTTACTGTACCTCTCTAAGTCCAGCCTCATCAGCTTGTGGACATCAAAGCAGAAACGGATATCATTGACAGTACAGCTGGGATAGGCCTCACTAGTGGATGGAACGAAAGGAGTAAATCATAACGATGGTGATGAGAGCATCTACAGGTGTACAAAAAGGATGGGCAGGGCTTCCTTTACACAAATCAATACAAAAAATAGAGTGAAATAGAGAGGGAAAATGTGTACTGAAAATGTTTGGTGATAAGTCCTGGGTCAGATATCTCTCTTGGTATGCCGGTAATCATCAGCGTCCTGGCTACCTGTGACACAATAATAAATGATGTTACATCCACCTCAACAGAGACTATATAATGCATGTCAGCCTAAATGTCCAAATATAGTCATCAGTGGTTTCAAAAATCAAAGATGTTGATAATCACAAACTGAGGGTTCACAAAGGTTATACACAAACCAATGGGTAATTTCATCATGTCGAGTCCACTGTGCACTCTATAATCGTGATGTCTTTCCTCTCTTATCGTCTGACACTTAAATTGAGCACTCATTCGTGTTCCCCAGATGATAAATTATAATCACTGTGATGATCCATTAAGTCTCAAAAAAATGCAGCAATAGAGATAAAATCCTGCTTGAGTTTTAGTTTATGATGAAATACTTGTAAAAATGGTGAAATTCCCATCAGCCTTGGCTGCATTTTGTTTTAAGTGCTAATTACCATGCTTAAGTACCAAAGTATGAAAATTGACTTGATAAAAGTGAGTTGTTGGGTTTTTTTTCAGTGAAAAAATAGCTTTTAATATTAAAACAGTATAATGTGTTGGAGACAAACCTTCTCATCCTCTCTGTACTCCAGCCGTACGGAGTGGTGAGCCATACACAGCACTGTTAAGATGAAGTAGACCAGAGCAAGAACGCTGTGGAGCCACAGAAAGCTGTCCCTGTGAGGCAAAAGAACACTGCTGTAACATATGCGCATAAAGAGAGTCCAGTGTTTTTCACACTGCTCTGTGCTCTTTGGTGAGATTTGATGTCATCCATGGAGCATTGGACTTACTTTGCACTAACATTAGCCAGTGTTGTTCTTCCAAAGTTTTGAGGACTGTCTCCTGTAGGAATAATGCAACATGACATAACAGCGAAACTTAACATTTTTAAATGACTTCAAGGAAACTCCTCTTTTGTCTGGAGGCTGAAGCAATGGAACTATGTCACGAAAACCATTTAATTAAATCTCTCTAATCTCAGTGACAATAAATCAAACATTGCAGTCGTGCAGCTCTAATTGGGGCACTCCTTGTTTGCTGTTGCTGTGGCAGCCTGTCAGAGGGTGTTGGTTTATTTAATGACCAGGGTGACACACTGGCCCATAAGATGACAGCTAGCAGTAATAAAAAAAAGTTTCTGTGGATAGCTCTGCTCCTATAATGGCTCTTGTACTTCATGCAGTCATGGAATCACTTACTCAACACTTCCAGCAAAATAAGCACACTACTGCCAAAAGGCATTTCTACTTGTATTTAGCAGCTAATTTTCTGCCTCATCCAACTCCTGATAACTACATGTGTATGTTAAAAGGAAATGAAGCGCTTTCTATTTTCACAGTCCTACTTGATGAATTGCCACTGACATACTAGAAACTCCCATTAGATGAAGTGCAGCCTTTGTGTTTGAAAATAGTAGTGGTTTGACTTCATTATAACCTTGTATGGGTCATTTAAAGCTAAAATTATATTTACGGTAATCTTGTTTCATATATATATATTTAATCTTATTTCATATGCAAAATGCTTTGTGTGTTTTTTTTTTTAACTCAGCTTGACCGCAGACTGTACAAAGTTCAAGTTTCTTTGCGTTCAGCCGATGAACCCTTTCATGTGTAGCTATGTGATTGTCTCTGTGTGGCCTGGCTTCGCTCTCTGTTAGGTTGCTCTATGTGTCTCTCCTGAGGTTAAGGATATCTTTCTGCTTTTTAAACAGTCAGGCCAGCTAGACCATCATGTAAAGGACCAAAATACCCTGGAGGTTCCCGGAAAAGTTGACCGGCAGGATTACGGCCAAAGACAGCAGGCAAACCACCGTCATGAGCAGGATGATGTGGCGCTGGAAGGACAGGTATGTCACAGCGTCAATGCCGCATTTACTACGGATCTCTTCATCCCTGCAGAAACAAAGAGGAACACAAGAATGAGAATCTCTTTATCTAATCTGAGAGAACCATTACACTCTTTTTTTCTGTGACAAAATCCGAATTGGAAGAAAGCTTAAGCGATTCACTCCTCAAGTCTTTAACTTGTACATAGCTCTGCCGCGAGGACATAAGGGCCACGAGTTTATACATCATCATGTTTAAAACGGTGGTACCCCCATGTTGGTGCCAGAAGCTGTGGCTTCAGGAAACCCAGTCTCATAAAATAGAAGCAAAAAAAAAAAAGCATGCCAAAAAAAGAGAGGTGCATTCTGGACTCACATACGCAGCCCACACATTGCGAACTTGCAGGGTGGGTTTAAACTTTCCCAGGGATCCCTGGGTGAGCCAGCGGCATGAAGAGCTAAAAAAAGCTGCACCCAAACTCCACCATTATACTATGGAAACCATGGACACCATGAACATCGCCTTTTTTATGAGCCTAAACCAGTTGTGTGCAGTCAGACTCGAGCAAGTGCAAATGTTCAAGTGGAAACCACGGCAGGAGCTCAGACTTATTTGTTTTTCCTGCTCAGTGACATATAACGCAGGACTTTACATTCAACGGTAACATTAACTTTGAAGACAGAGCCAATAAAAGAATAGGAGCTAGCATCAAAGTAGGGTGAAATAATTAGAAGGGCAACAACTTTGTGTACTTACTTCATTTGGTAAAGTGATGAGAGCCAAGAGCAGAAACCCTGCAAGGAGACGACAATCATACAACATGAAATAGATGTGTTATTTAGGAAAATGAATCACATCTGTATGCAAGTCTGTGCACACCACATCTGGATATGTGCATGCATCCTCCATTAGCATAGTAATAAGGTCTGCAGAGTGACATAGAGATGGAGATTTAATAGGTCTAGCCTGCAGCAGTAACCACTTTACTGCAGCCTCAGCTCTGTGTAGGCACAGTGCGATGACTCCAGTCTGAGTCTCTGTCTTACACGGCTGTAAACACACAGGGAGTGACCTCAGTTTGTTACACAGGTGTCACAGAGTCACAGGCAGCCCGGCTGAGTCATGATCCAAACTTTACTCTTACAAATGGTGACACAGTTTCAACTTGGACAAGTGGCTTTATTGTAAAAGTGCAGCAAGCTGCATTTTTACAAATGAATACAGCACTGAAAAATTAACTGTGACAGCAACCATTAATGGATGAGGACATGATCGGGAAGACCACTTTACATTCGTGGAAATGTTGATACATGTTGATTGTTCAAATAAAGTCATCTAATGTTGTGCTCTGCAGACAACCAGAGTGTGTCAGTCTCCTCCTTAAATGCCTTTCCTGTTAACTTGAATCATCCTATTTAGTTCTTAGAGGATATAAGTCTCATTCTGCATAGGTGTATATGTAAAAACACATCCTTGAATCCCTTGTGACGCCTCACAGCCTTAGAGGAATATATCTCCTAAGACAGCCAGGTAACAGTGAGGTGTCAGGAGACAAAATTAAGAAACAATGTACTATTCATAAAACAGTGACAACACGAAACATTGAAGGACTTTGGACCAAGGAATAATTCAATCTGTTTTTACTTAGTTACTAAGACTTTTAGCTCTCTCATCTGCTCCAACAGCTCCAGCTAAGGTGTAGTAAGGTGTTGTGTTGTCAGTAAGTCCACTGCTAAACAGAGAGCAATCATTATTCTTTTTTGCCAACACATTTGACTGCTATGGTTTGTAAAACAGCAACGTTAAAACAATAAAAGTGACAGCATGATAGAATGATCTCACTCAGTGGGACCTCCTTTTCATTTTACATATGGATATTTAATCTATTGTTAATACAACTTGGAGTATCAATTGCAACTTCAAAGTATCTTAACACTGTAAGTGAACAATGCAGGTTTCTGGGTTAGTAAACACAACACCGTTTGTTAGGATGAAATCCACAGAGCAGCTTCATCAATCTGAAATGCTGTTAAGGGGTTCATTGGCACTTTAGGAACTGATTGAAATGTTTACACTCAAAAACTACAAAAAAACCCCACTCACCATGTCCTTGGTCTCAGAGTCAGAGGGGCTGGACTCAGAGGGAGACTTCTCTTTCTCACTTGGTTCTCCATAAAACAGGGAGGTGAGACTGGATTGGAAGATAAAGAAAGAAATAACAAGATATCGATTGTTGCCTGACATGACCTTATGAACACCCTCTGATTGAATTCATTTCAGGGCTGTTAAAGAGAAAAACAACTAAAACTGAATGTCACTGCAGCGGACAGCCTGCACAGTACCTGTCTGACATAAATCCAAGTGTGTGTTTATGCAGAGAGAAGAAATAAAACAATAGAATACATTCAAATCCAATAAAGCCACAGTGATGATTGAGTTTATGGATATTTTCTCTGCTGTCAGTACAACAGCGTGTCAAATTTAGAAGGATAATTAAATGAGCATGACAGAGGGCTACTTGGGAAAGCACACAGATGATGCTTGCCCTCGGGCGCTGTGAAGCGACTGCTGGTCATCCAGAAATAATCAAGCCTGCAGACTCAGGAAAGGAAACACTGCAGACTCATGCTGACTGATAGGTGCACTTTTACGTAACCGTAACAATATCTAAAAAGAAATAGTTGGAAATATAAATTCAACTTGTTGATCAACCAAATTAAAAAAATGTTTTGATTGTCAAACAAATACTCCAAAATGAATAATAGACAAAACAAACAATATTTTTCTATAATATCCACATCCATCGTGTGTGTGTGTTAATATGCATCTGAAAATCGTTCCACCCCAAAATGCTTTTTTTCTTGCGTTTGAGCAACATATGCTGATAAAATCTCTATATATTCAACATCCTCGTTGAATATATAGGACTATGTCTATCTATGTCTGGCCTATATCTTAAATTCATTTAAGTGTTAACAAAATATATTTAAACCTTCATTTTTTGTTTTGTTTCCTAAGTACTACCAGCAGAGGGAGCTGCAGCCTTAAGGATCCGGACTCAGGAGTGGCTCCACTTGGAATTATTTCTCCATCTTAAATGTGGACGTGGCTCAACGATCAGAAAGTGCGCAAGACAGCAGTAGATAGATTCACCTGTCGTTCTCCATTAGCAGAGCCAGGCGGCCGTAGTCCCATGCGGCCTTCCTCAAACAGGAGAAGATGAGCAACAGGAACTGAAACACAGAACGCAAACATCCATAATGACCTACTGGGTATCTCATTCAAACCCTCATACACTCATTACGTATTCATCTGCAAAAACATTTTCATTCATTTGAAAGCTGGAGCCTGTTAGCCTATCTCATAAAAAGCCTTTGAATAAAAGGTCAAAAATCTAGCACCACCTTCTTTCTTTAGAGTAGTATGTGGTTGTCTTGGAAACAACCGGAGACAGGTCAGCATGCACACAAGAACACATGCTGATCACTAATGAAGAATGAGTCTAGTCAAAGGCAAGAATGCATCTGAATAGACTCCACATAGATGGAATAAAGAAGATTAAAACATACTCAATGACATACAGTATAACAGTTCACAATTGTGGAGTCATGCTGATAAAATTTATGCTGAAAGGCATAACTGGGGGATGATAGATGAATACTGACAAATGGAAATTGGGTAAAAGTGCTGATGAACGTTTAATTTGTATGCAACATTAAATGATTAACTCATTGATTTGAGATATTTGGTAAAGCGAGCAGTGGCGTTTAATAGAAGAAGCTGCCACTAAACTTTGAATGATTCATGTTTGAGTGATTTATAGGCAGGCATAAACAATCAGGGCATCCTTCACTGCGATGTAGAAGATGAATGAGTGTGCACTGAATTCACATCCACCTTTTCAGGGCTCAAACTCCATACTGACATAAGAATCCCGACATCATCTCACTGTCTTTCTTCCTCTTGCTTTATTTGATTTCATCCTGATGCGTAGGTGTTCTTAACAGGTCCCACAGATGATTTCCCCCCCCCTCTATGATAATGGAATTGATGCAGAGGCGTGCTCTTGTCACCTGAGGGGGGGGGCATTCTTTGACTCATGCCTGTTATTAAGACACAGTGCTCAACTCTCTCTGTTGTCTTGGCAACTGGGTCAATGATAAAATGAGCCAATTAAGGGACAAAGGTGTCAGATTGAGAATGATGTGAGTGCAGAGATAAAACTTGACAAGTCCTGACAGAGGGACCAAGGCCACTGACAAGTGAAACTGAAGCCCATTATCAACTGTAGACAAGAGCTTAAACATAGAACCATGTTTGCCGACAGTGTTTACATGGAAAGGAAAGGTGAATTGAGATTTTATGCGGTGGGTTTTGTTGATTTATGATTGAGCTTTTTTCGGTATTTGATGGGACAGTGGATAGAGTAGGAAACAAGGGAGAGAGTGAGGGATGACATGTAAGGAGCCACAGGCTGGACCCGAAGCCTGGAAGCCTGTTTGGAAGACCAAAGCCTCAAACCACCCATGGTGATGTCCGACAATGTTAAGCCCAAACACCAGCCTAAAAATGCCTAGAAATTACTGTTTTCTAATGCTGCAACAAAAAGGAGACAAAAAAAGGCGCTACAGAGTTTGGCAAGGTGATGAAGGTTCCTGGATCAGAAGAGAAAAGTGTAACTGAATGAATGTAAAAGATAATAAAACATGTCTTTGGACTGTTTAAGGAATGTCAGTCTCCATCAGCCCAACGTTTGACTACAGCATATTCTGCTCTGGAGTTTATAACCATAACCACCAAACAATGTACACAACAAGTGCAGTGCTAAAAAATTAAACTGTTTTGGTAGCAAGCTGTCAATCAACTCCTCTCACATATACACAGCAGCAGCAGTCTGAGGCATTAATTACAACTATGAAGAAATAAAACAGTATTTGCTGATGGTCTTGTTTGCTTTTGTAGGTCATAAAAAGGCATTTTAGTACATGTTTAGTCTTTTTATTAACACGTTATAAAAAAATGCTCACAGGAAATGTAATGCTTAGGTGAGAGATCCAAACACTTGAAATATTTTAAAGCACACAGTGTTTGCATTTTTTACACGTATGCTTCACTCCTGATTCTGCTGTTGTACTTTATTAGTGTCAAGTTCAGAGAGAAGTGTTTGAGACAGCATCTCCATTAGACGCTTTATTTTTACAGTAACAGTCCTCTGACAATGTGTCACCATGCGCTGCCAGCTTGTATCAGGGTCTTCATTACAACTCAACAGGGTGTTGGCAGCTCTGTGTATTTTCAGGAACCTTGTTGTCAAGACCAACTGAGCTGCAAAGGTATACAAATTCAATTTTGTACTTAGTGATTTTCTTCTGCTATTCTTTTCTTTGCTGCTGCAACACTGTAAATTTCTCTGTTTGTGAAATGAATAAAGGATAATCTGATCTCATCTTAATTGCTTATGTTTAATCTAATAGACGGACTCATTTTTAGGAAAGTGTTTGGGGTAAACATTTTAGGACATCATCATGGGTGGAACTTGTATGGATAGGGATATTTTGCTTCTGAATTTTTTAAAATGAACCAATTTAATGGAAACTAAATCATTAAAACAATCATTAATAAATTAGGTACATCCCCGATCTCCATTTTTTTTTTAACAATTTCAAAAGTCACCTGCTATCAAAGAACATGGGACTATTGGTAAATTATACAGAAATATTTTCCAGTCTGATTTTTTAAATGAGAATGTCCTTCTGTAGTTTATTTTATAAACTGTGAATATTATAAATTATGTCTTGTGAATGTGAATTCTTACCATCCAAAGCACCACATTTATGGCGAGGACCGTGGGCACCCCTCCAAACGGAAGTCCCTGTAGGACGCTCCTGCGGGAGTGTGAGCGATAACATCTCTCAGCTGTGCTGTTTCCGTCTCCAAGCGAGTCCAAGAAGCTCAGAACATCTAGCTCCACAGACCTCCCATCCACAGGTGGCGCTAACGTCTCAAACTGTTCAGAGTGTGCCATCAGGACTGAATCATACCTGAAGAGAGGCAAATAGACTCTTAGCAAAGACAAGTTGGCTGTTTTACACAATTGTTTGAGATTTACAGGAATGGGCTAAATGATTATCAAGAATTATCCCCAACAACATAATGGGAAATTACCAAAGTAGTAATGAGAGAACAAGTCATAACATATTCACCATACAAGAAAAAAAGAAATGAGAATTGAAAATGGAATAACAATTAAATGACTCCTATGCTAATAACCCATTCGAATTCATCAACAACTAATAAATAGGTGTTGAATTCCAACTTTATGATGGAAAAAAAAGTCATTAATCTCTGCAGTGAAAGATTCAACACATCAGCAACCCTTCCAGATCATTCTATGGCAAATCCTAGTCCTGTAACCATGAACAGGAAGCATCTCTTATTTCCAGAGACCTTATAAACCTTCCCAAATTAACAAACGATCAAGCAAATGTCCTGGATAAACCCCTCACACATGATGAATGTTTTAAAGCACTCAACCAAACGCCAAACAACAATTTCACAACAATTTCATCAGGTGTCAAGGAATTAATCATACCTCTAAAACTCCTAAACACATGAACACTGCCATTCTGTCATTGCAACCGAGGACAGACAAAGATCCAACACAAAGCCTCAGCTATCACCTATTGACACATACATGAAAATAATTAGTAAAGCTCTACCCATTCGCATTGACAATATAATTCCTCTTAATTTAACCTGCTAACTATGGACCGACAGTTACCACAAAATCTGCTCATGTAAGCCAACAAAAGCTACCCATCATACCAAACCACATAAAGCCCCCCATTTCAGACAAAACCACCTCGTTGCCATGGTCCTCTAAGCGGGTGGCCCTGGTTCAAATCCAGTCAGAGGCTTCTTTAAAGCATGTCATTCACAAATTATCTCTCCCCTATTTCTGACTCTATCCACTGCCCTAACACTGAAAATAAAGCCATGAAAGACCAAAAATGTTTTAAAAGAAGGTCAATTGTTTTACTTGAACCTATAGTTTAGAGCCCTAGACATTTTATTTGATGCCACAGTTCCCCCTTTTTGCATTCCTCCTCACCCAAAACTTCCTGTATTTATGTGGGATACACTAACCAGTATTTGTGTATTTTCAGTGGAATCGTGGAGGTTTAAAATATAACCTCTAAAGTGGGATTTTTCTTTTTCTTTCAAACAGTTGTGGTCTATTCTCTCTGACAAGCTGCCACCCGTTTTGTTCAGTTAGCTAGCATTTGTACAGATCAGCCTATTGACTAACAGTCCATTAGCAGTATTTCATCCGTGGCTGTTTTTGTATATGATAAAGGAGAGACAGATCACATAAAAGAGACACACTGATCGGATGACAGATATACTGCAGCCGCTTTAAAAGCCTTAATGATTAACATACAAATGCTAATGAGTCCATTTACACAAGAAACATATTTGAATAAAGACTCAGAACAAGAGTAAAGCTCAAGCTGTGTACTTCTATGTCTTTTTGAACAGCTTGTAGAAGATTGGCTGTTATTGCCATATTCTGATGCATGTACAGAATATGATCATTCACACAGCCATGACCACAGAACCATCTGTCCTCCAGCAAACACACACTCTCCTCACTTTCAATCAATCCGGTCCTGAGTCGCAGCTGCTTGGCTTGTGTACACTCCTAACTGAATAAACAGTCTGAGGGAAATGGAGCAGCAACAGAGTGCTGACAAAGCTTTGCATCAATACAGCGATTACACCTGAGCTAGAGACATCAATCATCACATGCTGTCAAAATGAACTTCCACAACATAAACAGATACGTTGTTTTTCTTACATAACAACATGCTCTGTAGTAAACACGCTGTGCGCTCTGTGGCTAAGAATGCATCATTAACTCTCAAAAGAGCTGCAAGGTAACACGAGACAAAAACAAGTGGGAGAGAGGAGAGGAAGCTTAAGGCCTCCAAACTGGCACACATCACCGAAACCCAACCTTGGTGTGATTTATCGCCTTGCTAATGATGTCATTTCCTCAGATGATGGATCACAGTTTTGAGAAGGATTTACAAAACAGCAGGATGTCTGGTGTAGGAGGTAAGCTGATCAACAGCAGATCTGCCCAACTGCTGTACATCTCACTGTCAGAGTGGTCTCAGTCAGAGTGGAGGTACAGAAATACAACACAGTAATAATTCAGCAGCTCCTTCTGCACCGCAAGAGTCCCTACTAGTTCTGTTAGTAGCCAATCAATATTCAGATTCTGTCAGATAGAAAGCTTCTGATCCTCTTTGCAGTAACAACTGAGAAGGAGATCCCCCCGAGGATACAAAGCAAATCCATAATGTACATAAGCACACACCGAGAGTCTGCAGAGCGGCGTTATCAAAAAGACAGATATATCATATATTCTGTCTTCCTCTTTTGGCAATGGTGAAAAAAGCCATCGATATACAAAAAGGATCATTATTCTGCTTAAAATTGCTTAAGAATAACACATACTTAATGTGCTGGAAGAGAGCATGCAGAGCTCTGAGAAATACATGAGATTCCTCCCATAGAAAGCTTGAGAACACACATAATATTAGTTCAGTTTAATTGTTATTTCAGACAGAATTTAAGACAGACATTTCTTTCTACTTATATTAAATGATACATGTTTTGCATGCATGTTCTCTCAAATTGCACCGACAGTTTGTGAAATCAACAAAACAACGAAACAAACTACAAATTTATACTCAGTGTTCATAGAAAACACATGAAACCTGGCTTCATGTAGTTCTGTTTTTAGAATTTCCCTATGAATGTATTTCATTGCCTTAATAAAACATATTCATTGATAGGACATTTGCATCATATCAGCTCCATTTGCAACATAAAAAGTCATGAAAGTGGAGACTACAATAAAGTAAGCTCTTCTGGGCCTATTTTTATCTCCCGGAGATGAGCTGATCAATAGCAACCATCACAGAGAGACTCTGAGAGCTGTGACATAGCAACAGGAGCTAAATCAAACAGAATTGATGCCTTACTATAAAAGAAATTAAACAATTGTGCTGCAAAGTGGGAGCACGCTGAGCTCTAACAGAATCGGACATGCAGAAGAACAGACCTTTAATGACTCACTGAGCTCCCATCTGCATCAGACAAGTCATTCACAATGTGAACCATGTGGCTGCTCATGCTAACAGTGACACTCTTCCTCTACACTTTTAGAAGCGAGTGGGATATTAAGGGATACATGCCGACTGTGGTGTGGTTTCACACAACATTTGGACAAATGTCACAGCATGACTCAGCAGGTTTAACCACAGGACTCAGTGGTGCTTCTCTTTCTGTATCAGCCTTGCATATAAACAATCAAACATGCTCACAGTTATCCCGGAATATCCATTTCCTCTGCAGTTTATTGAACTCTGCTAATCTGACGTCTCTATAATCCTGTTTCTCTGCTCATTTCTCTCCTCCTCCTCCTCCTCCCTGAGACAGGCTGCCAAGCCAACACAGCAGATTACAAACTGAAGTCTGGCTTGAAAAGTAGCTATGTGCCTCTATCTAGCAGCGTGAGTGAAATCTCTCCTCTCCTGTGCAGAGTCATTATGATCACAGACGCTGAAGTAAGTAGAGAAGCCACTCACAAGTGATGACATACACCTGAGTTTGAGTCAGAGAGGCAGAAAAAACAGCAAACTGTAAAGAGGAAACAACTAGCTCAGTCCAGCATGTTGCATCAGAAAAACAGCTGAGGTATCTTTGTGTATGTGTGTAGAGAGAGAGGGAGGTGATACAACCCCTGAGGTGATAGAGGCAAAACAATTCAACTTTAAGTCAGAAGATCAATAACTTGCAATAAACCCTGATTCAATCACATGACTGATCTCACTCCCTCATAATATCCTGATTAAATCTACCATATATTGTATATGAGCTCCGAGTCACCATGATGAAGAAATAATCCTCTTTTCAGCACACTCAAAATAACAGAGAGAAAATGCTGATATTCCTCATGTATAAGGTTTATCATGGTCTCTATCTTTGTTTAACATGCTAACTTAAATTTATACACTCATATTTTATTTTTACTGATGAGGGCACAAACATAAAAGTCGGGGGGATGTTTTATGACATGGATGTGATTGTCTGTATTCCATTAGTACAGTGATCGACACGCAGATAATATCTGAAAAGCCTCCAATCCCAGCTAAAATGTAATATCAGTAAATGATGTAACCTTTCTAGTTTTAAAATAACTTAACTTAACTTATTTCAAAAGATCTTTTTCTACATCACTATAACTACAAACTATAACTTTATTAGATTGTACTTTGTTTCCACCATATTTGTGCTGCAACTGCAGCATCTCATTGTTAGAGTTCTGATAGTTGATCAGAATTGTAAAAGGGAAAAAAATGTATCAGTACTTTGTTACATATTGACAGGTATCCTTCTTAAAGTTTGAAACCCCCAAACAACAGTACTGATTGTGGTATGGGAAAAGTGAGGTGGGTTATTTAAGTCAGTTTGCCTGTGCAATACTGCTGACGAGCAATCCAAGATTTGTTCTGAGAATTGTATTCTGGGTAGCCTGTAACTGGCAGACTTACTGACTTTGTGCGTTAGCTACCAAAAAAAGTGAAAAGATAGAAGGGGGTGGGGTGTGCAACAAAGTGCCCTGGAAAAAAAGTTTACCACTTCATCAAATCATTGGAGAAGAAGCTGAATTTGTTATCATGTACAAACATGACACTCAAAAACGGCTGCTCCTTGTAGGATCATAATTCACAGTGGCTCCAAAGCCTCATCAACAACATAAACCATTTGTTGAACAGCGGCGGAAGAGCTTTTCCTCCCATCGTTAAACATTCTGCTAGATGAAGACACATCAACTACCTAAGGGAATGACAGAGAGAGCGAGAGCGAGAGAGAGAGGGAGATGGGCCGTTTTTGCCAGAGAAATGAATCATAAATAACGTGTGAACTTGCACTGACATGCAGACCTCTGCACCTTATCAACTGCCAGCTACTGTGAGACATAAAAGAATATCCCCAAGGACAACTTGCAATCACCATAAATAAAAGAACAACAGCTTATGAGCTGTTATTTCTCTTCCTACTGGCTGCAGTTTTGTTAAACACACAGTTTCCGCAGGTAGCTGCTTGTTAAGTGCTGGAAAAGACAGTTCTCCATACTTGAGACAACGATACCTGCGTAGACAGGAAGGGTTTGACATTTCCTCTGTCAAAGCCCTAATCTCAAATGCCCAAAGTGCTACATGAGCTACTTTTAGCTGTGCTCTGCATGTTAATGTGAAAGTGGGACCCTGGTTATGGAAAAATCCTGCTGTTTAAAAGGAACCTCCACTAATGAGCCGTTAATAATCCATAAGAGATTAAAGTGATAAGTGATATGAGGAGACACATTGAGAATATGATCTTTCACAGAAACTCGCACGTGCTTTGAGGAAGTGCTAAAACAGCCAGAGAACAGACATCATCATGTAAACATTCATTGAATGATAACAGCTTAGCTTTAAATGTATTTATAGTTCTTTTGGATGCTGGCAGGTGGAAAGAAGAAGACATAACACAGACTAATTTTCCGTAGAATAAAGCAATGTGAATGTGTACTTCTTACCCATCAAACCGATTTAAAGCCAACATATGGAAGTCATGTTTCAAGCCATCTACAACATCTAAGTCCAATTTTTACACTTCGTTTTGGTCTCTACCCACTTGTAATTTCCCTTAAATTTGGTAAATTGAGTAAACTGTCATAATGAACTATCCCTTTCATATTACAAAACACTGAACACTTAATCTATTTAATGAACATCTTAATTATTGCATTGTGCTGCTGCAGTTGGTTTGTCTTGTATTGTATGTTAGTTAGCCGAACATCCCATTGTTTTCTGCACCATTTATGTCATGTCTCTGTTGGTTGGTTTAGTCTTTTAACAACTGTCTCTTTTTGCTATTGCAGTTGGTTGGTTTAAGTATTGGGTTTAGCAAACTGGAAGGTCAATTGCTCCCTAATATACAGTAATGTTAAGGGAAAAACTGCACAGCCAGAGTTTGTTTTTGCACTTGTTGATGCTCTCTTTCTGTTACATCAGCTATGTGACGTGGAGTTTACCTTTACGTGACTGTGTTGGTACGATTGCTGTGCTCTATACAATCCAGAAATGTAATATACATCTCAAACAGCATGTAATCCTTTAGGGAGACTTTTCAAACCTTTCTGTATAAAACTCTTCCATGCCTGAAGAACATTAGCATAGTTAGCTTGGTGGCGTTATATCTAATTGATTGTAAGGCCTTAGTTGTTAGAAAAGGTGTCAGATGGGGTTGAAGCTATTTCTTTGTGGAGCTGGCTTTTTGTACAAACCATTTTATCCTACATGATTTTTTACAAACCTTTACAAATTAGAACTGTAAATCATTGCCCAGATTACCAGTTTGTTCAGACAGGGATTCAACTACTTTTTAATCTAATATTGTCTGTCATATACTTGGTATATTTTACAATGTGTGAGTGCATCTTATTTTCACTCTTCAAGAGCTACAAGCCTCTGCTGTGAAACACTTGGTGTTAGGGTGGTGTTTGGGGGTGTGGATGATGGGAAACCCTCATTAGACTGAGTGGGGGGGGTTAACACAATCTGCTCACCACCTGTTCAGTGAAGAGGGGAGGGTGCTAACCTCTTTCTGTACCTCACTCTCTCTCTTGATCTCTTTCTATCACCTGCACAGCAAAAACACAGTTCAGTGAGGTGTGTCTGCTCAGTTCACATACTACTGTAGTTAATGCTGCCTGTTTCTGAAAGCTAAATGAGACTTAGCATAAATGCTGTTGTGACTGCAGGGAGACACTGTGTGTCTGCCTCATTGCTGCCCAGAGGGACTGGGCCTCTGTCATCACTGATGGTTTCAGTGTAACATGTGTGCTGCATGAGACTGACTGACAAATAAGCCTTATCTGGGTTTTCTCTGCACAACTCCGAGCTTCTGGAAGATTCCACCGACAGTTTCTTTCACTGAAAAACCTGCTGAAGCTGATCTTACAATGGTCCTGTGAGAAACACAGAGTCAAAATTACTGTTGCCCCCGCATCTATGAAAAAGCGCAAACACTGCCAAGCATAAAAGATTCCTTTGGAGAAATATCCACTGTCTGCACTGTCATCTCTACAAAATTGAAACTGCAATCAATCCAAATATAACACATCTCAGTGTACTGACATAAAGTAGCACGGAAGAGACATTCAAGTTGTTTACAGCAGTTGTGTGTTTTTAGACAGATTGGGTAAAGTTTTTTTTTTTAAATGTGGCTTCTAATAAAGTAAACTATACTAGTAAACTATAGTAGATTTCTGACTGCACTCTTTATTTAAATTGGATCACACAATCATATTTTTGAGAATACCACAACTATAAAACAAACTTCAAGTCTTTCCTGTGTCTAGTCTGAAGTCACTCTATAAGTTTTATGACTGATTTTCTGCCTATCATGAAAGTTGCATTTTCTTATAATTTCTAAATTAAAAAAAGTTTGAACTTCAAGTACGCTCTGGATTTGTTTAATTGCTGTGGTAATGACTCAGCTGTTTTAAAATAACAGTATTAGTGTTAGTTACACTATCTTACATTTAAAGAATTGGACAGCATCCTCTATAACGCAGAAAATGTTTAAATACACTACATGATTATACATTACTCAACTTGCAATGGAGTGTTTTTCTCTTTTAACTTTAGATCATCATTTGCTGTCTAAAATGCCATAAAGTAGTGAAAAATGTTTGTCAACAGTAGCCATCAAAAATCAAGCAAAACCAAGTGATATTTAATTTGCTTTTAAAAAAGAGCAATAATTGCTGATTAGATTATGTTCCTTATTGTGCTTTTGTATCCTTCCTTACCACAGAGATGCTGAGGTGGGGCCCTATACCTTGTTTGATGCTCTTTACAAAACAATACTGTGTTACAAAAAATAACTTCAACTTTTTTTGAACGAAAAATGATAATCAATTTATGGTAACATACATTAACTCATAATTAGAGCCAGAAACAACAGCGACCTAATAAACATTGGGTGACCCAGCTCACCCCCTCTCTTTCACAGAGAACAAAAGGTGAACAGGTGAGTTAAATAATTACCACATAACCCAAACTCAATATAATCCCAAATTAACTATATAATAATCAATATCCCAAAACGTCAAATTAATAATATATCCCTTATCCTTAAGAAATACTCCATCCAGGCCTCCAACAATATCAATTTACTGATTGCGTAGGAGGAATATTTCATTTGCACTTCATGAGGAAAAAATGCAAAACCACCATGAGCAGATATTTAAAAATGACGGAGCTTCTGCTTTATAAGATGAGACTATTAGCCTCCCATGCATATCAAACAGAGGATATAAAATGTGTGAAATATGAGAGCATAAGAATGTCTGACAGCTGTATGTGTCTGTGAATATCTAAAGCTGGTCCCTTGTTGTCTGTTAAACTTAAAGCTGCATTTTATTTGCAGGAGGACAGGATCTGTTTACATCAGTGACAGTGCTGCCTGCGTCTGCATTACTGCGATGGACCCCTAAGGAAAAGCAGGAAAGATCACAGCAGGAATCTCAAACAGCATGGAGCCTCCTCCCAATCCAAGACGTGAAAAGAACAAAGCCCAGCCTGTGGTACATAACCGCTGTGGTTAGAAAGGCTGTTGGAATACAAATTGAGGTGTCACAGGTAACAATGATATCATCTGTGACGGTTTTGTTCAGATAGTCTGTTTGTGTCCGATTTTTCTTCCGGGGGGTTTAACCATAGTGTTTTCTGACATATCTTTTCACATCCTGCTCCTCTTGACGTGAGATGTGTCGAGGGAGATGACTCACAGAAATACAACTTGCGTATGATCTGATCTCCGATGTATTTTACACACCAACACCTGCAACTTCACGTCATCAACACCAACCTGACCTTCTACTATAGAGGAGAAGATTTCTATGTGTGACACAGACATGAGGGCGACTTGTTAACTGTATGGATTGCTCTCTCAGAATCAGAATTCAAATCTGAGATTAAGTGTAGAGATAAATCCATAGACTGTAAATATCAAATCATATTCAGTATTGTATTAAAGGCAACATAGCATTCCTGTATATCTGCAGTATTGGCTTGAATGACAATATAAACAACAATACAATGAAAAACATGTTTGATGAAACATGAAATCAGATTTTACTGCTTAATTACTTCAGATGATTTGTCACAGTAAAGCTTCTGAGGAAGGTTCAGTTTGCATTGATTTTTGCTCCCCCTAAAAGGCAACCTCCCATTGCTAACCTTGTCCTGTTTATGTTTACGTATTTTCTCTGATGAAATAAACTCATCCTGCTTTCTTTGAACAGTTTAATGTATCGCTCACTGTCAATGTCCGCTGTGGAAAATGTAAACAAAGGCTGTTCCAGCAGCACACCATAACCCGCTTTGATACTCACTTGGTTTTGTTTGTTTCTGTAGTTTATACAGAGGCACCAATATTCATTTTCTGCTGTTTGTGAGGTTGTTTTTTTGTGTATGTTTAGATATTTGCTTATATCATTAAAAAAAATGGTTTAAATTTTTTTTTCACATTTTAGCACGAAGTCAAGCTCAAGACTGACACACTTAAACTACCTAATTGTCAGATGACTTGAATTCCCAAGAGCTTATACGAAAGATCAATGGACAGTTTTCTCTACTGTGTTTATTGTTGGACTCGTTTGATGTGAAGTGGAGCAGATTATGTGATTTCAAATGCTTTTTACACCATCAGAATTAAACATCAAAGGCTCAGTGCACACACTCGCCTGTTGGATGTTTGATCATTCAGAAGCTGTCCAGCTGCCCCAGGTGCTGAAACAAACTCACCACATAAAGTAGATCCATGGAGGAAGGTTTACGTTTACATGTCACACTCTGTAGTCCTCATGTTCAGCGGCTGGTCGATGTTGTAGATATCAAGAACATGATATCCATCCCACTACAGCAAGCCATTTTCTCAATCACAGCCTCGAAACTTCTAAAATATTCATGTCTGTATTTTCCAAAGAGGACCTGCTTTCTTTGGCTCGCTTTTCTTGTGAGACTGATCGCTCATCACACAGTGTCATATCAAACTTTAAAGTGATAGTCTTGGGAAAATCTTTTGACTGATAAGTCACTGAAGTGTGAAAAAAACAACAGCATAAATATAGATTTAAAGAAGACAAGCCAATCGAAACACCTGAGACCATTACAATTCTATTTAGTATAATAAATACATTTCATTTTGTGCAGGAGTTCTTACCTCTATTATTTACATTTCCAACAGGGTTCCTGTAATATGTTACAGTATATAGTGGGGAATGTAAAAAGTTGCAATTTAACTTATTATACAGGACAACATCATTTTGTATCATCTTCAATGTCGTTCCGGCAGATTCTAAAGCTTTTAAGGCTTTTCTGTTTTAGACTTTTTTTCCCAGCAGGTGCATTTTAAACTGACTGCATTAAGCAGACTTAAAAGATAACTGAAATGTTGTGCCTCTTAGTTATGGAAAACATTGAAAAGCCATAAAAAACAACTCTCCAAAAATGATAAAGCTCTGCTCTGATGAATGAACAACACTGATCTCCATTCCTGTTAATACTGTTTTCATATCATTACTATAAGAGGACTCTGTGTCCTCATTAAAATCCATTTAAGGACCCAAAATATTACTTTCCAATCATAATTAGACCTTTTTGCTGAATTGAAATGCTCTGCTCCAGTGACCCGCTGAAATGCCAAAATCCGCTTTATAAATCCAGCATGTTAAAGGCCACTTCCCCTCATTATACAGGTGCAGATGTCAGGCCAAGTGAGTCAATATACAGTGCAGTCTAACATGCCTTTAAATATGCAAGACCAAAAATAGAAGGGTTCATAACACCAAATGAAGTATAGTCAATTATTTGAAAGGAAATGTAAGACTTTAAATGCAAAAAAAACATAGCTTCTATCTCCATCAATAAAGGAGAGTCAAATGCAGCAGGATGAGCATGAATTCAACAGGTCACACCAATATCTCATTAGACAAAAATGTCAGCTTCTGTCTGTAGGCTATAGCTCCATCAAATGTACAACAACAGGCTTAAAACAGACAGGAAAGCATTTTTAGAGCATTACTAGAAGCCCCAAAATACAAAATGTATTGTATTACTCCAGTGGGAACCCTAAATTAAAGGCCAGGGCCATTAAATTGCCACCCAGTTCTTTCTACAAGGAACAATGGGTGTTGTAGTGAGGAGCAGGAATGTCTCTTCTGTTTTGGGTGTAATAGTGACACGCTGCCAGAAACCTCCGCATGATAACCAGCCAAGAACAAGACTTTCCCACAGTGAAGAGAGCTTTTAAACGTCCGATTCAAATAGAACTTTTAGTCTTTTAATAGTTTAAGTCAAAAAAGGAAATTATCTTTTTAAGCAGACCCGTTTGTGGTGACTCCTTGTTCCTCCGCTCATTGCAGCACTCACAACAGTCTGCACACCCACCTTCCTCAAGCTCAGTAACTTGATGGAAACGACTGCGCCATAAATAGCGCAATAAAGATCTCCAGTCCGCTTTTAGATCGCCGAAAGGCTATTTTAAAATTCACATCGCTCACCTTTGGGCGCTTCCTGCTCGTTGGCGTCTGCTGCTGATGAGGATGCTGCTGTTTTTTTTTTTCTTCCACCCCCCAACACTAAGAATCAAGAGAAACTCCCACCTACTCAGGGGCCGTCTGACAATTCAACACCTGCAGGATGCTTAGGGAGCGTCAAAGCCTAGTGTTTCAGCTCCTATTTTTTCCACTAGTATATTCAGCATACAAGCATACTATTGATCATTGTACCGATTTATTCGTTTCAGTTTACAGATTATTCAGTTTACAGGGTTTCAAGTTAAATATAGACTATGTAGATTAAACCATTTTTAGATTTTCTTTAAATAAGCCAATCATTCATTTGTGTGTGTGCAAACACACGTGTATAACAGTATAATAATATATCAAGACTATTATCTTCAAACGCTTTGATTTAGAGGTATATTTAAGGTTGTATTGCCCCCTACTGGAATACTGTCTGTCCTGCAATGTTCCAACTTCTACGACCCCATTGTTTTGGCACGTGTGCAAAAGAGTGAGTACAATTCTCTACAAATCTTGTTTAAAACATTTATGGTACTGCTTTTTTTACTTGATAAAAAAAATATGATAAACTCCACATAGAAAATATTAAAGCTCTATGGAATTTGTGAAGTAACCTAGTATTGAACATCTCGATTTTGGTTTATTACAAATTTATTAAATGCTTTATTGTCATACAGTAAAACTCCCAGAAGGCCAGTGAAATAGAGGATATTTACAGGAGTCTAGCAGACGCATCCAGACCAGCAGGGGGCGGTAGACGGCGCAGTAGTGAGCCTGTGTGATGAGGAGCGTGGACAGTGGATGTAGTCCTGAAACACCTTGAGAGCGTGTGAATCAACGTGCCGAGCTCCGAGCCAAGCCTCCGTGGTGCTGAAGAAACAGCTCCTCCAACCTCTGAAATCTGCAGGTAGGACAAGATTAAGATGATGCTTGACAAGATGTTTTCTCTCCAAAATTCGTCAGCATGTAAATGATTGAGACATCACAGAGGAGAGGACGCTGCGATAGTCCTTGATTGTGCTTCTTTCTGTCATCTTGCGCTTAAATTGTCATACAGAAGAGCTTGTCCAGGGTTTTTCATTCTGGTAGCCCCTCGTGTAGAAATCAAATTGACCCAGTTTCGTCTGTATGAGCTGCTTATTGCCTTCCTTCATGTTGTGATGTGTCTCTGTCATTTCACATCTGCTCGTGCTGTAGGTTAGGAGATCACTGAGAAGAGGCTGAGATATTCTCGGTATTCTCTGTGGCCCTTCTGAGTCCCCAGACCCTGCTTGGTAGATAAATTAGTTTTTCTCAGCAGCAGATTTAAACCCTCCTTTATTTAATGAGTTCAAACAATATTCATAAAATACTTAACAGGAGATGGGTTACTTTCACCTTGATGCTTTTAATAACACATCATTGGAAGTGTGTTTTCGCGGGATGGTATTAAACCTCATGCAGGGACACACAGAGTATTTTTTAGGGCTGGAGTTCAGGAGGAACCCTGACCTCAGCCACTGCCACACATAGCATTCATAATGACATACACTTCACAACAGGTCTGTTTGAATATTTCAAAAGGACAGCTGTCAGAGGTGCTTCTAAAAATGTTTTACACTGCAAACACTAAATATTGTAAACTAGGAGTCTGAACTGTATGTTCTTCATCATTTATAAACACAGTTAGATGGAAGCTGTTTTTATTGCTGTGCTGGATCTTTGTCAACACTATTATTACTAGCTTTTTCCCTGTGTCTTCCTTCTCTTACAGACATGTTCACCCGGATGTTAAAACTGAGACTTCTCAACGCTGTCGCCCCAGCGTACTTCTTCATCGCGACAGCAGTCACTTTTATTTTACACTTCTGCTTCTTTATCCCAACCATCTTCCCAAACTCGGACACATCTCTGAAGAGCTCCACAACTCTTCACACAATTGTTTTCCTTTTCTTGATGTTCAACGCTCTTGGAAACTACATAATGACTATTAAATATCCCGCCGAAAGCGCCAATGAGACTGGGGTGCCGGTGTGTTCACCGCACTGCTCGGACAAAGTGGACGCCCACTACCTCCTGAACAATCGCCACTTCTGCAAACTGTGTAAGAAAGTTATTCTGAAGCGGGACCATCACTGCTTTTTTACAGGGAATTGCATTGGCAACAAAAATATGCGCTACTTCCTCATGTTCTGCATCTACACATCATGTACATGTATGTACTGCTTGGTTCTCGGTGTGGCTTTCCTCACAGTGGAGTACGAAGTCTCGTTCGAGAACCCACTCACCTTCCTCACTCTCCTCCCCCTCTCCACTGGTTACTTCTTCATGGGTGAGTTGTGTCAGGATAGTACTAAATAAACTCTTCACGACAATTGGAATTCCTGTATTTTAACCCGAGACACATGTTTAACCATCCTAACTGTATATTGTTTCAGCTGGCTACAGTGTAATACTTGAGGTGTTTGGTTTTGACATGTAAAGGCTCTATTTGTTTTTCTTTGTGTCTTTCAGAACCACTAAAGGGATCCTCACAATATTTGACTAAAGCTAAAATCGCACTCAAGTGTAGGTCTGGGCAATTGATGAAAAAGAAAAACGAAATAATCATTCGATCAATCATAATCGAGGTAAAATGTTCAATTAATTGGGATATTGATTTGAGTTCACATCGGCCAGCCCTCCTCAAGTGGACTTCATGCTGCTAAGTGTCGCCAGAAGGCGACTTTAAAAAGTACAAACATGCGATGCGTGATCTTCTACACGATTCAGATCCTGAATTGTCATTTACACAAACAAGCTGATGATGTCAGGTTCAAAATCCCAACACAGCGTTTATGTATGTTTTTGTCTGTATGGCTATATTAATGATTGATATATATAAGGTCAGCCATGATAGCTGGAAATGTGATGACTTTACTCTCTTTACAAGCAGACTGGTTCATATATATAAATAACTTTAGTGTCATTGTCCCAGATATTCATACTCACAGATTCACATTCAGATGTGTGCCATGACAAGTGAACTGATCACATTCAACATAACAGCACAACACATAACATCAGACAGAGAATGTACAGACTATGGATGGGTCACATGAATGTTGAGGCTGGATCTTTTCATCGGTGTTAGTCAGCCTTGTTTGTAATTAAGTGCCTTGGTTACAGGCGGGATAGAATATATTTTCCCAGTTCATAAACCTGTAGCTGTAGCTCTGAAAAAAATCAGTTCAGTGGGTGAGTAATGTCATTAAAAATAGTTCATGCCAGGCGTGTGGCGGCTTCATTTTTAAAGTCTGACAGACTGGGAGTAGGGAGGCTGATTATCTTGGGGGCTGTTTATCATCTCGGTGAGTTTGTTTTTGTTGTGTGTGGTTGACATTGTAACATTCCCTCTGCGTTTGTAAATTAATAGCAGGAGGTGGTGGGCGACAGACAGAATTAAGTTTACAGATGACGTGGAGTATTAGCTGTGATATAAATCTTCCTGTGCATGATATTCAAACTCTGCTATCCAAATTTCTGACTCAGACTTTCCCTGTTCTTGTCAAGTCTCCTCAAGGCAGGACTTCAGGTCAACCTGTCAAGTGAAGTGAGAGTTTACCCTTTGGTGAAATACCATGAGGATTCTCTGATGTTTTCAGATAAATAGAATAACAACAAATAACCTCGATGTAGCACGTTTAATGGACTTGCCTGTAATCGCTTTAATGGATTACATTGTAGCTTATTACAGCAGTGTTTCATCTGCTGGATGAAACAATCTACTGGAGGAAGAAGAGAAACTAGATCGCACTTCTGTTCATTAACACACTGTGTAAGAAAGTTATTCTGAAGCGGGACCATCAAGCGGGAAACTCAGTTTGAAACAAACAGGAAGTAAACATTTACCTAGAATTTAATTGTCCCTAAAATGTCTCTCCACAGGAACAATCTCAGGCCTGCAGCTGTTCCTGGTTCTGATGCTCTACGTGTGGCTCGGTATCGGCCTGGTCTGTGCAGGTTTCTGCTGCCAGCAGGTGCTGCTGGTGGCCCGGGGGCAGACCTGGTGCCAGATGCAGAGGGGGCAGCTCGTGGAGAACCGCAGCCCTTGGAGAACCAACCTTAAAGATGTTTTTGGTACCCGCTGGATCCTTGGCCTGGTCCTGCCTCTGCAGACGGTGGAGACGGGCTCTGAAGACACAGACGCACTGAAACAAGACTGAGGGAAAACAACGTGTCTTCTTAATGGGTCACACAGGAAGCATGAATTGTAATAACTGCTTTCTTGGGATCCATGTGGTGATTGAGTTTAAATACTAAATGGATGCTTTGTAACCTTTAAAGTAGATTATGAAATACTTAACTGTTAGCACACATTCCTTTAAGGACAGGAGCCATATCTTAGTGTGAACTTTTGGATAAGTGCTTAGTATAAGTGTCTTCTTTAAGTACGTAGCGTTTGACAAGGCAATATTAGGACATGTAAGTTGATCACTTGGGACATCCAGCTGTTTCTCCGTGCACTGCTGCTCGCTTCCATCAATATACAACAAATGCCCTTTTTGCACAAGTGCATGCATCCATAGCTTTGCATTTTTTATTACATCCTGCAGTTCTCTGAGATTACAGCTCAAGTGTCTTTGTTTTGCTGAACTTTTCTCGTAGGATGCTTTAATGCGCAGGTGACTTTCGGTAGTTTCTGCAACACTAAATTGACTTCATTGTTAAGGGCTAGCAGACCAGGTAACTACAGGAGCTAAAGCATAAACTGCCAGTAACAATAATAAAAGTTGAGCCTGATGTTTTCTACTCACATGAATGTGACTCATAAACAGAGTGGGATGGGTATGTGATCACCATATTATTATCCAGGGTATTATTCACTATGTGCCATGAACTCATGTCTTACATGTGTGATGAGATGGAATCTTCTGAGGGTGCACTCACACTAGGCCATCCGTACCGAGATGATAACTGAGCATCGTTTGTTTTTACCTCCTCTCTGGCATGACATACACCTGATGCTGATTCTATTTCCTCACATGGAGAGAAAAAAGTCCCAGAGTGCACTGCAGTATGGTGGTGAGGTATGTACAGAGGTAACTGTGCTCAAGCTCGGTTTGGTCTGGAGCAGAGAGAGTGCAGGCCAGTGGGGGACTGGGGAGGGGGGGGACAATCGTGGTTCAGCATGGTATGGGACAGCTGGGCCTAGTTCGAGTGCGCCCTAAACGAAGGACTTTTCACTGTAAAACCACGGAAATGCTCAACTTCCTGTTGAGATGTTCTGGGTTTCAGTAAATCTACGTTAAAGAGCTATTTGGTCTATTCCTGTTCAACCAATAAAAGCATTTTAATCACAGCATGAAGGCATTTTTTGTTTTGAAAAAATAAAATCACATACAATTAGAGACTGAGAGGAAATGATGTTCAATATTTTATCATGAGAGTCCACCCTCAGTCAAAGTGACGGTTGCTAAGGAAACAAGACAAGCACATTTCACAACATGAAAAGAAAGTTTACTAAAGTTTTGTAACCGTCTTTTGTTCTTTAAAATAAAAGCTGATTTGATGATGTGTTATTTTTGTTGTTAGTCATGTAGTAGAAAATGTTGCAAACAGTTCTGTACCGTTGCAGGATAAATATTCCAACTGTTGACCGACACTTCAGACTAAAGTCCCAGTAACGGCCAGACTTGTATTCAAGCTATTCTCAAATCCTCGCTTGGATCTGTCCTGGTTTAGACAAGAACTCAAAGTCTTTGAATGAAGTGTAGGACATTCAGCTTCCCTTCACATGAAACTCACAATCTAAGCTGCTCAACACTGATATAAAGTACAAACATTGACATGTTCAGGAAGGCACAGGCATCCAGATAAGCATTTATAATCACTTTCTTTTAAACAGAATGCTCCTTTAAGGACACAAGTCATAACAGTGGTCTGAAATGCTGTCAGGAATCGTATAACTTAGTGCAAGTCTGTGATTTGAAGCTAAAAGAAGCCATTTATCTGTCATGATTGAATACCTCTTAGTAACATTTACCTTTAGCTGAAATGAACAAAGTGCAGACACGAGTGAAATGTATGGCTACAACACTTCACTTGCTACAGTTGAAGCTTTCACAAACTTCTATGTAATTCTTAACACCATCTTTTTACCAAAGGAGCTTGCTCTGCAAACATTTCACAGGCGTGTGCTTTGTTTACATCCATGACATGGCTTTAAGCCTGGGTCAGAAACATGACAACACATAAATAATACTTAGACCACGTAACAAAATGATAGAAAAACAACAACGGTATCACTTTCAGTCTCTCTAAAATGTCGCTTTGAGCTAACCAGCTATTCTTTGAGAACACAAGCTGTCAGGAAACACTTTCATTAGAATAAGACATTGGCTCATGCAGTTTAGTTTACTGAGCGTTCAAAACAAAGTAAACGAGTCAAACTGAACAAGACAGTGCCCAGTTAAAAAAACAAAACAAGAATGATTTGGAGGATATTGAAAAGCAGGGCACGTGTCCATACTCGTTTACCGTTTGGTTTTGAACTCTAAATCTTGACCTCTACAGCGATCACATTCAAGGCCTGTATGTGTCCTCACATGAGCTGTAAGGCATGCATTTTATGCTATCAGAAATTCAGGTTATAGAAGCCATAGCCCTATTGCAAGTGATGTTTGCCATTTTGAAGCAAGAAAGGCAAGAAATATACTATAGGCAAGGGTTCAAAGAGTCAGCATGCTTTTAAACCTCCACTTCGTAATAGTACAGTAGGAGTGCTTCAGCTTCATATCAAATATCTTCATAAACGTTGAATTTGAGCTGATTCACATGACTGTTATAGATTTAGTTATATTCTCTGTATGTAATGCTAAATGCTGTCGTTTTATGCAAAGAACGCTGTTATTGTAAATATTCGAGATATACGTTTTCACCCTCGACAAATCATCTGGTGACCCTTTGATTTCACTGATGGTTGTGTGTCCATCATTCCTTTATGCCAGGACTCTCTGAGCTTTAGCTGCCCATTGCTCCTTGTCTATGTGCTGCAAAGACAGCTGCAGTTTAGTCCAGAGCTGTGGGTCTCCGCTGCTCAGAGCCTCCAGAAGCAGAGCCGTTTGCTCCTGAAGCTGCTGCAGCTGGCCTTGAGTGCGCTTGTTATCCTTGATCAGCTGCTTCGTGCGCATGGTGATCCCCAGTAGGCCCGACACGTTGAGGATGTTGTAGGTGTTGCTGAATCGCTTCAGTTTCTCACTGTCCATGGAGAAGGTGTCCTGGTCTTTGTCGTTGTACAACATGTTGGTGTCAATCTCAGTCCTAAAATCATCCGTGTAGGGGGGCAGAGAGCTGGCCCCTGCCAACACTGTGAGAGACATGTCAGTGAGTTGCTTTTGACTTTCTTCTGCCTGTGATTGGTTGTCTGCAGTCTCGAAGCCTGAGGTGGGTTTCATTGTACTCTGCAGTGCGGTCTGCTGGCTGGGAGAAGAAGAGAGCCTGTGGCCGTGATGATGCCTCCTCTGTCTCTGCTCATATGTTGAACCCACCCTCATCCTGGAGGATCCCACCCTCTTAGTTGGTGCGTCTGCCGGTTGTGGGGCAATTCTGGGATACGACTTGACGATCGGCATGTGGCGTTTAGATTGTTTGATATTTTCAGGACCAGTTTTCGGAGAGCTGCCGTTTGGTACCATAGGCTGCAAAAGAACAACCTGTGACTGAGGCACCACTTCCATGGGTGAGGGAAAGCCCCACTGTTTTTCAGTGTGAGCCATGGAAGAAGGCTAAAAACAGACAAATCAAAAATCATGAATACCATAACGCTATTTATTTATAATACAGTACTGGAAACAAGAATCAATATTAAACTATTATAATAACAGTCAAACTACGATGGAAATGAAACTTTTTTACATCACATTTACACTACGAAAAATCTTGCAGACTTCATACTTTATCAACTGGCAGGGTGAAACATGTCAGAGTCAGGATGAGGTGGCAGAAAAAGATGAAAGGTTAAAGGAGTATTATAAAGCTCCGAAAGCAATAATCAAACAGTGCTTGTATTTTACCTGCTTTAAGACAAAATTATTCATGATGATCATTGGAGATAGTCCAGCGTATGAGCCTCCCATCAGAGTCACCTGAGGCCCATTCGAGTCCTGGCCGGTCGTCAACCCATTTATGCCCGCATCCTCAGAGTCAGTCAGATCGACTGTACTGAGGTACTCCGAGCTGGCATCTGAGGAGGGATAGACAAAGCAAAAGGATCTCATAATGTTTAAAAGCAGCATGTTTACCCTTTCTAGTGTTTCTGAGGGAGATCATTAGCACTATGGAAACAGTGGCAGATACAGGTAAGCTTTTCCAGATGGCCATGAAAAGGACACCATTAACCTGATAAGAAGGACTAAAAACACATTGAGGTAGGTCAGCGCTTATAGTGTAAATAAGTCATCAGAAATACTGACCAAACAGAAGATAGCTTACAGAAAAGTGTGACCTAGATCTCTAGATTGATAAGGATCGACCTTGTTCGTGGCCTAGAAAGCAGTTTTCTGTAATCACGGACATTCTTATTATTTTCCATCTGGTACATCATTTAAGAAATATTGAGCAAAGACAGAACTTAATGTGACTATTTAACTGTGAAGCAACATAATGAAATCAAACCTGAGAAGCCTGAATCTCTCTCCTGGTCAGGCTTGGATGATCCGAGGTGTGTTGTCCTGGAGAACGGAGGTGTCCTGTGTCGGTTAAGCCTGCTAAAACTGCTCATGTTTGTCGGCTCTGGAAAAGTGATTTTAAAGTTAAAAGATGGACTAAGCTCTGACAAACTTCAATTTGCCTTTTGCTTTATATTCAGGGTTTGTAAAAACAAACGCAAGAACAAAGGATGGTTAGAAGTTAGAGCAGAGTATACATTTTAAATAATTCTTGGAAGCATACAGTTTTATGTGATTGTAAATATTGTGCAATTTAGTTTGTTTCATCGACTTGTGTCCTTTCGCATTAGCATAACTCCATCAATATTTAGTGCATGATTACACACGTTAACAGATAACTTAGTACTGACTGGACATCTCCTTGAACAGTCTATCTAATAAAGACTCCGAAACCAGAAACACTAGATTCTGATGACAAACCAATAACATTACAAATATGATGTTCTACTAATAAACACCGAATTGATTTAAACCACAAGATTAAAATGTTTGTTTATACCGACTGGACGGTGAAGTGAGTTTGAAGCCGGTCATTGTGCAAGTATTTGTCTGTCATTAAAAATTCATGTCTCTAAAATGTTAATGACCTCGTTAAAAATAAAATATCTGCGCTCAAATAGAATGCATTTGTGTTTTCAAGTGGATGATGTTGTATGATTCAAATAATCAATAACACATTACATTAAAATATTAAAAGATGTATTTCTTTTTAAACGCTATATTAGCCGAGTTACAGATCTGTTGATATTTATACTTTATTTATACATTAAAAACAGTTAGCTAGCAGCTGTTTTTAATGCTGTGTTGTTTACAAAAACAATGTTTCAACACGTTAGTTCGTGACAGATACTTGCTGGTATGAGCACACACTGCTAAGGTAAATACGCTTCAATAAATAAAGTCATGTAAATAAGTTGAAGGGAACATTAGCCGTACTGTTTACTGCCCTGGCGCTGTTAGCTTAGTTAGCGTTAGCTGTTGTCGCTTTAGCTTCTCTACCCATTAAGTTAATTTTGTGGATATTTGCTTTTCAAAAGACATTTGGATAATGATTTTATGTTTTCATACCTTTCCAAAACGGCGTATGCTTGAAAAAATATATCCGTTTAAGGTGACATCCGACAGGACTTAGGTCTAAAAATGAGGTTGTACTTCAGGCTGGCTCCTCCTCTTATGTTTCTTCTTCTCGAGTGTTTGACGGCAAACTTAATCTTCATTTACTGCCATCTGGTGGTGATATTTAACACCTACACTGTAGTAGTGCATGTAATCCAATATAAGCATAATAAACAGCATAAACAGCTTTACGGGTTAAGGTGAAGGCATACGAAAAAAACAAACAAAAAGAAGGTAGATAATAAAGTTCAGAGCTTTGTCTGGGGTGTAAGGAGGTTGTTTTTGATTGTTTGTAGGGGGATCTGGAGTTGAGGAGCTGGACAGCCCTGGGGACAGACGGTGCCCTACTCCTCTATGTCCTGACATCAAGACAGCAGAACTGTGTCGTCAGCCTACTTCAACAAGTGACAGTTAGGCTGTGTGGTTTTGCAGTCGGTGTAGAGCACAGGTTTTAAACTCCAGTCCTCGAGGGCCGGCTTCCTCAGACTTTTAGATGTCTCCCTGCTCTAACACACCTGCTTTAAACCAATGTGTTGTCATCAAGCTCTGCAGAAGCCTGATCATGAGTCACTCCTTACATTCAGCTGCGTCCGAGCAGGGAGACATCTAACAGTCTGAGGAAGCCGGCCCTCCAGGACTGGAGTTTGACACCACTGGTGTAGAGGATGAAGAGCAGAGGTGAGAGCACACAGCCCTGAGGGGAGCCGGTTGAGGTGTGTTGGAGGTTGGAGAAGGTGTTGTTGACCAGAAGAGGTGGCCATGGTCAGCTTGGACATTTTTCTTTACATGATTGAAAGGAAATGAGTGTTATTTTGTGCTGTTGTGTGCAGCCGTTTCGATATTTAAAAAAATGGTATATGGGTATAAGATTCTAATGGTGACCCTTAAATGCTGATGTATCTTCTGAATACCTTAAAAAATATTGTTTAAAATTGTGTGTGGGCCTATGCATTAGTTAGCTTTTCGTAATTGTCTGCTTTTTTACTAATGTATGAGAATGTGCAGCAATTTCCGCAATTATTTCAGTATAATAAAAAACGATTAACAATGAAACATGTGAGTCTATATAAAGATCAATCACGCAAGCCAAATTTTCAACCACATCAATTTAATTATAAAATAAATATTCAAATGAAATAAAAAAAAAACCTAACACAATAGAAAAGTCACTTATTACATTTTCATAGATTTTCCTTTTTGAAGAACAAAAAGACAAAAAAACAAACATCACCACTTTACATGACTTCTTTCACTGATTCCGTACTTATTGCAGTGTTTAAAAAAAAAGACATCTGTAGTGTGGGCTTATGGGAGATTTGTGTCACTGGGGGACACACAAATGCTTTAGCCCAAAGAAATGTCACAGAAATGTTTGTATATCTCTGAAAATGTTATAACCACATTAGAAGATGAAAACTAACTATAATTTATATTCTTTAATTGGGATTAATACCAAAAAGAACAGTGCTGTAATGTATTGATAACCGTGGTACTGATCTTCCAATTCCTACTGGTGGTTAACCACTTCTTGCTTCAGACAAAGGGATGTGTCTGTGTAACTGAAAAGCTGTTTTTCTCACAGACCTGAATACAGGATTCAGAGATAAAGCCACTTACGAGGCAAATCTGCCTTTTAAACTTAGAATGGAATCAGCAATGATAAGACTCTCTCTATATTAATATTGAACATGTATGATTAACAGTGTATCCCAACCCTTCATAACAACAGAAAAAGACGGAAAGATCCCAGAGAAAACTACTGAATTTTGACAGTTTTATAAATCACATTTAGTAATTTACGCAAAAATGTCTTTGGTCATGCCTTGAGATGTTAAATATTTCTGAAAAATGTTGTTCTTCTTTAGGTCTGAATGTCAATCAAACTCATGTCTGGCCATATTTTACTTTGAAAATAGGTTTGACTGTCCATATCTGATAGATCCAAAAGGCAGATTATGTGACTGAAACCTCTGTCATAAGTCTTATCTTATTTGTATGATTGAAATAGAAAAATACTCTTTTCATAAGGAGCAGTTTGGAACACTATTCTAAAAAAAACACAAGGGGGAGACATTTCATTGTTGCTCGCACAAAACGGCTGCAACATTCTCTGCTATGAATCCAGGATTCTTGGAGATTGTTTGAACAAAATTTTCTCTGCATTAATAAATATAGGCTCTTAAGATGTGTTACAACCTTTAAATACCTAAGACATATCCATAACACAATAACTGACACTGTGATATAAGAGAGAAGTTGTTGATCTGTTGGGTTCTACATTGCACTGGCTCCCAGGCGTGTCCATCGCGTCAGTTGTGTTACAGCAGTGGTTCCACTGATCAAAACAAACTTCCTGTTTAAGCTTATCATTATTAATGCTCTACCCGTCAGCAGGAGGGCGTGTCGGCAACACCACCCAGCAGTTTGAGTCTCTGGCTGCAGACACAGTGTTAGTGAATGAGCGGAGGACACCCTGGATGCTGTCACTGGGTTGGAAATAAATTATAAGCCGCACTGCAACAGGAGGTTTGGTTTGCCACAACAGTTACCTGCGTGGGATCTGGCACCTGAAAATCACAGGGAGAAAAAAAAAAACATTGAAGTTTGGGTTTTTCACATCTATCTTTAAATTTCTCCTCCCAAAATGATTCAAGATTCCTTTATTCTGACAAGACAAGTATACCATACAAGAACACATGAACTTCTGTTGCATCTGTCTTGAGATGCTAAACAATTGATCTTATGTAAAAAAGGATTAGATCGAAAATGCCATCACCTGTCACATTGTTTTGTTTTTTGCCTCTCCTTTCTCTTCCTTCCTCTTCCTCTTTGCCTTCTACTGAAAGAGGAACATAACATTATTCAGTTAGGCTTTCTGGGAGGTATCTCTGACATGGATTTTATTATTCTTTTCAAAATCTTCAAATTCGTGTTTTAACAATATAATGTTCTTACCTTTCAACTTTAACAATAGGCTTCTTGATTCTGAGGAACAGGTGTGAAGAATAGAATGAAGATTCAGAAAGATTGTTGTGTAATAATCATTAGCCAACATTGTCTCCTAGAAACTATGAGTAATAACTAATAGCTGTAATAACATTACTCACAACTTTTTTCCCCTACTGATTAAAGTGCCAATACCACAAAATAGTCACAGGAGGGGAGGGAGGGTTGAGTTGGAGGACCACCTTGAGTCCAGGCTTTGCATTTGTCAGATGCTCATGGTCAGACAACAGCATTTGGTCCACTAATGTACATGTTTTATATATTGTGGCAGCATCTGTTTAGTACCAGCCTTTTTTTTGGTAATTCTTTTTTAGCGTGTTAATCAGATAAATCTATGAACTTGTGTTTTGTTAATTCTGGCAAAATATCACATGGATTTAAATGAAATTAGGGCACTTAATAAGCAATAAAGATGGCCGCTGCTTTTGCTAAACAATCTGAATGCGCTTTCTCATACATTTCATTCAAACTGGAGAGCGGTTGATTTTGTAAAGGCCTACACCATTTGGGTGTTCTTGTCATGCCATGCTAATGTCAGACATTGTGTCGAAGTCCTGTAGAAGCCACACTAATTTCAAGTTTAAACATGCTAACTAGCCTAGCAGCTTATAGCTACATTACGTGTTCATTGTGACTAATCATATAGTATGCATCCACAAACGTATTTCTTGTTTTCTTACCTACATTCACATGTCCGATGCTCCACAAAGGTCATCTCTACATATTCCTGGTCTGGCTCTGATGGCCTGATTTTCAACAGCTGATTGATCAAACAAGTTATCATTGTCAAGAGAAGTCATTGCAGTACAGTAGATCACACACACTGAATGAGATTCACAACATCACACTTTTGTGGCACATGTGCTTGGCTATACCTGCATGGTGACATTTGTTGTTTGAGTGGGATGGCACTCAAGGTTTTCATCTCCACAGCAACCTGCACACCTCACCAGTGGCACACAGGAGGGGCTGTAGATGTGCTCCACCTCTGACGGGTACTCCTGCACCACCTCGACCAGCTTCTCTATGGTCCGACAGAAGCTGCGACCCCACACCTCTTGGAACATCAACAACACTATGGATAAGAGTGGGAGGCTAAGTTTAGTTTAGCATTACTCTAAGAAGACGACATGGGTGGGTTGGAGGTTGAGTGATCTGATGAATAAATATTTGGTTTTCTGTCCACATGTGCATTTCTAACCTACTTTCACAAAGCAAATTATAATTAAGTTGCAACTTATTTTAGTTTGTGTATGTGAAGCTCAATTAGAAACGACAGACGGAAAACATATTTGTGCATCTAGAGGCAAACTGCTCCGTTAATATTGCCAAATGTAAACAGTGTCAGTAGTTTTTCATTATCCCAACAATGACAAATCATGCACACAGAAACATAAAACCAGTTGTGATACGCCACTGTGTATCCTGTTTTCATTTCGGGGTAAAAAGGAATTGTTTGTGTAATGTACAGCTTTCCTGTGGGAGTATATGTGTAAAAGTGTTCCAGTTGCACAGTCTGTGGAGGAGGAACAGGGACCACTATGGCAGAGCAAACAGTGAAGGAAGAGAAAACAAACATTGGAAACATAGCCATGAACAGAGCTCTGCTGGAGCTGGAGCTGGGCTGCCCCGAGGGCACCTCTGGGACTACGGTGACCCCTGAGGTCACCGAATGGAGCCTGACAGCAAAACAGCTGTTTATAAGAGCAGACAGGCTGGGAGGAGACAGAGGGGAAGCAGCTACAGCAGGGGGATGAGGCCATGAACTATAATGTTGTACAGCACAGAGGGCTAGTTCACTGACCAGCTACAGCTCCTTCAGCTGACTGTCTGAGTCATCTACCGGGTCTCGTCAATCTGCGTTCAAACAACACGACATTACACTTTCAAATTACGTGCCATGCGTACGCCAAATTGCAATTTTAGGAGCATATGATACAACTTGCAACACATCTCGAGGGGTTATGGTTAGGAAAAGGGATTGGGAGAGGTTAGAATAGTTGTCTTTGACCCCTCCCAGACCCCTGTCCGATACCTGACCAGCAGACTGACTTGCAACACATCCCAACTGGTTAAGGAAAGTGTGCGCTTCAGCTCGCTATAGAAGTTAGTGGCAGGGATTGGTGTATCATATGCACACAAAATTGCAATTTGGCATATGCATGGCACATCATTTCAAAGTGTAATGTTGTGTTATTTGTACGCAGACTGTGAGACTGGGTTGGACTCATGGTTCTCTTGCTTTTCTGTTGGGTATTCTCAAATCCTCTAAAAGTTTCACTTGCTATTCACTTCTCCTTTAGCAGTGTAAAAAAGTTGGGATATTGTTGTGTAAATTAAAGAGACCCAAAAGAAATGTTTGAATGATTTCAAGTCCAGACATGTCTATGTAAAATAACAGAAATTTCATTGAACTTGCATAATTCAGGATTATATGTCTCAACAGTGCATGACAAATACGAATGAATACAGTTTAAAGGTTTTTTTTTGTCAGGGCCTGGATTACATCATTTTGTTTTTCTCAGTTATGTAGACACAGGTGGCTTGTTTGAGCTACGGTACTGTTTCCTCTCCTATCACTTTTGTCAACAATCTTGCTATTATAAAGTGTTTCAAAACCTAAACAAGACTAAAAGAAGAGTTAAAGATGTAAAAAAAAAAAAAAAAAAGGTTATATTCTTACCTTCTGTTGTACTGTTTATGCTTGACAAGGGTACACTCTGTAAAAAAGGAAAAAGTCTTTCAGAGATGGAAATGTACATGAACAATTCTGGATCACACTCCTCTCAAAAATATCCACCTCATAAAGACAAAAAAATACCTATATCAGTCATTACAGTATTTCCCCTAGTGGTGAAAGCAGGTACCACAGCAAATCAAACCTTCTTGCTTCTGACAGGCAGCAGATCTGGTCTATCATATTCATCATGTTCTTCTGTTGTCCAACTGTTTAGCTTCAAAACCTGCTTCCTGTGGTGTACAATTTATCTCTATATTTATTTTCACATTCATCTTCCCATTCAGTCTCCCCCCTTCGCCACTGTTTCTTGATTTTTTTCCCAGCATCCCCATGATAAACAGAGCACATTTCTCTTTGGCCTGGGAAAACACAAAACCTCTAGCTGACTCCTTCACAGGAAAGAAAAAATACGTTTGATAAAATGTCCCTGAAAAGAAGAACAAGAGTGGCAGATTATAACCTGCTTTGACAAATCTCAGCTCATCAAGTTAGGTGCTGTGTCACACACCTCATGACATTACTGATGCTAGTAAGATTTAACAGAAGATACATGATAGCAAACCAGACTTCCTAAATGACAAAAAGGGTTAGTGAGGATAGTTTCTTTCAGTACAGTGCTACTCTCGGGCCAATCTACCAAATAATGTGATTAAAAAGGAATGTTCTGATTTTTTGATAATGATGCATTCACTGTCATGCAAAAATGTCAGAGGTTTCTGTAAAAGTGTCACAGGGATCAGAGTACTTGGGACAGATCAGTCTTCTCTGCAACACCATGTACTCAGCAACAGATTTGGCATGAAGAGCTTCCAGTCAAACACTCAGGATCAGTCCTCCCTGTGACTGGGGATCCGTTAAGACATCTCCCTTTTCTTTCGAAGTGGTTGGTCATCGGGCTAACATGTACAGCTGTTCCTCTGATGGAAGTGTTGTTCTTGAGGGACCCTTGTTTGGACTGTGTTGTGAAACATACACATTCTGCTTGTTAAAAAGTCACTTCATTTTGAAGCTTATACTTCTTTTCTTCTTCTCTCAAGTGGATAAAATAAATCCTTCCCTAGTGTTAATTGGCCATATGATCGGCCCTCTATCGTGTAGCTGTGCTCATGGGGCCGCTCCACATCACAAGGGATTCTTGGCTCGGGTCAAAAATTGTGGCGAGGTGGGGAGGATTCTGTGACCTCAGCCTTGGGTTAAGCTTGGACATGGCGAAGAAGCAATCATTGGCACCTCCTGTGGTTGAGCAGGGAGGAGTGAGCTGCCCACAAGGAGCTGCCAAATTACGAAAAAGGCTCCATGAGGATTGTCACGTAGCATTTTCTATCTCACTCCCTCCTTGTGCACCGCGAATATTTCTGAGTGATTAATGGATGTTGGGAGGTTACTTTACATCAATGTGCATAAACTTGTCAAGTAAATCCTAGAAGCAGGATTTCTAACTACTCCTCTCAAGGTTTTCTGGGAGCTTTTTACTCCTCAGTGCTGAATGTCATTTTCATTTATTGTTTTTATGATGTGGGTGTAAAGATCTTTGAGAGTTACTGTGATGAAGGGCTGAACAAACACTTGACATGACTTAAACTGGCTTAAAATCTTCTACTTTTTTTTCTATTATTCTGCATTGTGTCCAACATCTGGGTTTAGAAAAAAACTGCTTTGAAGTCATCAAAACTGCTCGAACACAATTCAAACTAAAGGACACATTGTAAAAAGCCAGACTATCTCCTCTCTGCAGAGTTTTACAGAATCAATATAGAACAAACGAAACGATAGCGCTGCTGGTGATGGATTAAAAAATCAAGGGCTTTGTTGGGAAATCCACCCCAAAAAAAACCCTTAAAAGAAAATTGAAACAGCTCTTATTACAGCTTGTTTATAATAATAACCAACGTTGTGGATTTGTAATCGTCGAGTGCTGTTCCCCCAGCCCACTCAGACAAGTTGTTTTCAGCTTCTGACATCTGGTTCTCACAGACCTTTAGCTTAGCAGTGCAGTATATGACTTGTCTTTGACCGCCAGTTTGAATAAGAGGGGTGGGATTGAAACATTTACAGCAGCGAAGGAAAAACAGTTTTTTAGGGGTCACTGCTACACACTATAAAACCAGTCACTTCTGTTTCTGAAGTCTCTGGTGAAAGCTTGTCTGCAGCTCGCTGAGAGTTTGCTCCATCCTTTGGGTCACAACCGAGGACCTGTTGTGTCTCTGGGCTCCTGCTGTCAGGCCAAAGAGGCTCCGGGCCTCATTACTCTCCACTCCCACACAGCTGAACTGCCTCATCTTTAACCTCTTTACTTAACTTCGTCTGTCAAAGGAAGGGCAGCATGTGTAGGGAGCAAAAACAGAACTTGATGGGGACCCAGAATAATGGTCATAAAGGATTTTAAACTCTGAGGGTCATGCTGGGAAGGGGGGCCTGGGTAATTCAACAGCAGGTACTATGGCGAATAGCCAAAAAGATCTGGACAGCAGCCAGGAAACACTGTTTCATAAAGGGACCTTAGACACGTGAAAAAATACTGATCCATTTCATTGTCAGCCCAGCCTAAATATACAGAAACATTTCCCCTGACTAAACGAACAGCAAAATGATGGAGAGACGGTTCATTCTGTCATCTTACCTCCTTTGTTTTATGAAACAATGTCAGCAAGTGAGAAATGTTTTGTTTAGTCTCATGAACACTAATGAAAAAAAAAATCAACATTTTAGGGGTCAAATTGCAATTACAGTTTGTCATGATTGTTATTGATGCACACTATAACAAAGGTGACAATCCATAAAAAATTTAGATGCTTGTTGTAGATGGATTGTTTCAAAAACACAAAATAATTAAAGTAAAATAAGGAAGAATTTGTAGTTTAAAGGTAATCAAAAGTGCTTTGTCTTGGTGCGCGGGCAGTTATTTCACAAGCACCATGTGCAAAGTCTGTGGTCCTTGTTGCAGCAACCGTGGGTTTGAATCTGATCCTTTGCTGCAATTCACTCTCTCCTCCCAACATTTTATGTCTCTCTTCAGCTGTCCTACAAGTCACCCATAAAAAACAAAACAAAACAAAAACACAGCAACTAAACATGTTCGATTACATATGTTAAATTCATTTTGAAGTGGGATTAGGAATGAGCTGCATGCTTGCTGTTTGGTTATCACTGTCATTTACATTTACTCTTGAAAACAGTTTGATGATAAGGGTGATGTATGTAGAGGAGATAGTAGCTAAACAGTTGTTAAAAAAAACAAAGTTGGCAAAGATCCCAGCCATAGACCAGACCAGGTTAACATCTGCAACACAAACTCATGATATAGGTCACGTAGGGGACTGTGTCATGGTTTTGGTCTGCCTGAAGCTTTACTGTGAACACAGGACCACACAGGACAGAAAGCACTAAAGCAGAACAAGTGAATACAAACACTGAGTCAGCTAGACGAGTGAGAAAACAGAGCTACCTCCCTGTCTCACTGATCCTCCTCATCCATCCTTTATCGAGAGCCAGATTCCACGTCATCAACACCATGACCACAACATTCATTCTAAAGCCTCACACAGGGGCCTGCAGGTCGCTGTATCTTTTCTCCACCACTACAAAAAGAAAGCACAGCTCTGTTTTGTATACACTCGGTGGGTGGACCTACAAGGAAAGCGGTGCTATTACAACTCTGACAGTATCCAGCTGGGTCTCTGGGGGTGGCCAGGTCAGGCCTTGTGATCACAAAGCACTGCCAAAACACCAACAGACTTCAACAGAGTGTGTGGTAAATGTGCCACAACAATCTGTTGAGGTAATCTGAGTGAATGGAGCCTTTGAAATCCAGAGTTACTCTGCAGATTAGAGGATCGACACACTTCTGGTTTGTGTGTCACACAGGTTCAAAGCCACAAAGTAGTACACACAAACAACTGAGTAACTGTACAATTTTGAAAATAGTAACAGACCTTAACAATTAAAACGAAGAGAAAACACAATATAGGAAAGACATATTTTGACTAACATGCTCATAGATTGTCTTACTGTGACATAGATAAAAAAAAGTTTGATACCAATGAAGCATGAGTCAACGATTTGCAAGTTAGGTAAGCATGACGTCTAGAAACAAGGGGACAACAGCTAGCCTAGTTCAGTTGAAATAAAATATGCTCAATGCTGTGGTTAGACAGTAGCTAACAAGTTCTTTTTTTTTTTTTTTAATTGAAAAAAATGTTTATTGTCTTTTAGGTTGGTGTTAAATCACTGAAAATGATAATGAAGTGTCATATTTGCTGCAGTTACATTGCTTGCAACCTGGGTAGAGCAGTATGACATTATGACATCTTTAATACAGTCTGCATATGGTCAATAATCACAGATTGGTTTGTTTTCTTGCCGTGTCTTCCAGGAGTCTCTGCTATAGTCATTTTGTCTTTCATGGAAACATTTCAAGAAATGTTGTTGATTTATCTCTGGTTGATTATTAGACTGAAAAGCTGGAGATTTTGGTTGCCTGTGTGGCCTAGTGATTAGCACGCACGCCCCTTAAACAGAGGCTATCGTCCATGGAGCGAAAGGCCCGGATTCTGATCCAACCTGTGGCTCAGCTCCCACTTGTCATTCCCCTCTCTCTCTCTCCCTCTCTCCCTCTCTCTCTCTCTCTCTCTCTCTCCCTGATTTATGATTCTAGCACAGTCTTTAAAAAATAAACATTGCTGAGATTTATTGAGAAGTTTATAAATTGTCTTACAAACATCGTCTAGTGACCAGCAAGAGGTAAAGGTGCGTAAAGATGTTGATTTAGATAAACTACAAAACAACATATTCTCAGTGTAAGTCAGTTATTGCATACACAAACGTCCCCCTCAAGACTCACAAACACACACACATACACACACACACACACAACCACTGAGGGCTATAAACCATGTACTCTGTCCACAAACACACACACACACACACACACACACACACACACACACACACACACACACACACACACACACAATATACACACACACACGACACAGGTCTTGAGATAAGGCTGACCGGTGGTAATTGTGGTCTCTATTACAGTAAACGCTCTTCTCCCTGTGTAAACCACAGTAAATTACATCCAGATGGGAGATTAAAGCTTGCTGAGTAGACGGCAGCCCCAAGCGCCACTGCTCCTCCTCCTCCGCAAGAGGAAGGAGAAATCCATATTTCCTGATTGCGATTGCAACCTTCCCCTGGGTCAGGACATTACAACTAGAGAGAAATACCACAACAATGCAAAAAACAGCCTTATCACTCAGCAGGCCACTGAAAATGTATGGCCTTGCATTTAGACAGCTGAACAAAGAAACGCAGAAAGAAACGGTTTGATCGCTACTGACTGAGATGTATATAAAACAGAGTCTCTTAAATTCTGAGAAAGCTTTACTTGATCTTTGTTGTTGTTTGTTTTATATTTTATAAATGAATATGAAATTCAACCGTAAGTAATGTGACCTCTATACACTAAATAAACAAGAATTTTGAACACAAAACCCAGACACGTGTGTGAAACAGATGGCCACACTCAAGTATTGTTTTGCTGCTGGTAATGATGTTAAGGAAACACCTGTTAAATGTCACATTCTCACACAAACACACACAGACACAAGTGCAAAAGTTTAACTCTGAGACATCGGAAACGAGTTTGGCTACATCTATGTCTTTAAGGAATACGTCCTATTTCATTACAGACTCAAAAGAATTTCATAACCTCACACCAAAGAGGCTTTTCATTTGTATCGTTCACTGAACATTTTTGGAGTTGAGGAGTCAGGTGTTTCTTCGCCGAATCACTGAATAAATTCAGTTCAGGTTTGGTTTTGTTGGTGCAAGATTTGAAGTGCACATTAAATATGCATCATTGTGGGCAGGAGGCAACAAGTACTGCACATTTTGGCACAGTTGCAGTTTAAACACACTCCTACATCCTACAATGAATGGACATGCAGACTGTTTAGGAATGTGGGCAAAATATTGAGTGTTCAGCAGTTATATAGTATTCTTCATCAGACAGTATTAGTGACAAGGTTACAGAGGGTTTACTATTGTTCCAAAGAGCCCGGGTACTTCCACCCTCTTCCATACGGCATGTGTGCACTGTTCAGTTAAAGCAATGAATAACATATTATTTAGATCACATTAATGGAACATTAATCATTCTCAAAGAAATCTTGAAGCCATTTACTGCTGACATTGCTGACATTTATAGTTTATGACTTCATGAATTATTTCGTACTCATCTGTTGATTACACACATTCATGCTTGTACTTGACCTTCACCTACAGTAACATTGTTCTGATTTCAAAGTGTGTGCAGGTTAAACAGTTTGTTTAATCACTCATAATCCAATAAAAGTAAAGATTCCTCTTAATGTGGATGACATTTACCTTATTGTGTCTTGTCTTTCTTTAATACCATATCTACAGTCCTACCTATTTTATGGTTAAGTGGACACAAGCCATGAATGTGATGTTGTTCTTGAATACAATGTTATCCCTCAAACTGAGTAAATGTGAGAATAGAGGAAGAAAAGACAGCATGCAGGACCACAATCATCATCTGCTTTGTATATGCAGTAAATCCCTGAGCAGAAAAAGATGGAACTAACCCTAAGTGAACGTGAATGATTTCATGAGTCACAGCGTCTGATGACAACAGTTGTCAGGGATGAACATCATCATTATCAATTAACACCATGTGGGTAATGAATCGCAAATACAACCTTTTTTTTTAAGTAGCATTTCCAACCACATATATGTCAACACACACATATCTACCAAAAGAGTCTCAATTTGTCAACAAGGCTTAAAAAAGGGCAGCAATTAGTGTCCATTGACAGACAATTTGGCATTAAGCATTGAGTGAAATGAAAAGTAAGAGGAGGACCCAGTATAAGGTTGATGTATCTCACTGTCAGTTTTCTCACAGTTCAGGTTTTCACGTCTTATTTAACCTGCTGAAACTTAAGGGCCCTTGATTTTATCACTCATATTTTTTATGAGCAAGCCATGAGCTGATTATCAGGGTAAGCATAGATGTGGCTATCCCATGCCTTTCTCACACACTCTGAAGTCTGAAATAGCTGCAAACTCTTAGAACAGAGAATCAGGATGGATTTGGGGCTTTTTCCCCTCCAAACTCCAGAGCCCAAGATTCGATGTGTGAATGTCAGTCTGGCTGAAATGGAACTTCTGAATCAGAATCAGCTTTAATGACCAGGTATGTATGTTTAACACTCAAGAAATTTAACTAGTAAAGGAATTCTATAAGATTTTTGCAAAAATCTGGGAATAAATTCCTTTCCAATAGATTTCTTCTTCTGTCTTATAACACATATAAAAACATTTAAATCCAACTTCTGTAGGAAAATGTGTGAGAGCGGCTCAAAGTCTGGGTAGCTGGAATAGTGCCTTATTGGTACTGTATACTTAGGTGAAAATTTGAAAATGCTAACTGTTCCTTTTGGTAGCTTGTGAGGGGTTAAACTAGGGGTTCTTAAGGATTCTGAATCCATTGCAAAAAAAATATTTTTTCCAAAAAATCCACTTCTTAGGGGAAAAATGGCCACGCCCACTTTTACATGTAAATTTACAGTAGCTTTGTATGTTGATATTAATATCTCAAATACTAGTTAAAAAACACAGCACCACATTGTTTAACATCTTAGGGTCCAGGTCTAAGTCTTCTCCACACTGTACTGTTCTTAAAATGGGGATTGGGACCCCTGGGGGCTCGTTAGACACTGACAGTGGGGTCGTAAGATGCTTTCCAATACCCAATACAAAAGTTGAATGATCTAAAATAGCATTTCTTACCCATTATGGTGGAAAATAAAACATTCAAATATTAGCTTAATTTTAACGAATGGTTAAAAAATGGTTAACATGGTTAACAGTGGCAAAGTAATGTTTTTGCTTCCCATAAGTGAAACAATGTGTGTCTGCTGTTCCCATACAATTAAAATGTGACACCTACATAAACTGAGTATCTGTTTAGGATATGTGAATGTCAACACAGTGCTACAGTTTATACATTATATTATATACAGCCTTTTTTATATTACAATGCTGAAATAGAGACAGTGGGGGTTCCCAGTCAGAGTGGGAACCTCTGCTCTACGGCTTCATTGATACAGTTCTTACAAGTCATACGTTTACCATTTAGCTAAGACTGTGCCCAAAGACAGTGCCCCACCTCAGGAGGAAATCAGAGACTGAATGGATGCAAGAGAATGAGTTACTTGGCATTATGTCCGGCTGTCCAATGGCCCATCCACTAACAAGTGTGGCACAAGTCTCTGAATAAGTTCTCAGCTTTGTACTGTTCTGGCACTTTTTCCATTATGGGACTACAAAATACAGTCATGCTAATCATCAGAGAGCAGAACAGCTTTTTGTTAATTCACTGCCAGCCAGACAGTTAGAAAACTGGCCTGAAGTTCAATTCATTAAAATGTTTTTGGCCTGACATGATTTCAGCTTTTTGTCCCCATTTGACATTCAGATCTACTGAGATAAAACAAAGCCATGTTCATGCTGAAAGGAAAGAGCAAAAGATTGTAAACTCTCCTGCCAGTTTTATTTGATGCAGTGCCATGACTTTATGTCAGACCAAGCAGCTTGCAAGTCTCTCAGCTGCAAACTTTTGAAACTAACCATTCAAACGTAATGAAGATTCCTCTTTGGAAAAAAAAACCCATACCATGTGAAACTTCGTTAATGGAAATCTACACTATAAACAATAAAATGAATAAAGATATCATCATTTAGGAGAGAGAAAAGTCCCTGTTAGGGAAACTGGCTTGAAAAGTAAAGTGCGTCTGTAATTACAAGCTTAGTGTGCTTTGCCAAATATAACAGTGAGTCACTTTGCATCAAGCGTTCCAGGCAGAGGGATGCAGTTTGTCACGTTTCATCTTATGAATGAGAAGAGCAGGATAGAGCTCATTCAAAAGGTGTCGAGGGACAATCATTATCGCTCATTAACATACTTTCACTAACTCGATTAAGACCATTACAATGTCACATACTAGCCTATGAATACTCGAAAAAAATTGCATTATTGTTTTTTTTTTTTTAAGAAGTAACTTAGACCGAATTAATTGAGTTAAAGTATTGAAATCGTTATCATTGCTGTACTTTTACATTCAATTGACAGACGTTCGATTCGATATTTCCTTAGTATAAAGTTTCACTTTACATAACTTCCTACCTGTGCAGGTGAGAGCAGCAGATAAAGCGTCACCGCAGTCTGGATGACAAAACCGACTTTCATTTCGTGATGTCTGCGAGTGAAAGACGGTGCTGGTGTCTCCCGATGCGTACAACGAAACAATTCAAACAAAGTCCCAAACAACGCAGACAACAGAAAAGAGATGCTGACCGGGAATTTCCGAGTCATCCGCTCCCGGCTGAGAATGAGAGCAGTCACGTAGCTCCTCTGCGCGCGAGTGTAACCTGATGATGAGGAGTGCGTTTTGTAATGAATCAGGCCCCAGAGGCGTACTGGATTAGAAAAAATACAGTCAAGAAGAAATGGTTTAAAGCTTCAAATTAAAAAGAAGAATTAAAGCACACACGTTGCTTTCAAGTCTGCCATTTTGCCAGAGCATTGTTCCTGAAAAAAAAAAAAAGTTTAAAAAAAAAAAAAACTTTTTAAAAATCCCAAATTCGCTCCCAACACTTCAGTCCTTCTCTGAGCTCCAACCTGCAGGAAAAACACACTTGCCACTAATAGCCCCGGACTACCTTTTCACAGGCTGACCATTTAAATCTCCTCCCCCTGTTCTGTGTCCTCCTCTCTGCTTCATCTGCCTGCACAAATCTCAGCCACTCGTTCTTCTTATTTATGGCCACATTAAGCTGTGACAAAACAGTAATTTATGGGATGCTTTCAATGGTTATCACATAGATAGTGCCACATGCTACTGATGCTGTGTTTCTGAGTTCTAGACTATACAGCACGGTTCAGGTGATTTATGCAGGAGAATACAGAGAAACTCAGTACTGAGTATTTGTGTGTGGGCTATTCAGGCAAGGTAAACATTTAGCGATCCTTTTTCTTTGGTGACATGCATTGTAAACTCATTGCTTGGCTCTGGGATGCACAGAGATTTTCCTCTGACGTTTGAGTCAAGTTTAAAGAGACAAAAAAAAGGAAGATTCCATGACTGTTGACACATAGAGATTATCTTCAGTGTGGGACTTCTGTGTTTGGAGAAAGCCTGGAACGAAAGGATTCCGTGTGGGCTTCCACACATTCCTTTAACACTGTTGAATAGCTGCTCTTGCCTCCTTCTATTGTACAGACCACACTCAGGAGTGTGTAGTTTCTAAACATCTCAGACACTTCAGGCAGAATGAGACATCCCCCATCCCTATTGTGCTGGATAGAGCATCAGAAAGTGCAAACAATCAGGGTTTTGAGAGACATTTCCTCTAATTATGCTGGGCAGCATCATAGTAGTTTTGGGCTAAATTGTATCTCTGCGTGGCAATGATGGATGCTGTGGAAAATTCAGGGAGACGACAGAATGGACGCAAAGCAAACTATATTCTTCTTAGGAACATGACTCTGCAATTACCTCTGTTTTAGCTCTGTTTCTCCAGCTGTGCTATCATAGTCTGGGTGGTGAAAGTTTTATTTTACAACAGTATCAATCTTCTCTTTATTCACTGTCTTGTTATCTTCTTGCAGCAGTTTGTTAATTCTAAGGACCAAAAATTGTTCAAGTTGTTTTCGGCTTCTAAGAGAGCAAACACTTTTAACCTGAAGCCAAAGTTAAACTGCAGTGAACTGATTTAGTTCAAGTATTGTTCTTTTTTTTCTCCTTTTTTTTTTTTAAAGTGAAGAAAGCTAAACGTGGCGCTAACAAAAGTGAACAGGCCGCAATGGCACAAAAGAATTCGGTTTGGTGAAGCAGGCTTTGCATACAAATAGCAGGACATTTCAGAGCATAAACTGCAATAACAAACGATGTACAGCAAACAACCCATAAAGCCAGAAAAAAAAAAAAAAACAGCAGTAAAGCACAACATATCAAGCCACCACAACAGATTTGTGTCAGTGTGTGTGAAGTTGCATTCTTTCTAAATGGGCTACAAACTGCAGCTAATTGCTACAAGTGTTGCTGTGCGGAACAGCCAGAGCTGATTGCTGCCCATCCTCTAACCGTCTGCTCAGTGATCTATCTGTGTTTTTTTTAGTGCCAAATGAGAGCACACCAAATGTTTTCACCATTAATCCATGCTGACAAGCGACAAGACAAGTAGACTGGCTTGACTGATAGTGATATTCCAGAGGACGATGGATAGCTGTTGCCATATTATGAAAAACCTTGAAGCTGCTCAGTGACTTTTGCAATATCCTCAAAGTTGAATATCAGTAGCCATGAGTCATAACATAGAAAAGGACCTCTGTATCATGTCAAAGCTTAAATTAAAGCTCTCGCCATTTACTGTAACTTCCTAAATCAAGTCTTAAAAGCACTAGTGTTAGGGGTCTGCATTCTGCCTCTGTAGATAGATGTGATCTTGTTTATTGCTGATGAGAAAAAGACTTATTTCAAGTTTCAAGATTATACAAATCCACAAATACAAAAACTGAGCCAAATGAATGAGCCCTTGCCGTATGCAGTCTCTTGATATTGTGATGTCCTGTTTCTGTCAGGAACTGGAGAGCTAAAGTATGCACATTTTCCTTCTTTTCTGTTGACCCATCATTTCCCAAATTGCTGAAAAAAAGGTAAACGGATGAACAACATTGATGCTGTCCATTCATCATTGTTGGAGCAGCCTCCACAGTGGGGCCCTCAAGGGGAAGGTAGGAGCAGGAGAGCCCCTCGCTGTGAGGACCTCAGGATAGTTAGAGCCCTAGAGGTGAGAAAGGTATTTCTTGTCTGTGTGCTATGATTTAAATCAGTGGATTACGACTAAAAACATAAAAACAAGCTACAAGCTAAAGTAATAAAATATCATTGAGCAGACAACTTGAGCAGGGGGGAGATGATGTAATATGATTTTGGTCACGATGGACCACCTGGATAGCCGACCCAAACAGGATACGACAATTTTTAACACCAGACCCTTACTTCCTGCCATTAATTAAACAGGACATGCTATGAATCTCTTCTTCCTGCACTGACTGTATTATTGTAAAGAAAACTATATTTAAATAAGTGGTAAATAGGAAGTGCTCCAGCCATGAGTAACACGCTGCTTACGGTTGGCTAAGGTGATTTCTATTACATCACAACAAGTTCTTTCATTTAAAACATGTCGAATCCTGTTTACACTTCCACACCACGTTGACGTGGTCTGTTTTTGTTGCAGCCTTTTTTTGTTTCAAGGTTCAGGTGTCATCCTGTTTTCATGCTCAGTCTGCATATGTTTGCATTGTTTCATTCTGTAGGAAGCAAGTTAGCATGTTAACAGACAATTACAAGTTATTTTAGTCTCAATGTATCATGAATCAGTCACTGCAGAACTCTCCAGATACGTTTTATCTGTATGCAGCTGTCTTGGAAATCACAATGGCAGTCAGTTTTATTAGAAGTAGGCTACTAAAGTATTGCTTTATTATGTCACAAAAAATATTCCCAGTTCTTCTGTTTATTTTGAAGAGCAATTTCTAGCAAACCATATGCCATTTATGGGTTGTTGTTGTTGTTGTTGTTGTTGTTGTTGTTGTTGTAGCTTTGCAGTCTTGTATCCTACAGCTTTGACTTTCTGTGAAATAACCAAATACCAAAGATTGCATGAAGTAAGAATGAAGTTAGAGCAAAACAATGGCTAGCGTAGCATAGCCCTTGGGTCTCCAAAAGATTGGTTGCGAGTAACTTTCACTATAGGTCTCCAAGAGGTTCGTAGACTGTGTAACCTAAGTGCTTGAATCCCCCCCCCCCCCCCTTTAATTCAGGGAATCACATAGATGTCCCACCCCTCATGTATAAAATTACAATATAGATGTATCAGCTGTATGGTTTGTAAACAAGATCTGTCTTTAACTTTACCTATCACAGCAACTTACATTGAGAGGTCCGGTCAGTTTTGCTGTATGTTGAGTTTATGTGTTTAGCAGCCAAACAGGCCCCCTCCCAAATGCTGAGAAAACATGCTATTTTCACAATTAAGGGGAAGAAGTTTTTTTAATGTATGTAAAGGACAGGTATCTGTGCCTTATCTGAGGTAATATAGAGTGTCACACTAAAGTCCACAGTATCATTGCATGAGAATAGGTGAACATCCCAACAAAGCAAAAGAAGCCATTCAGCGGCAGCAGTGAAGAAGGGGGTCATTCGGGTTCATAAAAGTGAGACGGAAATAATATCCACTATGACTGATGTAAAGCTTGGTGCTAACACAGCGCCACATTGAGTGTCTGTGCTTCTTGCATATGCAGTGTTGCAGCTGGAGTGGGACATGACATTTCATACTGTTTAAAACAAAGAGTTAGTCTCAGTGATATCACTTGTTGGTTTCTGAAGCCCAATTTTGAAGCCCGTCAATAGGGGTCCCAACGCTGAAAATACTGTCTCAACGAAACTTTCCATCAAAAATACTAACAGACAAAGAGGTGCATCTGCTGTCAAAATCCACATTTTATTCTGGGGTGTGTATGGGACTTTCGGGGTTTTGGAGACAGCTGTGTGTATCAATTTGTTTTTTTTCCTATGTTATGTGAATAAGCAAAAGCAATGTGATGCACTTAAAACTCATCCACTTTCATGTTTTTCAAAGTATGACTAAGATGAAAAAAGATTGGAGACCCCTAGGCCTAATCTACAAAAGACTGAAACAATGAAGGGAAAGACCTGCTCTGTCAAAAGTTCAAACATATTCTATCAGCCTACAATGAAGCTCTGTTAGTATTGATTTTGTTACTTTAAACATACAGATTATAGTAAGAGATGTTTTGGCTAAATGTGTGCCAAAGCTATTTTTGTGAAAAGAACAGATGAGTGGATAGTTGTTAAGGCACATGGGCTACAACGTCCTTTTTAAACCACAAATTGTGTATTTAACATTTCAGTTTGGATTATGCTGAAGTGTTTATTGGTGAGCTTTAGAGGTGTTGGTATGCTGATTTCCCCTTCTTAAATTCTTTAAGATAAGCTAAACTAATCACCTGCTGACTCAAGCCCCTTACTTAGCGTACGGATGTCGGTGGTATCAATTTTCAAGTTTCAAATTACAAGAGAAAATATAAAGCCATATTGTGTTTTTGAGAGCAGATGTAGTCACCTAATTGTTTTGCTAACAATAACATACAGACGAGTTAAACTCTTACTAACATCCCAGACAAACAGACAGGAGATAGTTCAAAGATTTCTAATGCCCATAAAAAACTGAGTGAGGGGATCTGGAGCACAGCAGCTGCAGCTCTTCGAGAGGAAGCACAGTGTTTGTCTAAGATATAATTTCATCACCTCTACAAGCATGCAGTTGGTAATACACTGTAGAGAAAGAAAAGCAACACTGAGAGTGAGTTATCATGGCTACAAGTACTTGTTTCTTGTGTCATTTCTGGTTGTAAAAGCCGTTAGCTTTATAAATGAAGAGCAAGTAGTGTAAATTGTGCTGAAGTGGTCCACAGTCAGAGAGCAGGTTATAACTCAGGCCTGTGGTGATACTCTAAACTCCATTAAGAGGTCCCACATGTGGAGCACATTCTCAAGTTCATGGGTGGACGCTGTTGGTGGTGGTTCAGCCTAAGCCATTAAACAGACAAATGAGATGTTTTTAACATCTCTCTCATGTTCAAACATTTTCATTAAATTATAAAAACATGATCATGTCAAAAATGTAAATAAAATGTACATTTATGCAATCCCCAGCAGGTGTACTGAAGCAATCCTCGGATAACTCTGTAAACACAAACCCTTGAACACTAGTGGATGTTTTTCAGTTTTCTGACATGTTAGCCAAAGAGGTAAAGGAGGTTGACACTAATGGAATAAACCTTTTAATAGTAAATGTTTGCTCTGAGATTGATTGGAAGCTGGCTTGGACATTTAAGTAAACATGAGCTCAATCAGGCAGCGAGATTTGTTGGACAGTAATCGCTCCTCAGTGCTGTTGTTTATTTTTATTTTTTGTGTAAGAAAAAAAGCTCACATTTGTTTATCCTCCCTCAGGAACTATATGTAAGACTTTTAAAAGGTTTTCTCAGAAAACATTAGCATTAGCATCAGCCACAGTCACAAAGTGAGTCCAATATATAGTTACTAACAGAAGCACATGAACAAAAAAGCATTACACTTAAACTTACCACTGAGCTCAAATGAATGTTTTTGTAGCAATGAACTTAAATTTTAATGGCTGTCTTTGCAATGGTGCACGAAACAAACCACATTAAAGGATTACACCAATACTTTAAAAACAGTATAATTTAAGGCTGAGAGTTAGAAGAGAAGATCAATACTACACTAGTAATTGTTGGGTTGACATGAGTAACCATATGGTTAGCCGAGCTTAGCTTAGCAATAAGGGAAAACTGCTAGACTTGTGCAAAGGTTACAAAATCCATCTATCAATGTTTTTGAGCACGTTTTCTCAATTATACTATGGATTGTTTGCTCTGGAATCATGGACCAATTTGTTTCAATGCTACATAATTACCTCAAGTTTGGGCTGTATTTACACAGGGATATTTACAGGTAGACCAAAAGTGATGATGCACGAGTGCTCTTTAATTGGTCAGAATTTCTTGTGGGAAGCCCCCTGAAAGTAAATAAAGACAAATTGACTCCTGCTTTGCTGTGGCTGCTCCAAAGCCTCTTTCCAATTTCAAAATGGTCAGACAACGACATGGTTTTATGTTGGTTCTGGTCATTGGTTTAAAGATGTTTACATTCATCACTGTAGGCAAATGATACAGTTTGAAAATGAAGTGCAACTGTGGCTCCAAAATAATATGTTGATGTACTAGAGTCACTGAAGGTGCTTCACAGTTCAGCAAAAGGTACATGTTATTCATCCTAAACCACAACCTACTGATGATTTATATTGTAATCCGACCAAATCTCTATGAGCAACTGCATCTCCTATCAAGTCCACGTCTGTCCACAATTTATCGTGCTGCTGTTAGGGTAGTGAAAGCCAAAATGCACTGCGCAACTGGCTGCCTGAGCTTGTTTCATCCAAAAAAAAAGAAGAATGCTTCCTGCAATTAGGTCATATTGCTGTGGGTTCATGTTCTTACTATAAAGGAACCAAACCAGAATCAGGAAAAAACGGTCTTGGTATGGTTGTTTTGTCTGCTCCAGGGTTCGATTGACAGCTTTAATATGAAAGAACAACACAAACTTAACAAACGGACCCGTGTTTGTATCAACTGAATCGCAGTCGAGGTGTGAAAACGGCCTTTGAAAAATATAACTGACTCAAGGATTCTATGCTCAAAATGTCAAACGTTTAGATCCAGGTCTTCTTAAACCCACAAAGACACATCTTCATAGGCAGAGATATGATGGTGAAATAGGCTATGGTCTTTCAGAGGACGAGCCCTGAAAGGAAGAGCACAGAAGTAGGCCATGGCTCAAACAAGTGTTAGGTGAAGTTCATCTGTGTTCAAGTGTTTACACAAACTGCAGCCAAGCAAAATTGTGTGTGGAGATTTATTTATTTGTAGGGAAATGTATTTACTCAAATGACTATAGGTTGTAGAACAAAGAACAAGAAAAATGGGAGCAGGGCAGGGAGCAGGTGGGTGGAGGTCAAAGAGCAAGGGAAAGTTAATAACTTGAAATAATAAATAATAGAGCCAACTGATGGGAATTTGGCAGCAGCGCCGTTCATGACAATCTGTCAGCTAACATTGGTCCTGAAAAGCTCCTCATTGCTTGATGGCTACTGTCCACTTCCTGGGACAAGAGAGATCATTACCTCACACATTGTGCATGTTTGTTCTCCTTTGTACTTCTGCAATGAAGTGTCAGGACTTGAGGTGTTGCTTGGAAAAAAAACACCTTTATATAAAGTCAAAGGAAATGCAGCAGAAAAAAGATTTTTGATCATTTATATTATAACCTTAAAGAAGTTTAATTCATCACGTCCTTGCTGAGAGAGATGCCTGTTAAGCCCTTTTCTTTTTATTTTGTGATTAGAGCCCGTCACACAGAAAATTCACAAACAACCGATTATTTCCACTATAACTTTTAACAACACCACACACAATTTCGCTGTATGCTGATGATACCACTTGGTCTTCCTTCGTCTTATTATAATTATTTTCTTCTTGTTTTTTTTTTCACTACAATATGCTGGTATTGTTTTCCGAGTGCTGTACCGGTTTACATTTATAAACAATAAAAAGTTGTTCGCAAGAAAACTAATATTATAACTTGAATCTATGAGTTGAGAATTGGTTTTCTCTGACAAATCAGTTTCTGTTTGCAAAGGAAACATTTTAGCTACACTGGCAGAAGCTACAGTTTCCATTACCCGAAAAGAGAAAATAATCAAATAAATACACAGTTTCCAGGATGCTGCTGCTGCTGAGTCTGTGAGAAATAAGGAGCAGTCAGAGGGGGTTATTTTCTAGCTCTGCAGTTGCTTTTGTCAAAGCAAAGAAACAAACCCTTGACCAATCAACTATTAGCCAAAAAACATTTGTTTCTTACAGGTTCAGTGATTGAATGTCAGTGGAATTCAAGTCCAAATAAAATCTGACCACTGATGTTGATCTTCAAGTCTTTCACAGCTCTAACTTTACACCATAAGACCCTTTCAATTTCCTCATTACATTTACAGAGATTTCACTAATGCAGCGTACTTGGCTAAAGGATCTGCAGCAGAGCCGAGACTCTTACTGTGACTGTTTTCCAGTATGTCTCTGATGTAGAACAGGACATTAACCCCGTCTGTAAAACTGTGCTATCAAACATGATTATAGGCATGATAACCTTGAAACAATCAAAACTGCCTTATAGTGAATGCGTTTTACCTTTTTAATGATCAGCTTTGGAAATGATCAAGGGCTAGTGTTTGACATTTCCCGCAGTAACAATAACAAAGGCAGAACATGGGTCATGTCTGGGAGCAGATCAGGCATCGTGGGGCTTAGAAAGTGTTGTGATAAGCTTTGAACCATCGTAGAACGATCTGGTGTTGAATGAATACAGACCTCGAACAGGTTCCCAACACACCCAAAGCTCTGAACCAGTGAAAATGTGCAGCACTAATCAGGAGAAAATAAACAGACCAGCACCCCCCGGCATTGTGCTAACAAGAGGAATGATGGCAGGATGGCAGGATGGTGAGGCCTAAACATCATGAAACACTGACAGTTAAGTTTTATTTCCTGAATTATAAGAATTTCTGAATTTCCAACAAAGTAAGACCAGCTGCATGTGGAGGCAGCGGTCACATTTTTTAAATAACCGCTGTGTGTTTTGGGGGTGCTTTGCAGGTTCACCCACTCAAATGGGTTCCTCTGGATTAAAGCCAACAAAGCCTAAGGGAGCCTGCCTACAAATGGAGAGCCTCGGAGGAGCCGGCATGCTCTGTCTGGGGGAGTCCATCCTAATCTCAAGGATCGAGGGAATTTTCCCATCGAGATGAGAAGCAGATGTCTCTCTGCTTCTGTCTCGCCCTTGTGCTGCTGCACCAACTCTGTTTCAGTCAGACCTGGCCCTCTATCCCTCAAGGGACAGGGGGAGGAACATGAGCACCATGGGAAGGGTGGCGGTCCCCTAGCCGGATCACATGACCAAGGAGAAACTACATTAAGTACAGAGCTGTGAGCTCATGGAGCCGGTCCAAGATCTCCCAACTTTCTCATGGAAAAACACAAACAACATTCGATAACAACGTCATGTTTGGGCTATTCCCACTTCAGATGAAGCAGTTTTAGTAACTGTCTTTTAAAAGTCAACTCAGGATACCCTTTTGTACTCAGTGTTGATGTAGGTTGTGACCCCTGACTTGTGGCAAAAGTATCAGAACAGAGACACTGTTCAACTTGTCCTATCCTCATCAAGCCCCTGAATTTCACAATAAATCTTCAGACTCTTAAGCTCGTCTTCCTGCACCTGCAGCTCCTCAAAGGTCCTGGATTCATATTCCCTAGAGCCCAAGCCCTTGACTCCTGTGGCTCAGTTCTGACGTGCATACTCTGGCTCTCAGTGTAAACACACAGAGACCAACTGTGGGCCAGTCAACGAGTGTTTGGTGGTGTACAGTAAACAGATAGATAGGAGGAGGAACAGGAGCTCTTAGAAGAGATGAGACTTATTGACTTTCCTGAGGTGGGAGAGTAAAGGAATGGAGACATGCAGGCTTATATGGAAGCCTGTTTATTGTCCATGTTGCTCTGCCATCAGCCAATATAAATTGTTTGGTTTGAGACTATCGAGGAAACTTTGATCTAGAACAGCCTAATGATCATTCCTCAACCAAATCAAATACTGACTCACATTTAACCACAAGTCATGAGCTGGTTACTGAAACCCTCAAAGGGTGTTTGATACTGCTACTTACCTGTGTCTGTTGTCCAAGACAATAAACAAATAGATGTTATTGATATTTTGACAAGTAAAATAATAACTGGAATAGATAAAAGACCTCTTAATTTTGAAAAAGCATGTACATGTACAAAAGCTGCAATTTGACATTAGCTAGACTGATGTTAAAATGATGCTACAATCTTTTAGCATTTCTGCAACATTCAAACTCTGTAACCTAAGGTTCATGAACATTATAGTAGGTAGGCATCTAAAAAAACCTGAGAAACTATTTTAAATCTTAGCCCATAGATTGAATTGTAAGTTTCTGTAATATGTCTTCATAGTTGGTGTTTGAATTGTGCATCACTGCAAAAAATTACACAACAAACTATCCAATCTATCCAACAAACTAGCGCAATCCAATCATAGAACTATTCACATGGCAGCTCGACCTCTGTTAAGACATTAAACATCATATTTGCAAATGAATATTGGTCTTCGCCCTAATTTTTGTGGATGTTTAATTTATACATTTATCTTCCACCAACTTTGACTGATACAAGCTGGAGTGTACACTATTGTGTTCAGTTTTGCATTTGTAAAAGATAGAGATCAACCTTTATCTGAACCTGACTTTTTTTGTTAGAGTGTGTTACAGTTATTTGTTCTTTAGAACACCAGAAACATCTGGGCGTTACACAAACAAGGTTCAGAGTTATAAGCTCGAGACCCCATTAGCAATCCTTATCGTCTTGATAACATTCCTCTAAACAGCTCACCTCTCTCTTCCCCAAACATGAGTCTCCCAAATCTCTTTGGAAATGAACATATTTTAAATATTTTCATGAGACTTTAATCCCTTTGCAGTGAGAAGTGCCAAATATTGATGTCAATTAAAACCACACCAATCAAATCTAGAAAATGTGGATGATAAACTCTGCATAGCTGTACTAATGTTATAATGAGCAAAGCAGAATGCACATTTGAGGGTGAAGTCTGAGTCATGGTAAAAAGGTTACTGGGAAAGATTAGTGAGTCTGGCGGTGTTAATAAGGCTATGTTTACATTCAGCGGCTCCGTGTTTAAGCAGACCTGAATGACCTGGGATTAACGGGAGGCTAGTGGTGGCTCGGTGATGGACACACACAAGCACACCAAGCACACCAAACACCCCCCCCCCACACACACACACACACACACACACACACACACACACACACACCAATAAAAAAGTGGTGCCAATAAGGGTTTGATGGCTGTGTGTGTGTGTGTGTGTATATATATATATATATATATATATATATATATATATATATATATATATATATATATGAGATGCTTTATTCTTTTCTTAGTATACATTTAAAATTAGGTTTGTTTTTGTATGAAATGTGTTTTTCCCTCTAAGTTAATTTAGTGCGAAGCTTTAGCTTTAGCTTTGTCATATCTCGCCACAGGAGTCGAGAAGGAAGTTTTATGTAAACGGCAGTGTCGTTATGTTGTACAGAGCCGTGAGGTCCTCTTTTAAAAGAAAGGAAAAATATCTTAGATGATAATATAAACGAGGGAGAGGATATCCTAATTTGTCACACATTTATCCAGGAGTTTGACAATCATTATCTGTCTTTGTTCCTGTGATCAGAGGAGAGTCACACTCTTTTGTTTACACCTGAACCTGTATTCTCCCAACACACAAAAGCGAGCACTTAGCACTGACCTAATCCATCATTCTGACATATTTTGGAACTGAACAATTGCCACTCTGCTCTAATGTTCCTCTGTCTAACCTTGGGGGTGCCTCCACTCACACACCACTACACCTGTGTGTAAAGAAACACCAGCCCACAGGCACCTGTGCAGCCGGCACGCCACAGATGGAGAGATTAATCACATAGTGGATGAATGCTGGTGATTAATGGGAAACCGTGACAGTGTGGTCATAACAGGCAGAAATGTATATGCGGGATGGCCTGAAGACTAAATGCTACGACAGGAGACTAAATGGGCCATTATTTGGAATGTAACACTAGGACTCAAACTAAAGGGGGGTTCCCCTGACTTTAAAGGAGCAGTCCCACATGAACAGCCTTTGATGGTGCAGTCACAAACAATTCCCCCCCCTTGACTTCTTAATGTTGTTCCCCTACTCTTCTTATTCTTCCTGAGAGGACATTCCCACAGTGAGAACACAATGAATCTATGTCCCTTATGTCATGACTACGTCCACTGTGGCAGCGGACGTACTCAGCAGCTTTACGGCTCTTGCTGAAAGGGGTAGGAGAGGGGGTTGAGGGGTAACGGGATTACCTTCCCAAGGGACCCCTCTTAGCTTTCAAAAGTCCTCTATAACTGATAAACTCTGACAAATGGGATCTGGCAAATGTTTTTTTTGCACTCATATGATATCAGCCATTAAAGTTCCATGCACTCTGTCCCCTCCCCCTTCCTCTGTGTCTCCTGGGAAAGGGGGGGGGGGCTCTTATCAATGTGAAGAAGCCACTGAAGGAAATGCCAACTTAAGTCAAGGAGTCTGCACACTGCTATTCATCTTCTGTTTGCTGTGATGAGGGATTTGGGGGCCAGGATGTCCCAAAACCATTCGGCAGGGAGACGGGTGGCACTCTGGATATTGTGTGACAGGATCTTGTACAGGATCAGATTACTGGCATTAGTACTCAGGACGCAGAACATGGAAGCAGCAGGATCCGGCTCAATACACAAGCATGGGAAATGTGCTCATGGATCTACAGACCCTTTTCATTCTGGACAGGAAACACAAGTTTGCAGATGTTAAACAGCTGGGAGACATTAGAAAGTGATACATGGGAAACAAGTTTACATCAAATATAGCATACAGTACACACACATTCACACACACTGCTGAGATTTTCATCTGTGAGAAAGAGAGATACTGTATGAAATGAATAAATTGGATATCTGAAAGGAAAAGCACATCTTCATTACCCTTTTCTGAGAAATTAATTAAACCTAGCAGTTAGAGAACATTTATTATCTCGTTAAAATGAGCTGGAAGAAAGTAGAACTCAGGAAGAGATGAGATCAACTTTTTAATTTCAAAGATTCAGCCTCATAGGAGATAAAATACTACACTCACTATCTTGTCCAAAGCAGATGGTATCTGCGATGTTGTGATGCATGCAAGCCAAGAGCCGGTCTCCAGAGTAACAAGTGAAAGACTAACAAGATATGGTCATTCTCATGAACAGACAAATGGGAGAAAAGATATAATACCATTTGGCACTTTTCTTGTCAGCTGTCACTTTTACAATAGACGTGTCTTTGATGATTAGCTGAAACAATGTGTGCTGAGAGATATCATGTTTGTTGCCAGAATCAGAAACATCTGTTACTCTGAACCATCCACTGATCTGAAAACTGAGATTTTAAGAACAAGAATTTCCTCCGTTTTTTTGTCTGTTCCGCAGTTTTTTTTGTGTGTTTTTAATTAGAACAAAATCCCTGCAGATGCATCAAACACATACCTTTCATTTTAATATAAAAAGCAAGCGACAACTATGTGACCTCAATAGTACATTCAATAGCTTCAAAGCCTTTGAAAGCAACTGACCTGTCAGGTCAGCATGATCAGTTTGGTGAAGCATTACTCTCAACATGTTTTGTAACTTTATAATGAAAGAATACAAATATTAAATTATATTAGCTACTTTTTTAAGATAATACAGAAGTAGCCATCCGGCACTGCATACATTTAGAGGTCCAGTCGTCAATTACATTGTATCATTCTTAGAAGATACAAGAAGTGCTATAGATACAGTATAGTTAGTATAGTTATCCTGTAATGAGGACACAAAATGTCTTGGAACCAATATTTTCCTTTTCAGATATGTGGACAAGTCTAAGTAGGACTGTCAAGTGATAGAAGTAGAGGACACTTCTTAGAAGACACAGTGGTAGAAGTAGAGACTGGTTCGGCCTTGTGTCAAAGTCTAGATGTAGAGCTGACCATGAAAACTCCGTATTGAGTTTTTACGAACTCCATGTGTCCAATACATACAAGGAAATTAAGCCGATCAACGACAGATGGACTGACTTTGAATTCGGACAGCATACAATATACTGTAAAGTCCAAATGTGTCGAGTGTAAACCACCAAATTACATTTGAAAAGTTCTTCTATGGAGGAAAATGTCAGCCTTTTACCTGGGGAGAATTTACTCTATTTTAATTGAAATAAGCTTTTTTGAGTCATTCTCGGTTAGTTGCAAAATATTATATAGAATATGGCTGTCCTGCTCTGTCAGAAGTAATTTTGAATTTTTGTTATTGAGACAGATTGCATTTCACTGTCTGACCATACAAACTGAGGTTTGCACTCAAATAGACTCCAGGAGACCTGGCAATCACTCCAGCATCTGAAATGACTCAAAATCTAGGTTCCCAGAATGCTGTTAAGAAATGCTGTACTTTTTTTTTGCAGATACGGCTCACTGACTCTTTCAGCTGGTAAATGTTGTTTTTCATGAAGTGCCAATGTGATCACTTTTGGCATGAGCAAGGAATTCTGTTGAATTCACAGGAAACACAGAGTCTGCAGAGCCTCTTGTGGAGAAGCTGCTGAGAAGAAGCAGACTGAGTCATCAGGCTACAATTCTGCAATTCTACAATTTATGTAACAGATTCTTTTATCCAAAGTGACCTACATCAGACAATGAGTACAACGCAAACAAGGATCTAGAAAAAAAGGAAACAATGCCAGTATTATTTCATGTGGGACATCACAAAGTGAAAACACAATGTGACATCACAAAGGGAAGTAACCCCTCCCCCAGGTGGGTGATAGTCCTACGGCTGCATATTTTTTTCTGTCCCCTGAGCCCAACTTCCCAATGTCAAAAACATAGTATCAAGCGAGGAAAGATCGAGCCACCAGTGCCCTCCCAGAGAAGGGCTCATGGGCTAACACAGCTCAATTGCATTTAAAGCAACAGAAACAGTCTGTTTAAATGCATGTTAAAATACAGGGTCTAACTGGATTTTTAGCAAGAAACTAGGATACAGACATGGTTTGGGCACCGCTGAGATTTCTTTAAACCTGTTGAAAAGATAATGTAAAGGCCAATAATTTGACTTATTTTAGTTTTCGTCTATGGTGGAGTTTTGGGGCTTTTATTTTGAAGGCTTCCTTTAACCGGAAGTGCGGTACAACGGTAGCTATGGCAACAAACGCCAGTAAAAAGACGTTGATGGAGAGTTAAACAGTACAGAAACTTTAAAGAAAACAGTGTTTTGGCATCAGTCAATTGGGGAACAAGGTTGGTACAATTACATAAAGAATATTTTAGTTATGTAAATGTTTATTACAAATGTATGACGTTCTGTAAAGTTAAGGAAGGAAATTAATGAGCTGCTCAGTTAAAAAACGTTTGTAATTATTGTTTGTTTTTTGCTCAGCTCTTACGTTGATGAATGACACCGACGGACATTAAAGGCATTTATCACCAGTTCTGGCCTTCTTTATATTGACTGGATGCTACAGTAAGAGCTTGACCATCGCCACGCTGCTGCACAACGTGGTCTCAACGTTCAACTGCAATCCCGTGACGTCCAGCAGATGGCAGCGTATGGTCAGAAAGGGAAACGGTGTAAGGAAGAAAATTCGAAATGGAAGAATTAGAAGATGCATCGATGAGTCAAGTAGACACAGATGAACAGTGCACAAGTTTACAAGAAGAAACTCAGGACTTAAAGGACTCTCTTCATGATGAAGGTGAGGAGGGACAAAATGAAAGGGTTTCAATCACATGTAAAGATCAAATATCATCTGAGCTTCAAGACAAAGCCCACAGCTCGTCAGATTTACCGAGACGTTCAGAAAGGTTAAAAGTGCAAACTGAAAAGATGACAAGTTACCTAAAAGAAGAAATTGATAGAAAGGAGAAAAAACTAATAACTTATTATGAACTATGGAAAACACAGGTGCGTCAAACAAGAGTCTGGTTAAAGTCAGATATCACAGAAGAGAAGATGTCAGAGCTTGCCGACATTGTAGAACAAAAGAAAGAGGACGTGCTAAGGCTGTATTCAGAAATAAGGAACCAAGCAGCACCATCACTGGATATAAGGAGAAAGGTAGACTCATGCGAGGCAGTAACTGATGACATCATAAAGATAATTCTGTTCAGAATAAGTGGTGTTGATGGTGATTTTGATGCAGAGCGTGAAGGATTTCGTTTACGTGGCCTTTTAAAGCACGACTACGCCCTGTCTGTTTATGGCTCAACAGCAGCATCAGAACGCAGCCAGCAGTCCTTATCTTCACAGCTCACAACAAAACGAGCCGACGCAGCGGCAGAACTAGCAGCAAAAGAGGCGGAATATGAGATCGTACTTGAGGAACAAAAACAGAAAGAAAAGATAATAGCCCTAGAGGAGGAGCACAAGAAACAAATGGCAGAGTTGGAGCGCCTGAGAGCCCGAAAGGATGTGAAAACCGCCCGAGCCAGGTTTCATGCTTACGACAGGGAGTTAACACTTTTGGATGATGTACATTCAGTAAAAGGTGAACACACCCCAACACCCCAACGGACCGCACAAGAACTCCCTTTCAATTCTATGCAAGCAGCTTCCCCTAGAGACACTCATGTACATTCAGTAAAAGGTGAACACGCCCCAACGTTCCAACGGACTGCTCAAGAACTCCCTTCCAATCCTATGCAAGCAGCTTCCCCTAGTGTCGCTCAAATAGCGAAAGCAGTGCAAGATGGCTTAAATTTGAACAGACTTCCCACACCTGAACCAACAGTGTTTAGTGGAGAACCAATAAGCTTCATTGAATGGAAATCCATGTTTGTGTCATTGATTGAACAAAAGTGTATCTCAGCTGCAGATAAACTGTACTATTTGAAAAGATACGTAACAGGCCCAGCTCGCAAATGCCTTGAAGGGACTTTCTTCAGAAACGATGAAGAAGCATACAAAGAGGCTTGGAACAAACTAAACCAAAGGTACGGTCAACCATTTGTGGTCCAGAAGGCATTTAGAGACAAGCTATCAAACTGGCCTAAGGTGCAGTCTAGCGATGCTGATGGACTAAGAGCATTCGCAGATTTCATAAATGCATGCATGCTCGCAATGCCTCATGTAAGGGGGTTGCATATACTCAATGACAGCGAAGAAAACCAAAAGATGTTGCTCAAACTACCAGACTGGATAATTGCGAGATGGAACAGGCAGGTAACAAAGACTTTAATGGAGGGTGGTGAGTTTCCAAGTTTCAGTGACTTTGCCTCTTTTCTCTCATTAGAAGCAGAAGTTGCCTGCAATCCAATCACTTCCATCCAGGCACTTCATGACAGTGACAAAGGGAACACAAAGGAAAGCAAAAGAAACAAGGCAAGTGTATTTAACACAAACACAGCTGAAGAAAGTGACCAACAGACGCCAGCAAATGGCTCTCCATGCATGCTGTGCCAAGACACTCATAGGCTGAACAAGTGTCCAAACCTCCTGAAAATGTCTCTGGAAAACAGGAAGAAATATGTAAGAGACAATAGACTTTGTTACAGTTGTCTAAAGCAAGGGCACAATGCGAAAGACTGCAAGCGCCGCCTTACTTGTGAAACCTGCACGAAGAGGCACCCAACCTGTCTTCATGATGACAACTTCAGCAGCTATCTGCAAACAGAAACACATGTGAGTACAGATAACACGACTCAAGGTAACTCTCCTGAAATAGCAACAGTCATGTCACTTAATGTTGCCAGATCCGAACAAATAGTCAGCACTTCAATGATAGTTCCTGTGTGGCTGTCAACTACTACCAATCCGCACAAAGAAAAACTTGTCTATGCATTATTAGACACTCAGAGCGACACTGTCTTTGTTGATCAGGAGGTAACGCATGACCTGCAGGCAGATGTTTGTCCTGTGAAGCTGAAATTGACCACCATGATGGGTAAAAATGCTGTAATAAGTAGTGGAAAGGTGTCTAATCTCATTGTGAGAGGTTATAACTCTGCCACAGTTGTAAAGCTCCCCAATGCATACATGAAAGAATATATACCTGCCAACAGAGAACACATACCTACGTGTGAAACAGCAAAACAGTGGAGTCACTTACTGCCAATTGTAGACGAAGTCCCTCCACTCCTCAGTTGTGAGGTGAGTCTCCTCATAGGTTATACTTGTCCCGGAGCTCTCGCACCCAAACAAGTGATATTAGGCAAGGAAAACGAGCCCTATGCCATTCGCACCGATTTAGGTTGGAGCATAGTGGGCAACTCTGTTCCACGTGACCAAACGGACATGGCAAGCAGTCTCTGTCATAGAGTCACTGTAAAAGAAATCCCTCCCTCCACTCCAGCTGATGCAATACGTGCTTTGGAAGGAGATTTCAAAGAGACCGATGGAAGTGAAAGGACAGTGTCGCAAGAGGATTCAGTATTCCTCCAGAAACTTGAGCATGGCATAACGCAAACAGAGGACGGCCATTTCGAAATGCCACTGCCATTTAAAGAAAAACCAGAAATGCCAGATAACAAACATCTTGCAGAAATCAGACTAAATCAGCTCAAGCGGAAACTCACAAAGGATGAAAAATACGAACAGGATTACATGAAATATATGAGTGACATAATTAAAAGGGGCGATGCAGAAATGACTGATGACAATGGATCAGCCGGTGAGACATGGCATATACCGCACCACGGCATCTATCTTCCAAAAAAAGACACCATTGATCTTCCAGTCGGAGACCCAGAGGTGAGAAAGGGACAAACATTAAACACAGAGACTGCTGAAGTTACAAGCCTCAGTGACCGGCTCACAAAATTCTCTTCCTGGTCCCATGCTGCTAGGGCGGTTGCACGGCTCAGACGATACCTTCTCAAAGACAAATCAAAGACACTAGCCACTGTAACTGAAAGACAAAATGCAGAAATTGTGATTATCAAAGATTTACAAAGACAAACCTATCAAAATGAAATAGAGACACTAAGCAAAGGCAAACAACTTCCAAAGACCAACAAATTGTGCAACTTAGATGTTTTCTTGGACAAGCACAATGTGCTCAAGGTGGGAGGAAGGCTCCATCACTCTTCTCTTCCCAGCTCATTCAAACACCCAATCATCATCCCCAGGGAACACCATATTGCGAAACTTATAGTTGCCCACTGTCATGAAAGGACCAATCATCAGGGAAAGGGCTTCACGATGAACGAGGTACGCTCCAATGGCTATTGGATTCCAAAGTTAAATCAAATGGTTTCTTCCTACATTCGCCAGTGTGTGTTTTGTCGAAGACAGAGGAGTCCCGTGGAAGGACAAAGAATGAAAGACTTACCCCCAGAGAGAGTTGAACACTCCGCACCATTCACTTACTGTGGTATGGATGTGTTTGGACCGTTCCTGACCAAACAAGCAAGGAAAGAATACAAAAGGTATGGCCTCCTCTTTACATGCCTTTATTCACGTGCAATCCATGTTGAAATGCTAGAGGACCTATCTACAGACACTTTTATAAATGGACTCAGATGCTTTATTGCTTTGAGAGGCTCCGTCAGACAAATAAAATGCGATCAGGGTACAAACTTTGTAGGTGCCAAAAATGAGCTGAACGCAGCACAAGGTGAAATGGACACTGACAAACTGACAGCCTTTCTTGCAGAAAAACAATGCGACTTTGTCCTAAACACCCCTCATACTAGTCACGCAGGTGGAGTGTGGGAACGACATATACGGACTGTGAGAAACGTTCTCAATGCAGCATTGGCTCTTGCACCAGGTCGCCTTACCGACTCGTCCCTGAGAACTTTCTTGTATGAGGCGGCTGCTATTGTAAACAGCCGCCCCCTGACAACAGACAATCTCAATGATCCACACAGTTTACAGCCGCTCACTCCAAATCATCTCGTCACCATGAAAACTTCAACTGCTCTGCCCCCCCCAGGACAGTTTGTCAACAAGGACTTGTACGCACAAAAACGATGGCGTCAAGTGCAGTACTTGCTTGAGCAGTTTTGGTGCAGATGGAAAAGGGAATACCTGCAGAACATTATGGTCAGACAAAGATGGCACACGCCTAAAAGAAACATGCAGATTGGTGACATAATAATAGACAAGGATGAAATGCAACCACGTTCCCTGTGGAAACTTGGACGAGTTTTGGACATTGTAAAAGACATAGATGGGCTTGTCAGAAAGGTCAAAATCGGTTTTGCTGACAAACATCTTACCAAGAAGGGTCGGCGTGTGAACAAAATGTCTATAGTAGAACGCCCAGTTCATAAGTTAGTTCTGCTACTGGAAGACTATGAAAAGTAACTCTACAATGCGGAAATTGTTTTGATGTGTGAAAGTTACAACACGTTTACAGGGTTGTTTGTTGTTGTTGTTGTTTAATGATTTAAAGAAATTATTTGTGTTTTGTGTTTATCAGTAAATAATTTGGTGGGAGTGTAAAGGCCAATAATTTGACTTATTTTAGTTTTCGTCTATGGTGGAGTTTTGGGGCTTTTATTTTGAAGGCTTCCTTTAACCGGAAGTGCGGTACAACGGTAGCTATGGCAACAAACGCCAGTAAAAAGACGTTGATGGAGAGTTAAACAGTACAGAAACTTTAAAGAAAACAGTGTTTTGGCATCAGTCAATTGGGGAACAAGGTTGGTACAATTACATAAAGAATATTTTAGTTATGTAAATGTTTATTACAAATGTATGACGTTCTGTAAAGTTAAGGAAGGAAATTAATGAGCTGCTCAGTTAAAAAACGTTTGTAATTATTGTTTGTTTTTTGCTCAGCTCTTACGTTGATGAATGACACCGACGGACATTAAAGGCATTTATCACCAGTTCTGGCCTTCTTTATATTGACTGGATGCTACAGATAATATGGGACCTTTTTGATAAAAGCTTGTTGCTCAAGCAGGGAATAGGTTTCTCAAGACTTTGACGTTTTAGCATTGTTCTGTTATTTACCAAAGTTATAAACGCTCTAATTCCAGCTCATAACATTAGAAATAGTGGCTTTTAATTTAAACCCCATAAGCTATGTATACATTTAAAACACTTCAGCCAGACACTTTCTCTATGTTTAACAGTGCGTTACTGTTATTCTTGTTTTAAAACCATGGAGATCTCCTCCACTCTGACTTGATTGTCATGTTTTATTCATACTGTAGCATATAATAGGAAGGAGGAAAAAATGAAATAATTCTGGCTGTTACAGATAAGACGTGTGTGGGAAGACTCTTACTATGAGAACAAAGTCAGTATGTTACAGGCACACCGCTGTGCCTGAATCTAAATATCTGCATACATTATGACAAGATCTCAGAAGCAGATGGTATCCGGCTTCCGGCATTACTTAGTCCTCTGCTACACAGACCACACACCTGTACAAGATGCTTTTATTTCATAAAATGTATTCATTTATTCACACATTTATGTGGGACAATTATTGGCGTTTTTTACCAGCAACATTTTGGTAGTGTTGCAATAACTTTGTAAGATGTAGAAATGTTATAAACTTTTTTCCTGCAACATGAGCATACAGACTAAGTATTCACCAAAGAAGCTGTCTGATGTCTGAATCTTGTTTAATGAGTATTAAACAAAAATATATAAAAAACGTTACCTAATGCAATCTCTGATTAACAGCAGCTTTGTGTATATAAAAAATAACAAAAATAACAGTAAGAGTTAATATTCGAACAGTTCTTCGCTCCTTTCTAAAAAGCTGATATTTACGGTAAATGTTTTTTTGGGGGCAGCTTAAGTGAGACAGGACATGTTGGGTAGAGAGATTGGTATCCAGCAAACAACTGAGGTTGGATTCAAAGTCATGGCCACTGAGATGGGGACTAATAGCCTATATAGGGCTCGCACTGTTGTATAAAAACGCAATCTGAATCTACAATAGTACTTCTTGAAAAGTACTTCTTCTCTATTAGAAATGAAGTAGTTTAAATTGATTTTTCTCTTTTATTTAGTTGAAAAACAATTTGACTATTTAGGTTTAATATAGAAAGGAAAACACAACAATAAAGTTGTTGTGTTCTTGAAGTGTTAAAAGTGGTATATTTGAAAATATAAACTCTGTACATGAAGAAAGATTTTAAATCTCTATGAGGACTGGACAAAAGCCCTGAGAGGTAGTTGTGTTTGTCGGGAAGCTCTCGTTTTTTTAATTTCTGGCAGTTAGATGGCTTTTATTTCACTCTAAATGTAAATATATAATTTTACATCAAAAATAATATGCATAGACACGTTTCAGAAAAATGCTATCTACAACATCCTGTACTTAGCAAGTCAAACAGGAACACTTTTCTTGCTGGTGAATATAACTTAATCTTAATCTACATAAGTCTACACTGAGTGTAAATAATTCCTATATCTGAGTGTAGTGCAAATGCAGTTAAATGAAACATTAGACATATTTAATGGTTTATAATTAAATGGAATTACAGTTTTACAGTTTAGATGTTTGCCATCATAAGGAGAAAAAAAACATTCAAAATATGCACAAAACAGTTCAAACTTCACAGGGTAGAGCTATGACTCACTCTGCTTTGTTCATCTTGAGTCTCAGGGTTTGGAGCATCTGAGAACAGTACTTTTGCGTGATAAGCAGGTTGGCCAGAAGGTGGCACTCTGGTAACAGCTGTAAACTGATGGTAAACAGCATCTATGCAGGAAGATAATTTACAACATCATCTCTATACTCACCAGGACATATAAGAAACTACATCAGAGGTCCAAATGTACTCCCCTGTCCTAGCTATAAGGAAAACTGAAATATACAGAGAGCTGATCAAGCTTTTTCCAAATGTTTGTTTCAGAAATAAGACTAAAAAAACATATACGTATACTTTTTCATTAAAATGTAGTTAATTTTTTTCGCATTTGCCTAATACATATTTAACATCAGATATTCTGCTGACACAAAAGTTGTTGCACCATTTTACATTTACAAGAGATAATGAATAAAACATGAATTAAAGCACCAGTTCCTTTCCAGTGATAAAGATGTGTTATGACACCATGATTCAGAAGAGGAAAGCACTTACACTCCTTTATTATACAATCTTATGTAATCTTTATAAGGAATGATTCAGGGGGAATCTGTGTTTATTCACTAAATAAACATAATGCCCAGTCAGTATCCAGTCATGAGTGCTTGACAATCAGTTGGGTTACAGGGAAAGTAACCTTTACAAGCTAAATATTCATTTAAACATCAGTATGGAAAAGACATGAAGAGCCTTCAACAATTCAGAAATAATGCTGATATCGCAACTTTTTTTGAGATAGTTATGTTGTTGTTTTTTTTAATTAAAATTTGGGTCAAATAGTCCAATTGTTTATGTGTGGGAATAAACCGGAGCACAACATGTGCTGAATATGTAGAGTCCTGACAGACAGACACCTGCCAGCCTCTGCCAGTCCAGACTTTATATGCTCCACTGTGACTGTCTTTGTTTTGGGGGAGGTCGAGGTGGGGAGGGGCTGGAGAGGCTGAGGTGGTCACATGTGGACCAGCACCTGCTTTCTTCAGATGCTTGTATTGACGACGACTGTCTGGAGTGAAGGCTTTCTTGATCTTTCTCCATGTGGAGATTTTCTTTTGCTCGCACAATACTTGAAACACCTCCGCTCTCTCCTGCAGCGTCTGATTGGCCTCCTCCATTTCTTTCTGGAGGCCCTCAGCCCTCAAAAACTGGAATTCGTCTTGTCTTTGGAGGTCCTCCACAGTCTTTTTCAGAGTCTGATTGGTCTTGTCCTGCGCATTGAGTTCATCACACAGCACAAGGCAGCGGCTCTCCAACATCTCAATCTGCTCTGCTTTTAACAGTTGATCACTGATGACCTCTGCTTTCATCGACATTTGGAGATCCAATTCCCTTTGGAGGTCCTCCACCTTCTTCTGCAGGTTTTGATTTGTTTCCTCTTGTGCTGTGAATTTGGAGGACAGCTCACGACATCTTTCAGTCTTTTCCTCCAGCTGGTTCATCAATGCCAGAGTTTGTTTGGCACTTTCTTGCTGCATGTCCTTAATCATTTGCACGAGGGCTTCATTTTCAGCTGTAAGGCCTTGGTCCAGCTGCAGGCCACTTGAGGCTGTCTCCTGGAGCTTTGTTGTCAGTGCTGCAATAACACCCATGAGCTCTTCCTTAGAATTGGTGGAGTAATCGATCATGTCTGGTTGTGTTTCACAGGATGGATTCAGATGGATACGTTCTTCCTTCAGCTCCCTGATCTCCTTTTCACACTCCAGTCTCTTATGATGCTCCAAGTCCAACCTTTCCTCCAACTCCTCGATGATGTTCTTGTAAAGCATATTTTTGCCTGACCTGCTTTGTTCAGCTCCTTCTCTTTTTTCAGAAAGATTTTCAGTCCCTGTATTTCATTCTTCAGGTCTGCCACCACCTGCCAGTGGGGTGGGCGTCTCTGGTGTGAAGAGCGATGGAGTCCAGACTGGTTGGGTTGGTAGTGCTGCCTTTGGTAGAACGTTTCAACGTATGGCTGAGCAGCATGCCGGTAGTTGTCGCTCTGTTGGAAGCCCCTGCTGTCGGCTCCTTGTGCGGAGTGCCTGAAATCATCAGTACCCATATTGACTGCCCTCCTCTGGGATCTGCTGTACTCCATGACTCTTCTTAACACAAATATGTCTTTAAAGAAGAACTCTGAGTGGGCTTATTGAAGTGTCTGTTGGACAATGCTGTATCTCAATCTGTGAACTGTTTAAGTCTCAGAAGGAATCAGTGAACTGATGAGTATCTGAGTCACTCTGGTACTTAAACCTTGAAGACTGAGATTCTAAATGACGTTGATGGTCAAGTTCTAGAATTATTTTGATCTCTTTTTTTCTAATCATTCTTTAATATGACATCATAGTGTCTTTGAATTGACCCCTGGGCACAAATAAAGTTTTTTGAATTGAACTGAATCATTCAAATCATGGCCTGTTAATTAAACTTAAACAAAATGGCTGCCCCATGCATCTATTTAGTATAACCCTACACACGTAGGGATTAGCTTGCTTGAATTCAACAATGGGATTATTGTATTGGATTTTGGATCATTGCAGAAAATAAGTTTTTAGGAACAGGATGACGAGACATTGTAAAGATAAGCTGGGATAAGATATGTTTATTGTCACTGTGCAAGTACAATTAAATACTGTTGGAGCAGTCCGGTATATATCATATCAATATATATATATATACACAAATTATAGTGATTTGTAAATATACAAAACACTATAACCAATTTACAAATAAGAATATGGATCAATAATTCAGTATAAATAGACCGTATGCAGTTAAAATATATAATTTGAAAGGGACAAAAGTTAAACAGATTTGTAAAAAGGGCCCATCTGGCATGTCAGATCTTGAGCAACTTTGCTATCTGGGTATTCTCAGAGTTCTTATAATTGTTCCATACCAGCAAATTATTTTCTTTACGACTCATCTAACCAACATTTTTAATTCAATCACTTCACTATAATGAGGTTCAGCCATTAGCGTATAGTGAGATGTTGAGAAAAAGCATTGGCATTGCAGTGCAGACTAAACAGCACTGGATAAGACAACAGCGCCACTGTGGGGAATGGAGGAATATATGCTGTGAAAGAAGAGACGGGAGTAAACTGTTAATAAAAATTTATTGTACCGGAACCAAAGTAACACAAGTTAATATGTTATGTTCGTCAATTTAAATACCCAAAAGAATAAAACTGGTTTACAGTAAAAATAAGTGTTAACGATTACTGAAATCATAGTAAAATAATGAACATTAAAATGGATGCACTGGATGGTTACGTTGGACAAATTGAAGAAAACAGTTCTGTGAACAGAACATGAAACTCCAGTAGATTAATTAGTATTCCTCTTTGCATTCGTATCTACTAATATTAGTAAATCAGTTTTTCAGTTTGGAGCTGCATAGTAAAATAGTAATCTGGACACTGTGAATTTGGACTTTCACTTAATGACACCATACATGACAGATTGGTGTATTGTTTATTTAGCGAGGCTGTTCAGAAAAAAATATTCAATAAGGCCCACAGGACACTGTAAAATGCCATAGATATGATTACATCAATGGAGATAGTGGCCTAAGAAGTGCAGCAGTTAAGTACATCAACTAAAGTGCAGAAGTTGTTCTCAGCCCAAGAGCAAAAAAAAGCAGCTGGAAAACCACTGTGAAAAAAACAGATGCTCCAGAAATCAGAATGCTGGTGTAAGGACTTATATATTGATGTGCCTTTAAGACATGACTCTCAGGCCTGAAGCGCCATGGCAAAGAATCAATATAGACTTTGCTGGATCGCTGGAGAAAAGCATGTTCCTTGTCTTAGTCAACGCCCACAGAAAATGAGCTGACGTTGTCATCATGTATAGCACAGAACTATTAAAGAGGTAAGATCCATCTTTAGCTTCTTTGGTCTACAACAGCAGCTAGTTAGTGATAGAGACCCTTGTGTCTGAAGAGTTGGGGACGTAAATAGAAGAGAATTGTATTCATCACTCAAGTCTGCACTGTATCACCCAGCAACAAATGGACTGGCTGAGAGATTTCTAGACAACGTAGCAGGCTCCCACGTCCTCTTAAGATACACAGTCCCTAAACAGGCACCTCTATGCTTTCACACTGTCATCCTGAAACCCATTTTTGCTACAACAGCCTCATAGCCTCTGCTATGTTAAAAAGACAAATCCACACTCAACGTGAAATGATTGCAAAGGCCTGTGGGGGAACCTTCTTAGCTCTATGACTGACAGTCGGATCGGTGCAGCCGAAAGGCAAAGCTCTCAATTTACTGGTCAATCTTCGTTCCTAATCTCACCTATGGTCATGGGCTCTGGTTCATGACCGAAAGAACAAGATCCCGGATACAAGCAGCTGAAATGAGCTTCCTCCATAGGGTGGCTGGGCGCACCCTTAAAGATAGTTGGAGTTGAGCCGCTACTCCTCCACATTGAGAGGAGGCAGCTGAGGTGGCTCGGGCATCTGTTCCAGATGCCTCCTGGACACCTCTAGGAGGAGGCCTCGGGGTAGACCCAGGACACGCTGGAGAGACTATGTCTCTCGGCTGGCCTGGGAACACCTTGGGGTCCCAACCAGAAGAGCTGGAGGAAGTGTCTGGGGCAAGGGAAGTCTGGGCTTCTCTGCTTAGACTGCTGCCCCCACAACCCAGCCCCGGATAAGCAGTAGAAAATGGATGGATGGATTATACACTTGACAATTTATAAACAATTACTCATTTAATGGAGGTACAAGGTTTTCTGTTATAAACAAAATAAACATTTGCATAAACATTTCAGCCTATTGTTCCTTCTGGTCTTGTTTCTGTCAAATCCATATTGGTGCAGCTAAAAATAAAATATCCGTAGATGCAAACGTGGCATCGGAAATCATTTAAATTCAGAGCAGGTGATACAGAGAGGCAGAAACTCAACTAATATCGACATGCTATTACCAACCATCCCGCCTGGTCAATCAAACTAAATGCCCCGTCTGTTCTGTTGCTTCCCAGCCCTCGCTCCTCAGCCCTCTCACACTAGTGGCCCAATCCATCATTCTGACTGCAGGGAGGAGGGAAGAAGCATGCAGAAAAGCTATGCAGGGGGATTTAATTTTGTTATCTCTAGAGGCTATAAATCTCTAGCAGTCACATACTAGATTCAGCAGGTAAAATAAAGTAAAATATCATCCAGAGGAATACAGCATATGTCCCCTTTACAATATGCAAACAGAAACACCATGCACAGTAATTTAACGGACGTCATACCTTGACGCATCTGTTATCAGGAAAAACATAAAAACCTTTCAGGACATGTAGCAACCAATTTTACTCAGTCAGAAGATTGCATTGTTATATTTTGTAGTCCTTGGTTTATCTGAAAGATAAATGGTTTCCTCCCCAGTCAATAGAAAAAAAACATTCAGCCATGCCTAAATTGACTCAATTTTATGCTCAAGTATTTTGCACTTAAAGCCCCCTTCACTCAAAAGCATGCTTTTGTACAATGTAGACCGCTGTATATGCAGTGTTTGAAAGGCATTTTCCACATACCTGAAATCTAAAACAATACTAGCCCAAAATCTGTCTTACACATGTGTGATGTGGTTACTTAAAAACACAGAAAGCGGCATTGCAATTAGGCAGGGCATTATGTTATAAGATGTTATTATATTTGGTTATAATAAGACACAGCTAACTTTCTCTGATTTTGTTTTTGTTTTAAAATAAAAAACAATTCCTCTGAGTTTTTTTGGTCACAAAAAATGTAACTCTATTAAAGTATTGGATTTGTGATGCTTCTAAAATGTAACTCAGTCTACAAACACCTTCAGACTAAAACTGTCACATTGTGTGCAGATATACATGAATATACTGTTTAGAAAGAGAAACCATTTTTAGTATCTAATGGATCATATAGCAAAATATCATGTGTAAATTTGATCTGTAACACAGTGGTTACAAACCTAAATCTCTTGGAACACCTCTTTTCTTGTATCTAAGAAAAGCTGAGCCGTCCTAGGACCTAATCATCCATCCCTCTATTTTCTTCCGCTTATCCAAAGTCGGATCATGGTGGCAGCAAGTGCAGCAAGTCAACCCAGAATTGATCTCACCAAAAACATTTGTATTATCCAGGAGTGGGCTTACCTTGATTTCAGTTATTTCATCTTATTTTGAAAACCTTGGAGCAGACAAAGCTTCATGCTCCCCTTAGTTTTTTGGTGAGCCCTTAGAGAGGGCTGTACCCCGGGTTAGGAACCAATTACTTTAAATATGTCTCCTCTACAAATGATGATGGCTGACCTTACTTTAAACGTCACAGGCATATGGATTAGTATATTGATTTTCCTTGTACTTTAAAGTATAAGGTCAAAGGCTTAAGTGCCTTCTCATGCACAAGCCACGTGTTTAAGACAGTTTTTACGGTCCTTTGTCAGGCAAGCAAAAAAACCTGTTCGTACTTTGCAGTGCTTGGCAACATGTGGAGATGCTGACCTTCAAAAAAAATGGATACCTGGACTTTTGCTGATGAAAATTGCATATGCACAAACACCTCCCAGTAAGTATGATATTCTAGCTAATTGCCTACTAGGCCGATTGTACGGTACATTGGTGTGACAGTGATTACTTGAGCACTTCTGTGGACAACAGTTTGGAGTGTTTACTGAACATAAACTATTAAAATAATGTAAAGTATTTAAATAATGTTCAAACAGACATGAAACACGGCAGAGAGGGAATTGGCATGACAGAGGCTTTGCTCTGTAGGTCATCTATTTTTAAAAATACAGTCTGGCCATTGTGTTTTATTTATATCTGACCTGGCATCCATCTTGAAAAGAGAAACAACAAGTTTATTTGCCAATTGCCTCCTTCGGGCAAATCAACTTTTATTGCTCAAGAGAGACAAAGAGGAAATCCTATAGGCTGCCTGGTTGGGTGTACTCTGTACTTTCTTTCCTTACATGAAGACAACAAATTAAGGTCATGTGAGGCTCCTTATTACACCCGTTCTGTAATACAGAGACTTGGTGATCAAAGTTATCAAATATTTACACCGCTTTCAAACGTGACCTTTGCAGGCCAACATGCAATGCAGCCACAGTCAAGCTTGCTATATTCAAATGACAAACCCCGTCTTCTGCCAAATAGCTCGCTCTCTCTCTCTCTCTCTCTCTCTCTCTCTCTCTCTCTCTCTCTCTCTCTCTCTCTCTCTCTCTCTCTCTCTCTCTCTCTCTCTCTCTCTCTCTCTCTCTCTCTCTCTCTCTCTCTCTCTCTCTCTCTCTCTCTCTCTCTTAGCTGCACGAGCCAGGTTATCTTTAGTGCACATTGAATATCTATACAGCAGGTGGCTGGGGAGTCGGTCACTGATCTCTAAGGTGACTTGCTGAGCCTCTGTGGGGGTGCTGCTGCACTAATGGGGTTGGACTAGGATGAAGTCACATGGGACATATTGTCTCCTCGGTTGTCCTTTTATTCCACTTAGGCAAAGTATTATGTTTTGTAGTTATGCCTATGCCACAACATAAGAACAGCAGAGAAGAGTGAATAAGCTATTAGAGTGAGGGCGATATGGTCAAAGTATGTGATTAATCTCCAAAAAAAACAACAACAAAAAAAAAACACTTTACTCTCAGCATCAAAATCAGAAGAAGAATCTAATGATAAAAGATCCACTTGTGAACACAATTGTACAATTCATGCATAGAATAAACAAAGATTGTGATTTATTCTCATGAAATAAAATAAATTATATCAGATGAAGGAAAGACAATGTTTATTGTGCCCAGGATTCATGTCAAGCCAAACTCTAGCTGCTTATTATGTTGTGTGATAGTGGGTGTCTGGGTGTCAACAACAACAACAAAAAAAACAATATAAAGGAGTTACACAAACCTCCCTTTTATTACATCTTTTAAGATATCAGTCCAAAGTTTTTTATGGAGATAACTTGACAAAAATGGCACTTACAGGCCTTGTGGTATGTATTTGTGCATTTCAGATTATAAAAGCTACTTCTTGCTTTGGACTCGTGCATTAACTGTTTTTTTTATGTGAGTTATGAGCAGACTTCAAATGTAGCTGTCAGAGAGTAATTTTGTCTTTGAGTTCCATGAATAGTATCAGCTGGTAGAAAACAATAACAAAGTACCTGACAGAAAGCAGTTAACACATAATCGTCCAATAGAGATGTATATGTTTTGTGTTGCATAAACTATCCATAATTGTACCGCAGCATAGGCGATAGAAGGAAACTTTTTTTGGACTGGAGCTGCACAGACTTGTAAGAAAGTGTCCAATAATAAATTAGCATTTCTCAAGAGGCATGGAGAAACTTTCTGGGCACTGGCATTTCATTGTTGTAGCCACAAAGCTGTCCCCAAACTGAATGTGTGAGATAAGTGCTTTGGAGCACAAACAAACTGAAACAAAAGAACATGAGGTGGAGATTGGTGCAGTAAGTAAGAGAGGGGGAGGAAGCACTTCTGGCTTCCAAGGGCATCATAAACCCCGGCATGTGTCTGCACAACAATGCCAACAGGGGCGCAAATTCTCCACACACAGGAAATCGATTTCACACGCATAGTGGAGGACTTGGAAAGAGGCGTATCGGAGAGACACTGAAATACTGCTTCTTGTGTTATTGGATTTGAAACCCAGTTTTTCAGATTTTTTTTTTTTTTTTGCAGCAACTGCAAGCTGGGGGATCCAGTCAAGTGAGGTTTCCAGGAGGAAGAATGAAAACCTGTGGCAGAGGAAAAGAGAGCAGAGAGGAAACGAGATTGTTCTGGGGTTTACTTCAGAATCATATTCATAAGTGTTGGAAAATGATAACAAAAACTTTATTTGCTAAGGCGTAATATAATGTGCAAAAACTTTCACATCTTTAAGCCTTTATATTGCACTTACAAGAAATGCCAAAAATAAAAACAACACTTGCGGTCATACATTAAAGTGTAAAGAGGATTCAAAGCAGTGATCCAGTATGTGATAAGCCACATGTTTATATATAGAGCATAAACTGTATGTTTCACTGTGAACACCAAAAGAAACAATGTAAATCAACAAATGCAGGAGATGCAAAATGAGCTGGAAAATGATTTCTTGTGATCTTTTTTTATTTATGAATGAAAATGTAAGACTTCTGTCATATATTTTGTGTGGCTGTCAATCCTGGAGATGCACTTGTCATGAATTGCTTTTATTAAGACTGATAACTGATCTCCTTTTATTGATTTTGAGGTGAAAAAATACCTAAGAAAAGCTCCTTTGTAAGACAAATCAGTTACGTCTCAAAATATCACAGAAAAAAGTCTTAAAAAAGCCACTTTTTTGTAAAAAAATAAATAAATAATATTTTTTTAAAAAAATCACACTTGTTAAAATATAATGTTGCAACTAACTTACAAACAATCAAGATAAATAATACAACAAAAAACATATTACAAAAAAACAATGTTGAATATTACAATCTGCAATTTAGTTAAAGACATATTTTACAGCTCATTTAAAGATGCCTGATTTGATTTGAATACCATATTAGTGTTTGTTTACTGGGAAACTTGTTGTTATGCTGACTGTAATTAATGTTGTCTCCTCTGATGATTGCAGCCAAGTTCTCTCCTTGACATAATTGAATTCAATGCATGTGATAGTAGTGACACGCCCCCTAGTGTTTGATGTGTGGCAGCCTTCGACAGTTTGATAACCTTGCCGTGTGTCCAGGGGCATCACTGAAGGAATGTGAATGTGGCTGTCTTCCTTTTCCTCCTCTTGTTGATAATTGTTGCTGCCGACCCCTGGGGTCTCTCGTATGTTGATCAGGGCTCATCTTCACTCTGTTCTCATCTCTGTCCGCTTGGACCCGCAATGACGAGCACCGAAGGTGTACAGGAGAGTGGAGACCAGTCCTGCGACAGGCTGGAGCCCGTGAAGATTACGCACTTGCCGGGCAAGGCGACACCGACCGGGGGCAGCTGCGCGGTCTTGATCGGCAGCACCAAAGTGACGGCTAACGGGGTGCACGACATCGAGGACCGGATCCTGAGGATAACCGGCTACTATGGCTACAACCCGGGCTATTCCAGTCACAGAAGTGAGTGAAAACTATTAAAGTGTACTGATTGGCTCATGATTGGATGCGACAAAGCCTTTTGACCAGGTGTGACGCGTCAATTAAAGAGACAACCCATTTATGAGATTGTTTTGATGGGGGAAAAATGAAAAAAAAGATTGTACTCTGATAGGCCACACACACACACACACACACACACACACACACACACACACACACACACACACACACGCTACATTTTAATCAGGCTATTATAAAATATGTCTGCTAACTGGATTTGGGATAGTGTTAGTGTTCGAAGCTGGTCATCCAGTTATGGGGCATGTGTGTGTGTGTGTGTGTGTGTGTGTGTGTGTGTGTGTGTGTGTGTGTGTGTGTGTGTGTGTGTGTGTGTGTGTGTGTGTGTGTGTGAGAGAGAGAGAGAGAGAGAGAGAGAGAGAGAGAGAGAGAGAGAGAGAGAGAGAGAGAGAGAGAGAGAGAGAGAGAGATCCAGGCTGTTTACTTACAAAGCAAAGGGTCACGCACAAACTGCTGCAATTTTCCAACTCCATTCAACTGTAGGACTCCCAACATGAGGCCACAATTTATACAATCACTTACATGCATAGCCGCCTCATATTGAATTCCAAACAAATAATTACACCAATCAATTTACTGCCAAAGGCAAACACAGCAGCTCGCTCTGTGATGCATGTGAAAATGTCCTTCTATCTCTAGAATATAGCAGCGCTTCTTCAATAGTGCTGCAATAATTTTCATTTGTCACCGTGCTTTGATTGGTAGAGCAATTATAGAGTTTTGCTGACACAGAGACAGTGGCTGGGATTGGAGGAGTGAGCTGGTAATGCACCTTGTTTCTAGGATTGGTCTTTAAAACCCGGCCCTGCAGTTCAGTTCTTTACAAGTACTGCAGGCAGGATAATAACAGCTGAAAAAAGAACAATCATTGCAATCCTCTGCAGGCTGCCAATTAGAGTGTTTTTACAAACTACAGAATTGTAATGAAGCGTTAAATGTAGGAAATAACAAGCACGTTTTGTTAATAAATACATTGAATAGTAATTATCTTCATTTGAGAGTCTCTTGTTTTTCACATGCTGACGCACTTCCACCCAAATGAGTCAAACGTGTCACACAAGCTCCCGTTCATTTTCCTTTGGCTCTGACATAAAAGCTCAACTTCAAATTCATGACGTCAGGGCAGGGGTAGAGAATCGCTCCAAATAATGATGTTCTTCAAAACAATCTACTATTCAGCCCTTGTACTCTGACATTATACAGTACTGTGATAAACGTGTTTAAAGTCTCAGTGGAAATGTGTATGCAGATTCACACATACACTCAGTTTGGATGAACTGAGAGTACCTCGATGTGATTTTAGGACTGAAGCCGAGAAAAAGGAAATGAGTCTCTCTCATTAGGGTCCTCCTGTTTATCAGAGGTGTCAGCTGCAGAAGATTAACCATGAATTCCATGATTCTCAATTGAGGATATATTGTATCTACGTGTCAAGATTCATCAGTCGATAGAAGACCTGATTGACAAGGGACACTCACAACATTCAATTAAAACTGAAGATGTAAATATTTGAAGGATTTAGTAAACAACAGCAAGGTTATGTGATATATACAGGATTTCAACGGCAAAGCCTATTCAAAGCCGATATGAAGCTCAAGCTTGATAACAGCTACTTTCAAATGTATGGCAAAGTTCATCTAGAAGCGCAATGACTTTCAATAGAGACAGTTATGTCTATGCCATGTCTGCAAATTGCCTGCTTACAGCGCTTGTAAGTTTTGCAGTGGGCTACACTTCTCTCACGAGTAGTGTGCATGGATTTACGATATATGCAAGTTAGTCTGTCTAAATACTGTTTGAAACAAAAGCTGAGACAAAGAGACAGAAGAAGATTGTGATGGATGAAAAAGACAAAAAGACAGAGGGACTGACCGAGAAACCGTGTGTACATCCATCCCTGCAGATGTTATATACAGTATACCAGATTGCAACATAATGTTAGGCTGTATAATTCAGTGTCACCAAATTATGTTCCTCATATACAAATAAATGAATTCATCTCTCATTAAAAGTCTATTGTCTTTACAACGGCTGTAGATCATTTCCAGCAAAACCTGGTGATTTTGCTGTACCTTGTCCGTCGACATTGGTCGTCTTTGCATGTCAACTAATGTATGTTGTCTGTGAAGGGAAGCCATGACAGCACTGTGTTACGATTGTGCAGTTGCACCCAGAAACCTTCATAGGACACCAAAGTGCACCAAACTCAATTCCTACATAATGTTGCTTTAAGTGGTGTAAAGAAACAGCTGTTCGGCTTTATTTTAGATACAGAGGGGACATGTTGCAAACGCAGGTACCTTGTTAAACACGAAGAACACAGACAAAGAAACTGTGAGTAGTGCCAATATTTAGTTTAGTTTTTGTTCATTTTCTGAACCATATATGTATTAGTAGCCACAAAATTAGATGTCATAAATGAGTTTAGCGACCTTCCGGACACATTTTAAAAGTTGTTCAAGATCTGCTATATGTGAAGGCAAAATACTTTTAAAAATGGCTGAATTCTTTAGATAATATTATTCCTGATAGTTAGGTGGCAATTAGTAGATTAATCCATAGGTTGAGCATCAAAAAGAAGAGTACACTTTTTGTGTTACTCAATGAAACATTTTGAAACTAAAAAAGGAAAAAAAAAACAACTACATTTTTGTTTTTTTTGTATGTTAAGATTTATTGTGTTTCTTGCTATTAATTATTGTAAATCTTTTTTGTTGTGTACCTTTGGTCGGATGAAACAAACTATGAATGCAATATGAGACACAATGGAGAAACATAATTGTTATTTGCAGCTCTAGTTCCCAGGATACAAGCCTCTGTCTTCCCTTTTCATAGCTCTCTAGACAGTGAAACAGAGGAAAATGAAAGATGGGGTGTCATCTGTGATGTAATTTCAGGTATAAGGAGCAGGTGTGGATTGTAATAACATCCATAGCAAGCCTTTATACCAGAGTTTCAGCAACTGGATGGGTTATTTGACATTGAGCTATTTCCCATTTCTCTGATGAAATATGCCATCTGTAGTCCTTTGTTTCTTCTTCTATCCATCAACTGATTATTGTGCATGTCAGAGTCAGAAGGTATTCCTCAGGGCAGCGTACTTGTCACCATATTTCTTGCTTGCACAGCTATTAAACATGCCGGTGCTGGTGCTGTCACTGTGAGGGAGTATGACTGAGCTGCTTGTGTGCACACCAAATCATCCATTCTCTGAAATGAGAATGACAAAAGTCACTATATTTTTAACGCATTATTCATTCATTGTTTTCTTCACCCTGATTTCTTTACACTGTTTACTTTGAATGGAGTTTCACACTTCCCTCAATCTGTTGATTTTCCATAAAGGGTAAGACAAAGCAGCACATAAATAGAACAGTAAACTCATCATGCCAAGCCTATGGGGTAATGATATATTTAGCAAGATTTGGATGCCAGCATATTATTACCACTTGCCATCTGTGTTGTATTGGAAGATGCCTCAGAGGGGGATTTTGGACTACATTCGATGACAGGGTATCGGCTGTACAGCATACAGAACAAGAAATGATTTAAAGTGCCGTGATTACATAGAACATAAATGTCTTCTTCAAAAACGAAAACATTTTCTATTACTCAACCCCTCATATTTCACTCATTACTTCTCAAACTACAGTTAATTAGTAGTGATATGTCAAATAAAGTTTCTGTTATTTGGAGATTTGACAAAACAGACGTGTAATTTTGTGTTTTTTTTATGTCACCATGGCTTCTTTAGAACTCAATAATACCAGTGTTTTGGTTTAAGATGTGGGGTGCTGATGGCCATAGCATAAATTCCCAAAACAGGGGTCATGGCCCCTAGGGGGTGTCAGAGGGTATGACAGAAGGGGCGCGGCAAGGGTATATAAAAAAGATACACACTGTTTTGTAATGCCAGCGAGGCATGGCAAAATTTGTGAGGGAACTTCACAGTCAACGTAGGGCGAACAATGTATCGAGACGTCATAACTAAAACAAAGACAAAAAAATATCTTGAGTCATATCTCACTCTCGACTTCACCTGTACAAAGGAAGAGAGCCAAACTCCTTCCCTTTGCCTCATCCTGCCTGAGTGAGAGAGGTTTTTCAGCAGTTGCCTCTATCAACACGAAATCCAGATCAAAACTGGACATTAAGAGTGGCAGTCTGCTACAAGACAAATGTGTGGCATCTGTGGCACAAAACAAGCCCACACTCATTGACATTATTGAAAGGCTGAAAGTATAGATATTCTTCATGTTATTATTTTTTGTGAGTTGTTCATCTTTAGAAAGCCAAGTTATAAAAAATATGTTGAGAACTATGAATGCTTAGACATGTGGAGGTTTCATGTTTCAGTATCCTTTTTAATTACTTTGTAAAAGAGGTGTGTCAGTTTGTGTTTCAGTTGTTGTCACACACTGAAGTTCTTATTCTTTACTTTTTGCAGTAAATGTTTTGAGATATAGCACTTTGACAGCTAAGGGCCTGATTGACGCAGGGCTGTGGGTGCTTGAAAATATTTTTATCTGCAGGGTCCAGCTGAAAAAGTTTGGGAATCACTCGCCTAGCGGTTAAGTTAAGTTCAACTTGCGCTTCCTTTCCTGTTACTTCTCACTACCAATCATATACAGTACAGTAAGTGTATAAGCACAGATGCATCCAGCTGAGAGTCGCCAGTTGATGCAGTCATTCTTTAAACTGTAACACTGGTTGAAGTTGTTGTTGTTGTGTTATCTTCAGTTAATCAATGACTTAATGAGATGATTAAGTGTTGTGGAAGTTAACATCTTGGTTAACAGATTAACGGTTATTCCAGTAAAAATTTTGCTTTACTGTGCCAACCTCTGATGCTTCTCTGATGTGTTATTTTTCAAACAGTAATATTCAAATCTGCATGTTATCGTAATGCATTATTATTATTATAATTATTATTATGTAATATCGTAATGTTTGTGATCAAAGCAGAAAGAAATGGTAAGGTAACACAATTTGGCGTGCATGTCATTTTACCTACAGCCCCAACCTCCCTGAAAAGTTGGTGATGCAGTAGAGCCACCCTAAACTGAAAAGGCCAGACACAGCCCTCCTTAATCAGAAGGCAATAAACTACAATAAACAAAACCAAACAATAAACTTACCAAATATGTTAGATGGAATGTTTCATAAAATACCATTAATAAACAAATTCTTCAATAATAATAATAAGAGGTGCTGAATTTGTAAGCAGCTTTAAAAGATAGAAGCTACACGCAGATAAAAACGGAAGGAAATCCACTTTAAATCAGGATAAGAAACACATTTTCCAACAGCTGCCTTTTGACTCCTTGTGGAACAAATAAGAATGGTGAGTGCAGTATATGCCTCCTCAGCATCTACCAGAAAGCTATTACAATAATTTGCTGTTCACCTTGTATAATTTAGAAAAGGGCAGATCTCTCGCGCTGGCATGTTCCTCGCTGGATAAAAAGGTTCGCTGAAGGAGAAGTGACAGGTACTCACAGTGGCAGTTCCACTCAGCAATGCTTCCCTGTTTTGTTTTTGTTTGTTGTTTAACCTCAGGCATCACAGCAAGATAACAGCAAACAGACGCCGGCATACAGAGAGAAATTATGAAGGATGGGCATGTGAAAGCCGTCATTTATCACTATGGGTTTTATTCTTGTGCACTTCAGAATATAGAGAAAGTCTATGTGGATAATCTAAAGAAAATAGACATGCCTCTAAATCCATTCATGCTTGTAGTAATTGGTTATTCACTTTGCAATTTTTAAAACCATTCCTGTGCACTGTTAACAACAGTTTAAATTCACTTTTCCCTCTCAAACATTGTGTATAGGCATGCACTTTTTTTGGAGCGTCCCGTTCCTGCGCACTCAGAGCTATTTATAACCCCCCTCGTGTCGAATGGGATATGAGCTTTGCCTGAATGACTACTGAAGTGCTGCGAGGCTCACATGCTTCTGGGAATGAGCAAAACCAGCCCGCCGGTAATGGGTGCAATATTTCTCTAAAGCAGTGAAAGAACTGCTGACCTGTACTCATGCCACTGAGGGTGAAATGTTAACACACTGTCAGAGGGCTAAATATTTTTGACTGGCTCCTGCAGTTTACTTCAGAGCTGAGGCATGATTAACATAAAAAGTCTTTAAGTTTCACATCGCACAATTTAAGAAAGGATTGTAATGGCCTTTTCATCACATTGATTATGTCCAAAACTTTATTAGCTATCTACCACTGCCCTCTTGTGGAATGTAAAGCGAACACATCAACCTAACAAAATATCCTCCAGTAAAAAGCCTGACATTTAATATTCATGATTTAGTCTATCACCTCCATGAAGATAAAAATAAATTCAAACCACAACTCCTGTGTCTGTATATTGTTAAAAATAGAATAGAATTAAAGCTCATATGTCTTATAGGAGTCCAGCATCAAAGTCTATTTTTATTAATGATTTTATTTTACTCAGTGTTTTGCTCACAGTCGATACATTTACTTAAAAAAATTGTGTTTTATCACACTAACAAAAACCTACATATAGTGCTAGTATATATTCCAGTTTCGGAGGATCAGTTTACCTTTGGAGTAAAGAATTCCGCTGTGTGCCATGTTTTTAAATCAGTGATAATTTGGAGATAAGAGCTCAAACATACACAAACCCAGCTTAGTGAAATTTGCTGTGGCCTGCAAGAATATAAAATTACCAAACGTGGAGTACTACAATGTTTGAACAAAAGCTCTATAGCATGAGTTCATGCAGGTCAGCAGGTTATTTAACGCCTATAAGAAAATATGGAAATATTTTGCACCTATTACTTGCAAAGTTTTTTTTTGCCGTGAGGCCCCAACAGGCCAATCCAACCTCGTTCTTTCTAATTACATCATTGACACTGAGGAAAATCAACACATCACTGTGTGGAGTTTTCATCAAGAATATGTTCTATAAAGGATAAAGAAATTAATTAAATTAATTCATCATCAGCTGTTTTCACATATTCACTCAAAGAAGTTTCGAGACAGACTTCACAGAAAAAGGCTGGCAGAAAAAAAGCTCCTGAAAAGATAATGTTTGCTTTTACACATGCACGCATTTCAGGAAATGAAGCATGTTCTGGGGGCTTTTATAGAGCCACTATAGAGCCTTCACTCTAGCAGCGCTGTAGTCAATACATTAAAAAGTCAACCCATCAAATTAAAACCGTATGAATAACAACATACCGAATGGTTTGAGGGACTTATCTTATGGGGAAAATCTTATTCATACCATGCTCCCTCACGTCACAATGTACCTGTAATACAATCCATCACCACTAGGTGTCATCCTCTTCTCCATGGTAAATTTAGTTAAATTGACGATTTTGAAAGACTTCTGTAATCCAGAAGTCGATTCATGGTCAATTCAATTACTACTGGAGCCTAAACTAGCTGCAGTTTTCTCCCACATGCTTCTTTCTGTCATCTCTTGTTCTCTTTGCTCCTTGTCCTTTTTGAGATGTGATGAGTAACAGAGAGGGAGCAAGGACAAAGGCGTCTGCATCAGAAAACTGAGGAGCTTGGGTTCATCTAAATGACAAAAGAGCCTGAATCAGCTGAGTGCGTCAGTATATCAGAGACTCTCTGTTGCTATGGAGGTGAACAGAGAGGATGTTGCACTATTTGATGCTTTGATGTGGGTTGTAATAGTACTATTGTGTTCCAGTATCCAGTTACACTCAGTTTCCTGTTTATCATAGAAAGTTGTTGGGTTTTTTCTATAACTTTCTGTAGAGTAACTTTTATAAGCTGGTAATTTCTTTTGATGATATAAGGCAGGTAGTAAAGAAGTAATAGTTTATATTAACAGTTTGATTGCTCTTGAAAGTCAGGTCATAATATATGTGTGTGTGTGTGTGTGTGTGTGTGTGTGTGTGTGTGTGTGTGTGTGTGTGTGTGTGTGTAATGCATGAAATCATGTCTAAGCTCTACATGTGTTTTTTAAATTCATTTTTTGTGTAGCTGTTACATTTTCAGTTGTATAAAGTTATGTGTACTAGTTTGGATGTTGGAAATGATGCTGATCAGATGCAAAACTCTTAAAATGTACAAAATGACAGATGATTTATTTTCACTCTATAAATACACCGGACAAAAACAACTAAAAATAGAAGGATCAATAGCTTTAAATCCTTAGACTAATTTTCAATATTGAACTTTACAATCCTGCAGTGTTCAAGGTTTTTCCTCTTAATCTGATAGTGATTAGCATCCTGCGCTCTGCTGACAGGACTGTTTCACTCTCCCCTCCCTTTCTAGCTGTTGGCTCCACTCAGCAGAGCTATTTTTAAGTTTAACCCTCCTCGCCTCTGGGGGATTCATACCCCCCAACCAGCTCATCCCCTACTTACACCTGACCACACATTGGTTTCAGACATGCCTGCATCACACACTTACAGTAATGCACAAACATTTTAATCAAGCCCCAGTCTTCCAATGTCACTAAATGCATTCTCATTAGTGCTGCACTTATTCTGTCCCACAGAGGGATCATGGGAAATAAGTGTGCTCAGACAGCAGCACTGTCCTTTCAACAACCATAACAGTGTTTCCTTTTCAAAGCGTCTCCTGAATATTGAATCTTCCTTTAAATAAACACGTAATACCGCGGTGTTACTGGAACATGGCCCTCCACTTTTTCATTGCAACAAACCGCCAAACAGTCAGTGTGCTGACTCTCTCAGTCTGAAGAATGCACAGAGAAGAGCTCTGATCTGCTATTCTTTCTGTCTGCATGCCAGAACCTTGGCTGATAAGCACTGGAGAGCAGAGACAGACAGTGAGAGAGGGGCTCAGAGTGGGACTGATTTAATGACAGAGATCCTTGAAAAACAGGGCTGCAAAACAGCAACAATGTCAGATGCTTTGGAACTACATTGTAAAAATGTTGAATCATATTGTTTACTTTTTATTTGTTTTTCTGGAGCTGTGGTGCTTGTTTTGTTCCTTTCTTGGCTCGTATTGATTTTCACAGTGAGTGAGCATAGCAAAGCACAGGTTATATTAAGATTATATTACTGGCTGCCGCATGGCCTTGTGCATCTGACTACATACACTCTGATACACTGATCTGCTGTTGATGTAAACGCCCAAGTAGTATTTTATTGCATTAAAACCTTGATAAACCACAACTTGGGATAGGATGGCCGGAGATGGAAACTCCTAAATCAAATGGTCCAAGCTGACCCCCCTCATGTCCACGTTGGATGCTGATGGGAGGGTTTCCCTCGACTGTGCAGCAGCAACGGAAAAAAAGTATTGAAATCTTTATTAAATGGGGATCATTATTGTGTAAATATTTAATGTAAAAACACTCTGTTGACTATACAGACTACACACTGCTCAGAAATGTTTACAATAATGATGTTAAAGTGAAGCTGCACCGGTAAAAAGGGCTTACTGTAAGTGTGAGGGGTTAAAGTAATGAATCACCGCATTTGTGCAGACAGAGCAGCATTGCATCTGAATTAGCTGATTGGCATCAGCTTTGTCATCCATGTTCTACAGCAGCGTCTGTCCATCAGCTAAAGTAGTAATGAGCTGTCATTTTCATGTTGTTTGAAAGTGAACTCTTTTCACTTTTATGATACATATATGCTCATCCACATGCTATTTGCTGCATGTTGCAGCTTGCTCGACCCCTGTGACAAACCTATGTGATATTATGGGCATTTTTGACTGAATTAATATTTGTATGTGGGTTTATTAAGAAGGGATTTGTTCACCCAGAAGCTGCTGCATATTCTTTACAAGCAGAGCCTGTTCCTTTAAAATCTTAACATTTATTATTGGCTAGTTCTGGAGAAATCTTTGTTGTCACGTCTTGGGGAATTCATTATACTAAGCCTGCAAATATACAAGTTATTTCCTGGTCCATATGGTTTCTGAGAGGAAGGAAAGAAGGATGGATGCCTACCTTAGCCCACCGGATCGACTTGACTTTTGATGCAGATTTGATCTTCTCTTGAGCTGGACGGTGGGAGCCATATCTCCCTAAAATCATAATGAAAAATAAGTTAGTGGTATACTTTCATGTTAATTAAAATACTGTTAAGTTGAACTACTCTAGTTTAGGAAGAGCAGTCAAAACTTATTGTAGCTTTAGCATTAGTCTTCCCCAAGCCATCAGAAGGACTTGAAATAAATAGAGGCCTGGCTGTGTGTCATATGTAATAAAAGATGTGTCTCAAGTGACATCATCATCATTAACTGGCAGGAATGACTAAAACAAAACAAATTGTATTCTTGGACACTTATTCTTCATACTTCAAGTGATGGCTTGTGATTAGATCTATGAGGGCCCCTTCTCGAGTTTTTAACATAACAGTTAAAAGAATGATACAGCACAATTCAACATAGGTTAAAAAGTACTCTTTCATTGCCACGTTTTAGAGATGAAGACAAACACAAGGATGTTGTGTCTTAGTGTCTTTTTCACAGCTCAATTGATAAATGTTGCCGTGGAAAAAGCGACTGAGAGAGCTCTACAAATAATCCAACCCTCAAGGAGCAGTGAAGAGCGGGAGATGTGCCAAAAAGACAGAGAGACATTTGAAGCCAGAGGATGAGAGTAGATACATGGAGACAGCAATGGATGGAGTGAGCGAAGCACGGCCAGGTAGACAGGCAAGGAGAGAGGAGGGGGGGGGAGAAGCTAACGCAGCATAATAAGCCTGGGCTGCTTGGTTACCTTCCAAACAAAGCTGCTGATTTGTGGAGCAAAAAGAAGAGGAGGGGAGAAGCGAGAGAGACAGAGAAGAGAGGAGGAGGAGGAGGCGGAGGATGGATAGAAAGAGATGGGAGAGATTGCACCATGCCACACACACTTGAAGCTCAGTCTCCATTGGAGACAGTGGCAGCTCCGGATCACGGCATGACAGTGCAACAGTAGAGATTCCACTTCAGAGCACTTTTCTCTCGGATAACTCCACTGAACTGTGCCACCATTTAGATAGACAGCCGGAGTACCAGTTAGAGCAGCAACGCGGGGAAGAAGAACAGAGCGTCAGGACCAGGACTGTTGGGACGAGGGCTGAAGAGTTGACAGAAGCGGAGAAGAGGAGGAGGAGTAGAAGGAGGAGTGGGCAATCAAGAGCCTGAAGCATAAGCAGAGGAGTTAGGAGTCTGAGTATGGACGGAGCAAACAGGAGAAGCTGCTAAGCGTGCAGCCAGGGCACTATTACACACTCACACACAAACACACACACACACACTGATATACACACACTTCCAAGGGAAGGACAGTGTGTTGTAGCCCCCAGTGGAGGATGAAGAAGCACTCAGCCCGAGTAGCTCCTCTCAGCTCCTACAGCACCCAGGTCCTGACCTGCCCCATCTCTGAAGGTAAACTAAAAGAACCAGAGAGACCAGAGACGTCATTTATACAAAGTGGTGTGTGTATTATGTTCAAATGTTAGCGCAAGCTGAGTTATTGGCAGCATTAGCTCAGATTGGCTGCTTCCAACTAGGTGGTACTTTTATCTATTAATGGGGCAGCTTTTTTGCGGGTTGACTTACTATGTCCCATGATTCCAATCATCAGTTTCAAAAGAAGAAAGAGCTAATATACCTCAGAAAAATCCACACAGAAGAGCTGCTTATTTTGGCTTACTTCTCCAGACTTTTTGACAGTTTGTTCCTGCATTGTAAAAAAAGAATTTGGGGGGCTTATTATGTGGGCAGGAAGCATTGTTGTAGTAGTTGCATATATTTATGGCAGCACTTTGGGACCAAGAGGTGATGTAAAAAATAAAATAAAATCCTGTGTTGGTTGAAAAACCCGTCGGCCTCTTAACCTTAAACCTCCATCTTTCAATCTGTGTGAGTAAAACTGCAAACTATCAGCATCAATGTAACCATGTTGCACTTTAAAAATTACACTTTGTTTAAGACTTAGAGCTATTTGACATCTAGAAAGCCTGCCTGACAATGCAGACATGACTGTGGGCTTCATATTGGATTCAGCAGGCGTCCATCCATCAATGTCACTGGCGTACAACGTCAGAGGAGGGGATAAAACAAGATAGATCGAGACAAGAGGTTCACGTAGCATAGAGCGTCGTGCAGAGTATATCAGCCAATGAATGATCCTATGCAGTACTCATCTTGAATGAGCTTGTTTCAGCTTCATATTAATCTTTGAGGGGGGGGAGACAACTTGTTTTTTGCATGACTGTGCTGACAGTCTGTGTTTTTCACAGATTATTGTTTCCTTTGCAACTTTTTCGCAGCATTAATAGTCAGCAATAATACTGACTGTCATGAGAATACAATTCTGGCCACGAAAGTGGCTTTAATGAGACAGGGGAATAGTAGAGTTATAATATTACTGCACCTTGGCACCAGATCAGCCTGTTGGCTTTTACTTGAAGACAAAAATCCCATACCCCACACTAAAAGCTTCAGATTTTTGTAGGTGCTATGAAACACAAACCATCCTACTCTGAAGAGGGGGGAAGCTGCTTCACTCCCCTCGCAGAAACTTGGGATCTATGTTTTTTCAGTTAGAAAGCACTAGACTCATTAGGTTGATTAAAAATCTTTGCTGTGGCAGAATGTAATTTGAACAAATCCCTGAACGATCCTGTGGGAAAGAAAGTGTATCAATGTTATACAATCTGCTTTCACTACTTTTGTTCTGCTCTCAGCTGGGACCCAATGTAAGTTGAGAGATTTTAATTGAGAGATTTTTATCTGGGAGAGTTTCAAAGGGAAAATGTGCAGTCTGAACTAAAATAGAACTGTGTCAGACTTCATTAACGTGAGGGTCGTCAGTGTTACTCTTTTTGAATGCTAGTGATTATTAACTTTCACTGAAAAGGTTCTTTGTGCTACAGCACAGAGACATTGTTGCACTTATGCAGCCATAAAGACAATAACTCATTCCAAATACATGTTTTTATTTCAATTTGCATTTAGTGCCACTTTATACTTCTAGTTCATTACTGTGGGAAATATTGAAATTCTTACTCAACTGCATTTATCAGACTGATGAAGTTAATAATTAGTCTTTCTATGAAGACTTGACACAAAAAAATATGAGACCGTTTTTTCAGTTAGTTTTCTTACAGTTTGTCGTTTTTCTCACCACTTGCATGAATCTTTCAACAACCTTTGTTTTATATGTAATACCTTCTTATTGGATATGCCCTTACATTATGTCATTGTTGTATATCATCTTTGTTATTCTTCTGTTTTAAAGCACATTGAGTCTACGCCTGTCGTATGAAATGTGCTATATAAATAAACTTGACTTGACTTGACACAGATTTATCTCGGTACTCTGTGGAAATAATGGACCGCATTGGCATTAGAGTATATATGATGAAAAAAGTTCAGCATGAACATTTACTTGTACAACAGCTTAATAGTGTTATTGCATTGATACCCGAGACTGTATTTTATTTCTAAGTTTTCTGAAGGATTACTTTTACTTTAAATAAATTTGACCTCTGCCCTTGACTCATTTAAGATGATAAATACAGGGCTTCAAGACTCCTCTTCTACTTGCAAAAGCTACTTGATCTGAATACTGATGTGACTTGATATCCACCATTTCTTTCTCCAACAGACATCACTTATCTTTAATACTCTTACTGGGTGCCAATAATGATCTCATGCATTCATTAGGATTATGAAGTAAGTTTGGCTAGACTGTTGAGTTCTTTTCTTGATGAAAGAAGTGTCCTTCATGAAAAATGACTTTCATAAAATCACTTTGTGGAAGAAGTCTGGTGCAGATACAGACATCTTTAGATATTACAAAGTGAAATCTTACCGCTCCATATGATTAAGACTGCAAATTAATATATTTTTAGTTAAAACAATTATAATTATTCAAAAAATTTAGAAAAATGTGTCAGAAACTTGTAGCTGTTCTGGATGAAGAGAAGTACATGGGTAAATTCATGATTACTGTACAATATGTGTTGTCAGTTACAGGGCTGCCCTTGTGCTACCTTTGCTCTTATGTCTCACCACAGAAAATTATCGACAGAATTGTCAGATTAGATGCAATAATAGGAACCCCTGAGATGCCCTGCTACTGTAGAGGTGAGATAGGCTACTATAGGTTCAACTGCTTTCAGGGCTGTAGTGTCTGTAGCCATGGTGGAAACAGCAGAGCTTCACGTGCTGAGGTAGCAGACATCCAGCACATGTCATCTTTTATTCCTGCCCTAGTGTAAATTGATCACACTGGTGAAAGTAAAAAAAACGGATCTGAGCTCTCTCCGGAAGTGCTCGCCCACTCAGCCCTTCACATATTACAGCCTTGGTCCAGAAGCCTTTTACTTCCGCAGTCTGTGAAGGCACAGGGCCAGATCAACAATGCTTCACTGTTCTCAAATGAAAAATCCATCTATCCATCGATCTATCCATCTATCCATCCACCTACCTACCTACCTACCTACCTACCTGCCTGCCTGCCTGCCTGCCTGCCTGCCTATCTATCTATCTATCTATCTATCTATCTATCTATCTATCTATCTATCTATCTAATATTTTAGACTATAGTTTGTTGATTACATTTCCGAGTTAGCCCATAAAGTTCTCAATTCCATGTTGTACCCCAGAGAAACCATTTTCAAAACAGGGATGTGAGCAACAGTGATAACAGCAGCCAAGGTTGACATGACTTTCTTGTGGAATGTCATGTGGTTAGGTTTAGTCTTGCTTTCTGGGAGTCAGGTTTCTGTGCACACCTGGCTACGAGTGTTCAGTACCTGCTGCATCATGAGGCGGCAAAGCTATTTATGACATGCACAGCCGCAATGCTAACTCAACACAATTTTGACATTATTGCCGTTACAGCAGGAAATGATAACTTCGGTAGAAAGGTAGTACTGAGGGCAATTGATCAGCTGAAGCTTCTGTGCTGGAAACCACCCAGCGAGACACAAGCTACTTAGTAATGTGCTACCAAGTACATGCAGTTAGGATATAACAAATACTTGGAAAGAAGGCTAAATGCTAGTATGTGCATGCTAACTGGTTCCATGATATTTAACAGGTATATTTCACTTTACTCATTATCTAGCAAGGTAGCTAAGTCACTGTGGCAAAGCTAACAAGAATATGGTAAAAGTGACTATGCTAACAAATTCATATTGATCAGAAAAAAATGTTCACCATGCTAACCAGCTTGTTCACTAAATTACTGTGACCATGCTTCCATAATGTGATTATGCTGACATGTGACAAGCTGTGAAAATAAAACTGTGAAAATCATGTTATTTACTCTTATGATCCTCCTTCAGAAGTTAAGTTAAATACTGACTTTACAGTTGTGGATTCAACTCCACAGAAACAGAAGCCATTTTTACTTCTTTACAGTGCCTATCCAATTTAAGTTGAACATTTATGATTGTCCTGACCTGAGTATTAAGTCCGATGAAAATCAGTCTGAAAGTAAAGGCGAGCCAGATAGATTTGCCTTAGAAAATAAAATGTAAGTTTGTAGTTTTGTTTGTCCATCCAGTGTTTGTCATTAAGTGAAGCTTAATAAGCAAAACATTTTATAGTAACTACTTTTTTTATATTTAAGGCTGTCCTATTTGTTGTTGAACAGGAAGTAGAGCTGACATGAAGGTTTCCTTCAATGCATTATTGATGTTTTTCCTGTTATCTCCCACCAGGAGAGGACGGCTCAGACTCTCATGCAGAGACACCAGGCAGCGAGACCAGTGAAGAGAGTCAAACCTTTCAAACATGTACCAATACAGCTCTGAAGGTGCTGGGTGGTCTGTTGATGGTGCTGTGCATCTCCTCCTCCTGGGTAGGCACCACTCAGGTGGTTAAGTTGACCTTCCAGTCGTTCTCTTGCCCCTTCTTTATCTCTTGGTTCAGCAGCAACTGGAACATGCTTTTCTTTCCCATCTACTACTCTGGACATGTGGTCATCACACGGGAGAAGCAGACCCCTATTCAGAAATTCAGGTAAATTAACAAAAAACACAAACTTTTTTTCAAGTATAGTTTACTGAGGAGAATCACAAAATCTACCCAAATACTGATTTGTGATTATGGCAAACTTTTGCAAAATGTGTACTTGTGTTATTTCATATCTATAGTTATCATTACCTGTGTGGCATAAAATAGAAACCAAAATAAAAACACAACTAAATTTAATTCAATTTAGTTCAAAAAATATTATTTGCTCACAGGGGGCAAATAAAATTTTAGATTAGCAAGATTTCTTAGTTTTACCTAACTTCAATGACACATCTGAAGTTAAAATGGCTCAGTGCTGTCAAGCACCAAAATTAAGATAAATCATCAGGTTTGTTAGTCTACCAACATTTCCATTTGTTGATTTTTATGATCTCCTTGATAGCAATGGCAAGTGCAAGCACAGCCACTGTTTTCTCCTCTTTACTTTTGTTCTTGCTTACAGGGAGTGCAGCAAGCTTTTTGGGGAAGATGGGATGACACTCAAGCTTTTTGTAAAGAGAACAGCCCCCTTCTCAATCTTGTGGACTCTGACCAACTACCTGTACCTCCTGGCCTTGAAGAAGTTGACCGCCACTGATGTCTCTGCCCTGTACTGCTGCCACAAGGCCTTTGTCTTTCTCTTGTCCTGGATTGTTCTCAAGGACCGGTTCATGGGTGTCCGGGTCCGTATGAAAACACCAACACTGACAATAAAACATTGAAGGCCTTTTTCATTACTTTAATGGTGTATGTATGAAACTGATTGCTTTGATTTCAGATTGTGGCAGCCATAATGGCCATTACAGGTATTGTTATGATGGCATATGCTGATGGTTTCCATGGGGATTCCTTTGTGGGTGTGGCATTGGCTGTTGGCTCGGCCTCCACATCCGCCCTCTACAAGGTAATGCTTCCAAAGATACAGTCCCCAACGGGCATTGTCAATTAGTCAACTGGTGGAGTATGACATTATTTCCTTGATATCCAGGTGCTGTTTAAGATGTTCCTCGGCAGTGCCAACCTTGGAGAAGTGGCTCACTTCCTCTCCACCATGGGCTTCTTCAACCTCATCTTCATCTCCTGTGTGCCCCTAATCCTTCATTTCACCAAGGTGGAGCACTGGGGCTCACTGTCTTCACTGCCATGGGGATACTTGTGTGGACTGGCAGGACTGTGGCTAGGTAAGAGTGCATATACATCTCTGAAGAAAATAAGGGCTATTAATTTCGATGAACAAAATAGGTTTTTATGTTTTGTGCCATTTTTGCCTGTATTGGATAGGACAGCTGAAGAATAACAGGAAATGTTAAGGATAGAGGGGGAATAAGATGCAGCAAAGGGATGAGGTTGGATTATAGTCTATCTACGATAACAGCTATCCAGTGCCAAACAAAGTTTTTCATTCAGCGGCTAAGTTTACATTTTAAAGTGTTTTTTCCCAAAAGCCAAAGTAGTCAAGCTTGCTATTGTTGAAATGTAATACAACAACATATATGCTAGGCTGCACAGCAACCACAACACAATCACAATATCTGAATCACTGAAGAGTATAAAATGTCCTTAAAAAGGTTGAGTGCAGGATTAATGTATTTTCATTGTAATTTGTAAGTCTGTTTCACCTCCTATCACACTTCATCCTTCTTTTCACTGCTGTCTGACAATACCCCCATACATTCTTCTTTTATCACACTTTCCTCATCTGGTTTGGCCATTTACCTTCTGTTCATGTTATACAGGGAAATCTGTCTGTTTAAATCTCAAATATCTGCATTTGGCACTAGAGAATTGATCATTGCAACACACAAGTTAGGCAAACTATATATTGCTTTATCAATACCCACTCCTACTCTGAGACTTTGCATTGTGAAAAAAACCCATCACTTTCAGGGGATGTAGGCCTACTGTACCTTTATCGTGCTCTGTTGCCTTTAAGTAGTAGGTTTCTGCAGGTTTCCTGTTTGTGGCTGCTTAAGGAGTCTACTGGTGTAGAAAACTTTAAAAACTTTTTGGAACTGTTACTGATTTAAACCCCTGAAATATGTTGGCAAAAAAGGACCCCGGTTTGGAAAAAAAAACTGAATTTCTAAAAGCCTAAACTAAAGTGATGGACTGACCAACTCTCTGACTGACCTTGCCAGCGTGCTTGTGACATTGCTTTACACCAGGAGATTCTACTTTTTTAAAAAGTTACCTAACTGGAAGGAATTTTTACTGAAAAGGGACCTAAATTGTAGATTGATTAATAACATGTTTCAAATTATAACATGTTTTCAATAATAGATTACTTGAGCTATTTTCCAGTTCTACTTCATTTGTACTTGTTTTCAGGCTCTCTCTTGTCTTACAGTGTTCAACATCTTGGTCCATGTTGGCGTGGTGCTAACATACCCTATTCTCATCTCTATTGGGACTCTGCTCAGTGTGCCAGGAAATGCAGGTGGGCTTCTTAATTTGATTGAAGTACTACATCTGAAGGAATGAATGGTATTTCTCGATTATTATGATGAATAAACTGTCTGTTAAAAAAAGAGAGCCACACATTTTGCGGTTTTGTATTAAGATAGTCAGCACTCCAGGCCACTGTAGCAAATAGATTACACAGCAAGTCTGGCTCTCTTGTTCTGGAAACCCAATCATCTATGTGCCGAAACCATTCTCTCGCTGAGGGAGGATCAGGTTGCTATGGTGACACTAAATGCCTGCAGACGAGTACTTTTCTTTAACCACGATGGACTATATGAAGGTCAGTGGGTTACCGCAACTTGTCACTGGGCTGGAGACTGCAAAGACACGGGGGATAAAGTGGATCGCCTGTGCTGATAAGATGTATTTTCTTTACTCATCCCCCTTAGCCATAGTGTCCTGTGGTTTATCTTACTTTATCTAATTAATCTCAATTTGTTTTTCTCCTACTTACCTACCTTCCTGTCTTGCTCTCTGGCTCTCTCTTTTGTCTTTTTTTTTCTCTGACCTGCCGTAGCCGTAGATGTCTTGAAACATGAGGTCATCTTCAGCGTAGTTCGCCTTGCAGCCACCTGCATCATCTGCCTGGGCTTCCTGCTCCTGCTGCTGCCAGAGGAGTGGGACTCGGTCACACTGCGGTTCCTGGCTAACATTGCAGACAAAAAGGCAGAAGACCACGGCGAGGAGCTCACAGAGTCCAGCATCAACACTAGGAGCCGCAGTCGAGCCAACGGAGCGGTCTCCATCCCTTTGGCATGACAGTTTCACTGGCCTCTGTTCATTTCATAGGGACCTCTCTGCTCATGCTCAGATGCCCACTGAGGAAGTGTGGCAGGATCTTCTTTCAACATGGACTCTATCAGGAAGCCACAAAGTATCGTCTTGAACTTTATGAACTTCACTCCGAAGATCCACCTCTATTTCTGCCACTTCACAGCAGGAGGAGTAAACAAGAGAATGTATGGACATAGCAAACTAAAAGGGTGGAAAGTGTTATTCACTTTCTTGAAATACTTGCCACGCGCAGTCCTGTTCCTCGCACGCACCTGAACCAAGAGCTGCCTGACCTCCCCAGACCTGCTCTGCAGACTGTATTCTGTGAATATAAACCTTGGAAGGGCCACTTTGGCTCAGTATTAAAACTATTTATGATATTTATTTAGAGCTATATCAATAAGATATAAAGAATATTAATTTTAAGTCTTATTGAATTATATTATCTACAAGAATGGCAATTACTGTATACTATGCGTAATGTACAGGCCCTTTTGGTTTTATAATAAATCACTTTAAATCCTTTTTCATAGCAGTGGTCTGCTTGTTTATCACAATAACAGTCTGTGTTTTGAACATTTTAAAATTGTTTTTGGTTTTTTTCAGAAATCAGCACGAAGACAGCTGCATAAATAACTAATACAGTTGTTGAAGCTTCACATGCGCTTCACTTTATAACAGCAGGTTTGCACTCTGCCTGTTCCAGACGACAATTTAGGATCTTGGGGTAATGCTTTTGGTGGTTTCTAACATTAAGGAGAATATAAGGTAAACCTAACAAAAAAGCAACAAAAAACTAGAATAAATAAAAGGACATATACTGACAAGAACACTGAAAAGAAACAGATGGAATCTCAATATGTGGTCCTGGAGTTTACAGGAGCAGCAGTACTTACAGTATAGACCTGTGTGGAACAAAAAAGAATCTCAAACTGGTATACAGTCAAAGCTATTTATAATACTTGGTTTATATTTGATAGATATTTAGTATTTGTTATAGTAGTATTTTAGTGCATAAGAATCTTGCCGTTTTAGACAAATAAACGAGTAAGATGTAAAGGACACCATAAAGAAGAAACAGTTAAAAGACACAAGAATGAAAATATTAGATTTCTAAAAATGTTGTCTGTTTTCATATGTTGTTGAGGGGAACTTGGACTCTGGAGCTGTTTAATTACATGGCGCTCTTTCTGCATGGATCAAATGTATTCCACGCTAACTCTTTAACATAAAAATAATAATAATATGAGCTAAGACAAATATTAGGATGTTATATAAGATCATGCTTATGGTCTGATATATATTTTTTAAAGAGTTAAAACTGTTTAAAACGAATATTAGCACATACTATAAGAGACAAACTCTCTTGCTTCACCCTTACATAGAAGATTGATTGTGTCAAAGCCAAGAACTTAGCAGTGCCATTCATATAATATTAGCAACCAGTAAAGTGCATTTCAAAGATTTAGCAGCAATGACTCTGCACATTCTCCTTGCTATATTTCTAAATGCTTTCCTGTGCTGCACTTAGCTGTTATTTACTGGCACACATACATCCACAGATATGTATGAATGTGGGAACTGAAGAAAACTTAGAATGATTGTTTTAGCCTTTTTTTTTTTTTAAAAAAACCCCATGGGAAGTGTTTGCTAAAATCACTCTCTAGTGTGACATTACGTGACTGCAAAATTACATTTTTCTAGGACCAAATGGTGCAATTGAGATGATAAGGTTAGCATCAGAAGAAGCAATGTCTTTCTACATCAGTCTTTATAACATCTATACACTTGCTCACACAAGAGTCACAAGAGTCCATCGACACAGTGCTGTTATTGTTGCACTGTGCAGTCACAGAAGAAGTACAGTAGAAGTTATGTGTGATGTTATTCTGCTCTCTCCAGGTGATAAAAGAATACAAAAAACCAGGGCCCAAAAGTGTTCAAACGTAAACCATAGCTTTAGCCAGAGTAAGTAGACTAAGAAAGAAGTCTTTTGACCTTATTGTACAGTAGGAATAGTCCTATTAGATTGAAAGGTTAGACACAATAAGCAAATAAGCCAAAAAAAACACGGCTATCAGATCAGTTCACATTACATGTCCAATGCCAATCATTTGCTAACAAGGGTTAACAATCAGCACTTTTAAGAGTAACATGATACAACGTATAGTGCTCCCAAGAAGCCAAACAAATGTCCAAAATAAAGAAATATTGAAGAAAAAATGGATGAATTATCTTAACAATAGCAAGGTAGCCATGCCAGCTGCTTTGAGGCATGTAGCAACTAAATACTTAATGGTAAGACAAACCTCAAAATGCCAGCATGTGTATGTTAAGCAGTTACAATGATTACCTTCTAACTTAAAAACTTAGAAAGAGTTCAAATGAGCAGCACAATTAAGTGCCCTGCTAGCCAAACAGCTCTGAGATAAATGCTCATTCAACTGGCATCAGGGATCACTGCTTACATGTAAACAATAAGATTAAAGTATGGTTATGGTGAGTGTAATGTTTTATTTATGAGGTAAACATGTACAAACATTTGCTGATTAGTATTTAATGTATGTATCGATGGCTTATGGAACAATCCTTAGTTTTGGGGTAGTAAGTCATAAAGAAAGTATTTCAATTAAAGAAATGTGTCCTTATGATTTCAGATAAAGGGTCAGTGGATTCAAGTTTTTCCAAATCTTTTTTGCGCCAAATTTCCCTATACAGTTGAGAAATTTCATAAAACTAAATATTTTAAACTAAAGTGTTTGAGGAAAAGACGGTGGATTACCAAAATCCATCTCATCCTTTCAGGGTCATGAATGTCTGCAGTTAATTTCACACCTGGTTGATGTACTGTATATAGACCAAAGTAATGAATGATGTAAACAATAGATTGATCCATATAGAACATAAAAAGTACCAGTCTCTGTAATAATCTTCATTTTATCAATACAAAACACAAAGGTTCCAAAAGACAAGACAAGAAGTCCCATTTTTTTTATGCAGCAGAGTCCTGATGCAGAGTACAGTAAAGGCCTATATATAGATGTGGCTAATATAACTACTAACTGACATGCTCCTTATAAAACCCACCTTCGCATAGTAACAGTTTCTGTTTTCTCTCTGTTGTTTCCTGAGCACTTATCAAGTCCCATTTCTTACTCAGTGAATTATTTCCCAGAGAAACTGTCTCTCTCCTTACCCCTCAGGAGTTTCAGATATGGGAAGATGCACTGGAAAGTTCTTTCAAGCATTAACTTGTAAGTTACAAACTAACCTGTAGGGAGAGTTGTCATAGTAACCCTGCTCATTATAATAGACGGGTATGAAGCCAAGGATGAAGTACACACCTACATTTTCAACGGCTAACAAAGTTTGTGGCATTTTTACTTCAGCACCGGCAGAGATGCTTCGGTACAAACGTTTAGCTTGCCAGCAGGGAAGACATGAGGACTAACAGATTTGTTTGGGAGCAACTGCAACGAATGGGGCCATTGGAGAGTGGATATTAAAGGGGATGTTATACTGTAATTAAGTCAGTCTTTTTATGGGAGAGGCCAAAATTTCTCTAAAAACTGAAACATGTATACATAGGCAACATGGCAAAACCAGTGAACCTACAATACAAGAGCTCCATTAGAGACATTACAATCTGAGATCAGTATTGTTATTTGACACTACAATTGAAGAAAGATAAAGTATTTAGATTTCGGCTTGTCAGTCTAGGGACAGGGACAATGGGCTCCACAGGCTCTAGACCCAGGCTGTGTAAAGTAGCTCCATGTAACCTGCAAGAAGAGAGAGACAAGCCAAAACCACAATGGACCCTCCCTGCCCTGCTGGTCACTGTGGAGCAGCCGTCTGAATCTTTGGGACATACGAATACAACCTTACCTCCACTGAAACAACAAATATCTCTTTCCACACTCTCAGGTTAGTACGCTTCCTGTCTCTTAAATTGTCATTGCGACTCATTATTTTCTGTGTTGTGATTCTGTATGCCCGAGTTTATCGTATAAGAACAATGCATTGCAGGAAACTTCTCACCAAAGCAAAGCAACCTTTCAAGCATCATTCACATCCGCCCAGAAGACCCCAGGTTAGCAGAGCAAAATTAACTGCCTAATATTGTTTATTAACTCCTGCAGGGGATTCCTGTTGCCTGATTCATTATAAAACGTTTCTCATCAGTTCAATCCTGTGCTGGGACTCTGACTGACATCATTTTACATTATTGTTCCTGACTGGTGTTGGAGGGTTTTTTTTTTACTCAGATATCACATCATTATCTCTCCTCAGGCACTGCAACCACTGGCTGTTCAAATTGGCCAACCAAGCAATGCCAATCAAATTGCAATAGTAATTGAAAAAGGGAAAATATAGAAATTGACTGTGCCCACACTGCCTCCCACGTCTCATCAAAAAACATAAAGTAATTTCATGTTTGTTGTTGTAGGAGAGGGTCTGCAGAGATGGGGGTGTCCAGCAGTTTTCTATAACAAGACACAACGGCCCCAGTCGAATGACTCAGGTAAAAACATCTTGATAAGTACCTGAGTACCTGAGAGCTGAAGTGCATCTGTAACATCAATAATTCATTTTTTATTGAGGGAAAATTAAAGTGTGCCGCTATGAGAGACAGACAGAGAGGGAGCTGTGGGTTCTTTAGGTAAAGTGCCGCTGGATTAAAAAGTAGGGTGGTCTGCCATAACAAGTCCTTGATGGTGTCTGTTTTCAGGGTACAGGGGGCAGACAAGCCCCCTGCACAAAAGACACACATAAATGCAATGTCGAGTAAAGTGTCACATGAATCCTTCTTATGAAAGATTTGTTTTAAATCCAGTCAGTTCAAAGCAAATATGGCAGCTACACTATAAATCACATAGCGGCTTTGCTGTAATCTACATGTTTGAAAACAAGTAAAGGTTATTATGTCAAAAGCAAATAGATCGAAATGTAAAAGCAATTTTTGGCCTGAAAAATTCAGTGAATTATTTTTTATCAAACACTAATACCTACTGTATGTAGAGAAATCCCTCAATGCCTGGTAAATTCTCAAACATTACATAACTGTAATACAGATTTTTAAAAGAAGCACAAGTATCAGATGATAAGTATAAAGGGGTTATAAAATAATACATGCAATGGGAAAGAGGTAACAAGAAAATCTAGTCCAAATTCGACAAGAAACAATACTTCCCTCAGAGAGATAGCAAAGAACAGGGACAAAGTCGCATACAATGTAAATACTCATACACCCCTGCTGTCTCTCTTCTGGCTCTTGTATGTGCCCTTCTTATTAGGCAAGGTTTCTGGATGCCCAGACAGCTCTCACTCAACAGGATCATCAACAACAGTGAGCTCAGCTCCGACAAGCCAGAAAGCGGAGAAGATTTAAGGTTGTCTTCACAGTTAATGGTATGGCTGCAAATTATCATTTGAAGTATTTTAATTGGATGACACACCAGCAAAGAGAGGTCCCCACTTTACAACCACAGCGGTTTCCAGGCTCTTGCCGCACATAGATTTACACAGTTTAGTTGTGGGTCCAATAGAATAGTGTAGGTAGAATTGAAGTTGTAACTACCTACCATCTCACACAAACAGAGCATGGCTCTATTACGGTGGCAACGCTGCTTTGGTTGCAGTGGAAACTATAAATAATGTTATGTACAGTAAGTTATCAGTAGGACATAGGGGCATAATTAGCATGAGGGGTTTCTTCACTGAGCCCTTGTCCTTTCATTAGGGCAAAGGTATCTTGTGTTTATTTCAAATAAGCAAATGAAAAAAAAAAATCAATTTAAGTAAAGTCAATCGATTGATTCAACATTTGGTATTGTCGTTTGTCATTTCTTCAGTTGGGACTACCTAAAGAGCCGGAGACTGAAACTTGTGAGGAGACCCAGAGAGAGGGACATCCTCTGGGATGAGACCACAGGTGATAGACTGGGCCTCAGCTGCTTTCTGGACCATTAATAATCAGCTCCTGAGTAGAGGACAGGCTGTGCAGGAAGCTGTGTGGAAGCTCCAGGCCCAAGAAACAAAGAAGAAATAAATGGGACCCGAGTCTGCCAGTAAATGTCTAACAGGACATGGGAACTGGATGTATTTATTTATTTATGTATCTAGCAATCTGGGTAGGAAAATAATTGAATTTAGGTCAGATTTTGCAAATAAATCACAATAAACACAGAATCTATCTTCTAAGTTTCTAGAAATAAGGATTTTCACTTATGTTTTCTTTTTCAAAAACATCCTCAGAAAAGACATCTTGACTGATGTTATGGTGCCCTCTAGGGATGAAAGTGATGCACTATGGTGAGTCTGGAGCTTGTTTACCTTTACCACAAAATCAATAGCAAACAACAATAAAAGCAATTTCAATTCAATTCAATTTCTTTTTTTTTTTTTATTATTTGTTTCCAGGGGGCAATTCATTTTATATGTTAAATTCAAAGTTTTTTGGAGGTGAATCCATCCCCATAGTTTCTCATCTATTACTGTACAACTAGTATAGAAATGAGTATATAACACTCTTTAGGTATCCAAAGATATCTTTTCTGTTTGAGAAGATGTGTCACTGAGAAATAATTAGTTGGATAACAGGAAATTGATACTTTTACGGTCACTATTCAAGTGGTCTCCCTGAATCAGGATCTTACTGAGTTTAGAGAGTTGAAGAGGAGCTGGAATCAAACCAAACACCTGAGGCCACAATGGTGGACTAAAGTCTGGTCCTCAGAAACAGCGTGTTTGATGAACATAGCTGGGATCACATCACACAGCAGGGAGCAGAACAGGAATTAAATGACAAAAGATAATCCCACATGGGTTAAATCAAAGTCTTTCAATTGAATAAAATAAGAATTAGACCACAAAGAAAAGAATGCTGTTGAACTTAAACTGTATTGTGCTCAACCACTGGGTGTCATTATTGTGCTGGAGGACAGAAGTGACCTCTTACAGTTCAACCAAAAACACCTGCAGTGTTTCTTAGAGTGTCCAATTTTGCTTTATTTGGTATCTGGGGCACATTTTGAAATATATGGCTATGCTACCTCATGATATAATTACATCATTTATGACAAGCAACACAGAGTCTTTACTTTCATACATTGGTTTGTGGCCCATATGAGTTTTATTTTGTTGATTATTGTACAAAAGTGTTTATCTATTTTTCTATATGCGAGTACAAGTGAAAAAGTAAAAATGATGAGACAATCACACCAAACACTGTGATATTAAAGATCCAAAGGTACAACCGGAGGCACTGGAGCAGAACAACACATTAAAACAACTCCTTGTACTTAACCATTCATTCAATCAACAAAGCAAAGTCTGCCAGTGAGAGGCCACTGACTGCAGACTTGAGGAGCCAGACTGACCACATATTGGGACACTGAGGAGATTTAGAGTGGCCCAAGTCTTCAAAAAAAATCTTCTACTTTTCCAGTTCGATAGCCACACACACTGGGCATTAAAGCCAAATCACGGTGGAGGGGGAGAGCCGAGAGGTCTCGGTGTCTGCCACTCCGTACTGCTACATAAAAAGAAGGTGAAGGATGCCGTGTGAGCAATTGGTTCCAATTGACAGAGGATTGGTCATGGTCAGCCTTCTGAGTGGAAATCCACGTGAGAATGTAGCATTTGGACCAGCAAGGGGCACAAGAGGCCAACATCAGACAATGAGGGCACTCAGAGGAGTCTGGCTGCTGTGGAATAGACAGCCACAATCTCTAATTTAACCCTTCGTCTGCTGGTTGTTCTTTCAACTCAAAACAGTGAGGTCGTTCACAGTGGAAGTGTAACAGTGCTACTATGAAAGGTATCATAGTTTAGGTAAAATAAAATAATAATTAAAAAAACAGAAATCTTGAGTATAAAGAGAGGTTAACACTGAACTTTGTGCTGCACAAAAAAAACATTGAAAAATTGTCTTTTAAAGTTTTATGTTAATTGAGTTGAAGCACCTGTGCAAGCTCAAGAGGCGGCTATCTTTGTGACTTCCATCCTTGTGACTTTTTTTTTACACTAATTAGGCAGGTACAGCTCTCTGAATGGGACCGGCTGCTTTCAAGTCTCTGAGGGCCACAGGGTCAGCGCTCAATCACAGTCTGCTTTGAGAGGCTGTGTTTGAACTAACCACTAGTTGACAGGGCGGGGATGGGGTCAAAAAGGGTGGTGTGGGGGGGGTGAGTAAAAGGAGGGTGAAAAGGACTCCTGCCAGCTCTAAAAGAGTAGCCTTTTGTAGCCAAGACACTGGCCAGAGCAGTCTAGCCTTTCACAGCCCAGCCGCCCCTCTCGTCCAGCTCCACAACAGCTGATGACAAGGCCCCAGCTGCTAATTATCCGGCTGATGGAGAGTCACTGAAGTGGGACTGTCAGAGCGAGGGGTGGCCCTTGTGTCTGCAATTGGATAAATTTAAGGGAGGGTGAATGCGGGGGATGAAAGAACTTAGGCTACAGGGGAAGGTTTTGGAAAGAAAAAAAGTACCCATCCGTCAACCACAATTCAGACAGTCAAAAATCTGCACTTTGCGAGCTGTGCTGAGTGACAGCCGAGTGATTTTACATGTAAGTGTTGCATATGTAAATTATAGTCAATATTTTCACAATTGTTTTAAACAATTTTTACTAAGTTACACAGTAACAACAGGATTGTAACACTTAGGTTTTAGATGGTTTCATTTCCAGTTTGTGCCTCTGAATGGAGTAGTCCTTAGGCCTTCTACAGTATATTGAACTCGGTAGGTTCTACAGCATCATTTGCCCTGAGGATACCGGAGCTGTTCCTGTGGAATTCCATAGAAAGTACTCTTTGGATAGAAGTTCTCGAGCTAAAAATATGACCAAAAGAATATATTGTAAGTTTCACATTAAATGATGCATAAAACAAATATTCTGATAAAATAAATCAAGCTTACATGTTGCAATCCGTGGTTTGGCAGAGGAATAAACTTGCACTGAATGCTGATCCACACAACACCCGGAGAGTGTCATGTCAGGCACTTTGAAATACAACTGTGCAAACAATGGTGGCAAGAGTTCATTAATAATTGCTACAAATGAATAATTACTTATGAGACCTAATCATTTTACACTACAAGATACCTTGGTCTTTGGACAGTATCCATCAGAAATTAGCTACATCATGCTGTCCCTTTGATTGAAGATACTGAATCATGAATCAGGAGTCTCTCAATCTTATCCTTAAAATAATCCCCACAAACATCAACTTACTTTGACATAAGCGGTTAGTCCAATGCAGACGGGGTCAGTGGGTCCTGGCGTTGGCCCAGAAAAGCTGATCTTGCCTTCCATTGTGACCTCACGTGATTTAGGAAACTTTTGTCCTAAATATCAGTGAGCAAAAACTCTTTTTGAGTTACAGTTTCAAACCCGAGATATGCTTTAAGAGGGTTTCTACTTTGACTTTCTCAGGAGCACAGAACCTACCCAGACCCCAGAGCAGCAGGTTCTTCTCCTTTAAAATATCCAGTTGTCCTGAGCTCACCTTCACATCCACAACACCCATCTGATCCCTGCACAAGATGCAGAACCCACATGCAGGAGTTAGTTCAACCATACTGTCTAAAGTCGATCACTTTAGTCAGTTAGTCAGAGATATCAACACAGACATTGCTAAGTTAAGCAGATTGGACCCACAAAAACGACTCAATTGGGTTTTATCTTCTCTTCCGTTGACAACAAGGACTACTGTTGATGCAATGATGACAGTAGTGATGATAATTATTATCATCACTAGTACTGATGGTGGTGACAGTATTGATGATGGTAGTGATGAGGGAAGTGATGGAAATGATGGTAATCATTTAAACCAGTTGTCTTTAACGTCAGTAGGTCAACAGACTACCCAACACTGGTTGTTACACTGTGATGTTATTGCATTAAATACATGTTATCATTACTGTTGCCAGGAGCCGCCCTTATGTAAATGTTTTGTCACATCTGTTTTTGTTGCAAAAATGATTGCTGTGCTATGCTATGATTTAACTTGTTATACTGACTGCCGTCCTGTTTATTAGTGTTATGTTGACTTAAGGTCAAAAGATGTCAAGACAAAGTCACTGTATATATTGCTGTGGACTCCAAAAGGAACAGCTGCAGCAATGTTAAATGAATGGGATCCTTATAAACTTAACTCAAGCTTGACTGAACAGAGATGCAGCCCGAACAATGAAACCCATTTCAGCAAACCTGTTTGAACAATTTTTTATTAAATATACCATGAAAGGCATGTGACTACCAGTGTTACCACTAGTGTGTATGTTACCTTATTTTTCCAGCATTGCAATGTATTTGCATCTGAAGTGGCAACTTTGCAACTCTTCGACTACACAGAGAGATTAGTGTCTAAAGGAACTTAATGTGTCCAGTTTGCCATAAGGAGACAGATTTCTTAATGTTGTAAACCCACAAGACCTAAACGTTAAGGGTGACAAGGGTGAAATCTATCCTCACAAAAATGCTTTGCTGCAAGGAAAAAAAACACTGAGATGTGCAAAAAAAAAAAAGTCAAAGATAACATCATGTTATTACCTGTTAAAGAATGGCAGGTGTGCTTCACAATACTCAAAGCTGTTCTTCACACTCTCATGAAGCTTGAGGGTCACTGAAACACGCAGCTGGTTTTCTTCTTCCTTCAGTTGATACAAACCGAGGATAGGTGGAACAGGAACCTGATAACAAATTGCAGGAAGGGCTTACATAAGGATTTAGCACGAGTGTGACTGTTTTTGAGAGGAAGAGTATGTGTTTATGTACTTTTTACCTGAGATGTGTAGCTGCACAGCCTGAAAGGCTCCAGAGGAGGAGAGAAAGGGAACTTATATGGCCCTGAGAAAGCTGAGCCATCATAGTTATCCACACTGCTGGCCGTGAGGATACTGGAGTCCAGTGAGGTGACACAAGGATGAACCAGGATGTCCTGTAGTGGAGAACCATTTGGTGGAAGTGTGAGGGTCACTGTCACATTTGGGAGCACACCTTCTACCTCACACTGTTGACAGTAGGACAAAAAAAATGGAATCAAGACAAATAATCAGAAAGGTCAACTTTACCGTTTTTCTCTTCACTGTGCTCTTACTTTGCATGTCACAGTGCCATAAACATCCCACAGGTCCTGTCTGCCGCGGTTACCATACTGCATGGAGCGAACCGTTTCTACAAGCGCTACGTTCACCACGGCTCTGCCTCGATGGAGCCCTGTCTTCCAGGCCGGCTGCTTCTGGTTCCCAGCAGGCCCAGGCACTGTGGGTGAAGCCGCTGACCCCAGTAATGGCACATCCAGGGGTGTGCCAAGTGGACAAATCTGCAAGAGTACAGAGGGCAGCATTGCCAAACGAGAGGCCAGCCCCTCAATGTCAGTTTTGCCTCCAGAGGAGAGGAGAAACGCCTGCAGACCCGACAGGAGTGTGAGGCCCTGGGAGACAGACAACAGGCTAGAAAGGGGGGGTCTTGGTTCAGGAGGGGCATCCACTAGAGGCAGGCAAGCTAGGATGAGAGGCCCTTGTGAGATGGCCAATACTGGCCAAAGTCCTCCTTTATCAGGACCGTCTACATGCAGCATCAGGGCTGGTGATCGCGGACAATTAAGGCAATCATCTCTGACGGATACATAAGACTTGTCTGAGTCTGAAAGCCCCAGCTCAGTGAGCAGGAGCTGCAGCACAGTGCTTTCATCTGGGACTGCTACATACGAGGAACCAGCCAGGGACTTTGCACGGTGCTCCACGGTTGCAAACCTCCTGTTGGGTCAAAAGACATGATAAAACACAGTAGGTCGCAAGCAGTGCGACAGATTATGATTAAAGACAGTATTTTACCACTGTAAAAAGTGAGAGAAACACAAGTGAGATACATACCTTGAAAAGCGTATGGACGCATGTTCTCCCTTCTCGTGCGAAATAATCCATAAAGCACGCACACTCATCTGTCCGGCTGCATAAAAAAAAATCAAAATGTACAGTTTGTTGTGTGATTACGGTGTAAATACTTGCATATATTCATTCAACTGAAATAGTCCCCATACTTTGACAAACTCAGCGAACTACTTCCTGCTGCTGTCTCATGTGACAACAGTCAGCCGACCTCGGCGCATGCGCACTTTCATGCAGCTATCCCCACCCTTCAGCCACCCATACAGGAAGCTGCGCTGCTAACCAGCTAGCTGTCAACAAAGGGCAAAAACTGTCTGGAATTAGTAAATCAATGTGGAAGTCGGCGTTATTGCGGACTCTGAGCACCTTTCCGTAAAAGTCACCGCTGGTTGAATCTGTCGGACATGGCAACGACCGCTCAGCTGTTCGAGGTGAAATGACGGGAGAGCTGTGTTAGCTCGTTGTCAGGCTAAGAGGCTAACTATCATTATCATTGTCATTCATCTTCAAAATGTTATAGAGAATAATGAAGAACCACACATTTGAAATACGTGTCTTCAGCGGTTTTATGAGTCAAAAGGGGAAAGTCAGCCAAATGCAGTAACGTGTTATGTTGTGTTTTTGGTTTAGGTTAGTGTAATGTTTAGAGTCGATAAGCGGTGATTTGTTGTTTGTTTCGGTGTGAAGAAATCATAACAACAATGACTTCCCTCCTCCTTTTGTCAGGAGCCCTTTGATGCAGATGAGTACATTGAGAGGTTGGCGTGGAGGACACCTGGAGGAGGCTCCAAAGGAGGAGCAGAGGCTTTCGACCCTAAAAGGTAGTGAAGGAGCAGGCCAACTCTAATGTGCACACATTTGTCTTCATTTGAAACTGAGAGAGGAAGTACAAAATAACCATCCACATTTTAACCTTGACTTACTGTGTAGTGGTGTTACCTGGGTACTAATTGAAATAAAGTCTTATTTTTATTCAAAGGTGACACAACATTGTTGCATGCACATTATAGCTTGTTTGATGCTTCTGTATGATATCAACAATCAAAACATTTTTAAACTTTCCATTACCTGCAATATAGTACCTTCACATTTGTTATCAGTGCAACACAGCCTCTCTTAAAGCTAGAACAATAGACTGTGTAAGCATGACTTCTTACAGTCCTTCTGGCCTATTCCACTAAATAAAGTCTCAACCATCACAAGTTTCACTGATTGCTGAACACATCATTTTTTCTCTATCTTGTCAGTTCATACTTGTGCACCAGTAAAATTGCGATTGTAAAAAGTGAATGCAAAAATGTCATATTCTTCGTAGGATTATTTTAGAAAAATAATTTAGTGTATTTGTACTTTAAGTCCTTAAATATACATTGAGATTTATTTATCTACTACTATCGCTATCAACTTGCAGAATAGTGAAACTGCGTTGCCCTTTTGCACTTCCTAAAGCTCATTTTGGTGTCTCCTATGCTAATTGGTGTTTCCGATGGTTGAACTCGAGGAAAAAGAAAACAGGAAATATCCATGCTGAAGATTTTTTTTATGGTATTACGCTGTTTGTTGTTGTGTTTACACTTGGGGACCGAGTTATTTCTTGTAAGCAAAAATGCCATAACAGTTTAACTATACCGTGGATCCGTCCCGCCTTATCTACTTCCTCCACAAAACTGTTGCCACCACCTCCTCGGAAGCTCTTAGGGAGGAGTCAGAGACAACATATCTGTGGAGGCCACCACACTGTGAGTCACCAGTCAGGGAATGAGTGTCTATTGGAAAAGGGATGGGAGATGTCTTTAAGCTGTAGCCAGTGCCGAGGGAATTAGTCAAGAGATTATACACTCATCATTTTGGGATGTTTCCTGCTCTGTGAAATGTGGTGCTGACTTAGAACATTTGCTCTGCAGTCCTGATGGCACTTAAAATGCAGCTGACGAAGTTGCTAGTTTTCAGAGCTTCTTAAGTCTGGGGACCCAGGAATTAATCTTGAGGGAATATTCTGTAACTAACTATATCTATGGCAGTGAGGTTAGTGGGACAGATTTAAAATAGTGGTACCCAATCACCCCTCTAGATTAAGAGTATGTTTCTATGTTTTACCTGTTTGCTGAGAAGTAGAATGACCACTGATTAGCCCTGGATCAATATCGTTTCTTTTGTCTGTGATAGGCTGTTGGAAGAATTTGAGAACCACATAGAAGAGCTAAAGCAATTGGATGAGAAGATCCAGCGGCGGGTGGAGAAGCTTGAGCATCAGTGTCATCGTGAGGCCAAAGAATTTGCCCACAAAGTGCAAGACTTGCAGAGAAGCAATCAGGTACGTTTGACGATCGATGATGTTTGAATCCCCCTTGTTTTTATTTCTTTTCTTAATTGTCATATGATGAATTAATGTTTTCTCTACACTTCCCTATCAATCCAGGTGGCCTTTCAGCATTTCCAGGAGCTCGATGAGCATATCAGCTATGTGGCAACCAAAGTTTGTCACCTCGGCGACCAGCTGGAAGGGGTGAACACACCTCGGCAGAGGGCCGTAGAAGCTCAGCGTCTGATGACCTACTTCAACGAGTTCTTGGATGGAGACCTACGCAGCGATGTCTTCAATAACCCAGACAAGGTGAGAATAGTGCATAATATGTTCCTTCCATTTACATCAGTGGAGGGCTGTGTGTGTGACCATTACTTAGGACCCCCTGATGTGATACAGCTGGAGGTGAGAATGAACAGGATTATGAGGTAAACCTTCCATATTAATTTGTAACGTTTATCCCTTTAGTTGGATCCCTCGGCTAATTTGGATTAATAAACTGTCATTTACTGTGACAATAGCTAGCTGATTGACTAGCATGGATGTCAACATGCTCATGTCAACCCTAATTGCATTTTACAGGAGGTTGTCTGAGCAGGAGTTTGGTAGGTCCTCAGCTTTGTGAAGCATTATAGCAGCAAAGAGCTTGTGGCATTATGGGACATGTAAGGGCGGTGATAACATGCATGCAGGCTGATGAGATGCACACGTCAACTAAGTTCCTGCCTACACAGATGGCATGTTGATGTTGGACAAGTATCCCCTAAAAGTTTGATTTTGCAGTTTTATAAGTGACAGCAAAGGGATTGGGACGCCTTAGATTAATTCCTGTTAGTAGCAGCATCATTAGTGGATGCAGAGCAGCGAGTCTGGGGGTCAATCCCGAAGACGAGAGCTGGAGATGGAGCGGGTTTTTCTGGAGAGGCATGCAGAAATATCTGGCCAGATTCCTTTTTCCTGAGCATACCTCGAGACGAAGGGGAAAGAGGAAAGCTGCAAGTGAATAGCTGAAGGGGGATGGCTTTGCTAATCCTTCTGAAAGGGAGGGCTGGGCCGCCAGCGTGGAGACAAGTGCTGCTAAACCCTGACTGCAGGGAGACGGCTACATTACTTACATGGGATTTAGCTAATCTTAGCTGGGGGACAGATACTTAGAAAACCTTCGCCGAGCAGAAAGGCTGGATCCTCCTCACGGGAGCAGAGTAATGATGTTAGCTGAGGCAGGCATCTGCGGGAACAGAGGAGTTGCGGACGGCGGGCCTTTCGTAGGTCTGGGGCTTTTTCAGCCAGTGTGCATGTCAGGAGGGGAGGGGAGGGGGGGGGGGGGGGGGGGTTCTCGACAGGGCCCCCTTTTTTTTGAGACAGATATCCCTGGCCGGACAGATTATTGAAAGCGATTTAGAGTCCTGTGGGATTACAGCCCATTCAGAAAAGGCATGCCAATAAAGAGTTGGATGTGCTGCTAAGTCAGGACTGCTGCTGTTGCTGCTGCCGATGCCCAGGTGAGCGCAGCCTGTCTGTTATCAGCTCCCTGTTCAACATGGGGAGGCGGAGGAGGGCTGCGCTAAAATGATGATCCCCCCCCCCAAGTGGAGACACTGCCGGCGGCCTGCTAGCTTTTTGTCTGGATGTCCACCTCTCATGGTCCTGTGTAGCTCTATCTCCTTTTGCCTCACCTGACTCTCTCTCTCTCCTTAACTCCCACACTCACTCACTCACTCACTCACTCACTTTCTCTCCCTCTCCCTCAGATTAAAGAGGCTGCTGATATAATTCAGAAGCTGCATCTCATTGCCCAGGAGTTGCCATTTGACAGGTGAGTCAGTCGACCTGGGGGCAGCTTTAGAACAGAGAACTGTCAAACAAAGAAAAGGTGGTGACTTAATGATTTAGGCAATTAATCACAGTGTAAGCCCCATGGAAGACTGTGGGGTTTTATAGCATCTCCCAAACGTAAAAGCACATGCTACTTTTTATATCAGGACATTATTTGTGATTTTCTTCTTAAGGATTAATGATCTCTCTTTCCGACAGATTCGCAGATGTCAAGGCAAAGATTGCAAGTAAGTTCATGCTAAAATGTAGCATCTCCTGAAGTCTCCCCTAAACACTTGTCATTGATAAGACTTTAGAAGTTTGTTACTATTGATAAAAGAGTTTACTGAACGTTCGTTTGCCTTTCTACCCAGGTAAATACCATGACCTGGAGAGGCAGTTGATCCAAGAGTTTACGGCCGCTCAGCGCAGGGGAGAGATTGGACGAATGCGAGAAGTGGCAGCGGTTCTTTTACATTTCAAGGTGACGTGAATGAGTCATATTTGGTGTTAGGCCAAATTAATGTCATCAACCGTGGCCAAATTGAATGTAAATTGAGTGAGTGTTAAGTGTGAATATTGGGATAGTCGACGTCTTTATGTATGTTTCTCTTTGTCTTCAAATGTTGCTTTGAATCTTCGCCTCAGTGACGTAATCTCTCTCTTTTTTTTTTAAAGGGCTATGCACACTGTGTGGATGTCTACATCAAGCAGTGTCAGGAAGTACGTTTGGATCTTTTAAATGATACTCACTATTACTTTGCCTTTGATATCCACGGACCCCTGGTTAACTCTTTGTATGTGTATCCAGGGAGCCTACATGAGGAACGACGTGTTCGAGGACACTGCCGTTCTCTGTCAGAGGGTCAACAAGCAAGTGGGCGAGGTCTTCAGCAGCCCGGAGACTGTTATGACCAAACTGATCCAGAACATCTTTGAAAACAAATTACAGGTATTCCACTTGTCCTCTCTGCTTAGTTTGATGGGTTTCTGTTTTTTCATGTTGTAACTGAAACTGTTGTGACTGCAGGCTCATGTCAGAGAGAAACTGGATGAAACTCGACACTCAGACGTCGAACAGTACCTCAAAAACCTTTACGACCTTTACACCAGGTATACTCTTCATCATTTGATGTGAACTCATTTCCTGTCTACATTGTAACCCTAATGATAAAATGTCAACACTTCTTTTTTTTTTTTTTATACTTGATCTCCAGGACCACATCATTGGCTACCAAACTGACCGAGTTCAACCTTGGCTCAGACAAGCATACGTTTCTTTCCAAGCTTATAAAGAGCATCTTCTCCTCGTACCTGGAGAGCTACATTGACATGGAGAGAGAATACCTTCGCACTCGAGGTGCAATGATTCTGCAGCGCTACTATGACTCCAAGAATCACCAGAAACGACTCATCGGCACTGGCAGGTCAGATTTGAAATCTAACTTCTTTTGACAAACATCAGAGATCATGGGAATATGCAAGGATGCAAAAGGATGATATTTAGCTTGTTGAGCAATAACTCCTACTCTGGGTTTTTATACAGTATCCAAGAGCTGAAGGAGCGGATCAGGCAGCGCACCAACCTCTCTCTTGGTCCGATTGTTGAAACCCATGGGGAGACCTTCCTGTCCCCAGAGCTTGTTGTTAACCTTCTGCAGGAGACGCGTCATGCCTTTGAGAGATGCAACAGGGTGAGACAACTCAAAAGATTGATTTCTGTTTTGAGAAAAGATGCTTTCGAGAAAAAATCCTGCTAGGCTAAGCTGACCTTCTGTTTCTGGTTGGTGTGACGCAGCTTTCAGATCCTTCCGACCTGCCCAAGAATGCCTTCTCAATCTTCCTGCTGCTTGTCGACCATCTCTGCGTGGAACACATCGATTATGCCCTGGAGATTGGCCTTTCCGGTATATCAGTGCATCATGAACACATTTTACAGAGCTAACAAACATAAAGCTAACAACGCTCCCTAAATGAAAAAGCTTCAGAGAGACTGAAATTGTGCATTGTAGTGTTTCTTGTCAACTAGTAAAGGAACATTTCAAACAAAAAATAAGCTCTTGTCAAAGCACAAGTTAATGTTAACACAAGTTAACATAAACATTATTGACAACTGGGAGGCAATGTTTTAGATAGGTCTGTTTCTAAAATCCTTTATATAACATTCCAGATTATGAACAACATCTACAGCAGTGTGAGAAGTTCACTTCATTGCAAGTTACTCATAACGGCCTGAAGGAAAGACAATATTACTGTTATATTTCCTGTTGCGATGAGTTGACAAGACGGCCTGAATACATTATTGACCACAACTTACCTAAGAATCCAAAAAGTTTGCTTCAGCAAATCCTAACTTGATTTCCTGTCTACATGCGAAGACAAAGCCTCATTTGTCTGTTGTGTTTCACTTTTCTTGTTAAAGGTGACCTTTAAGAAGTGGAAGCATCTGAAGAGACAGAGTACATTCTGAAAAGGACACTTGTCCTTTAAAAAAAATAACACTTAAGATACATGTGTCGACTCCTTTTGAGGGTTCAGCTCGGTCAGAAAGCAGATGAAGCTCGTTGCTATAGAGACATTCAGATATCTGTCGATAAAAGAGAACTGACATTGACACACAGCAGGTTGTGCCTTTGTGTCAGTTAGTTTTTTTTGTTTTTTCTGACTACGGATGATAGGTTAGCATTATCAGGCAGATACAGTGGAACTAGTGCTCATTTATTAAGCGACAGTCTTTATCAAAGGAATCAAACACCTTTTCTATTCTTTGAATTCTTTCTCCCCTCAGTTTGATGCTGAAGCAGAACATCTCTGTAAAGGATTTTCACGTTGTGTTTCTGTGGCTTCATCACAGGAGAGGAGGCATCAGTGCTTTTCTGCCCAACATGTCTTATTGATTTATCCTGTCACCTACTTTTGAGTCTGTTGTCTGGGCTTATTCTCTATTTCTTTGATCTCCAGCAATTCCCTCATCAGATGCCAAGAATGCCAACCTGTACTTCCTGGATGTGGTTCAACAGGCAAACTCCATCTTCCACTTGTTTGACAAGCAGTTTAATGACCAGCTCATGCCGCTCATAAGGTCAGTTCTGTGTCAAAGCTTAAAATCACATATACTGCACAGTGTTCAGCTAGCTCTGCCTCTCATCCACACATAGTTTGTAGATAAAAGGGAGAGCTCAGAATACCTTTTTTTTTTTTTGTGGCTCCAGCTCATCTCCAAAGTTGGCCGAGTGCCTGCACAAGAAAAAGGAGGTGATTGAACAGATGGAAGTCAAATTGGACACAGGAATAGACAGGTCAGTATGTTGAAGCAAGGTGACAAACCACTCTCTGTGTGATATGAAAACAATGAACAGTCTTTCACCTGTTATTTACTGATGTGTTTTCTTGTACACATAGAACACTAAACTGCATGGCGGGGCATATGAAGCACATCCTTGTGACGGAGCAAAAGAAGACTGACTTCAGGCCTGAGGACGAGAACAACGTCATGATCCAGTACACTACAGTAAGAGAAGCATGGCAGTAGCTTCTACCACAGAGCTCACATGCAAAAGAAAAACAAATCAGCAAATACAACGACAAACCCTCTACACCCGACTATTCAGTAGTTTGTGGAACAAACAGGAACGCCTTTGAATCGTCTGTTGCTGTTTTCCATGTCTCATTTTGCATCTGTCTTCTTGACAGGCCTGCTCCAAGGTGTGCGCCTACGTCAGTCGGCAGGTGGAGCATGTGCGGAAGTCCATGGATGGTAAAAATGTGGATACAGTGCTGACGGAGTTGGGCGTTCGCTTTCATCGGCTCATTCATGAGCACCTACAGCAGTACAGTTACAGCTCGATGGGAGGCATGCTGGCCATCTGCGACGTGGCTGAATATCGACGATGCGCCAAGGATTTCAGGGTGAGCAGAGGGGGGTGTCCAGGATCCATTGATTTCAGAGTAAAACATGGCTACACATCAGAGACTGTATTTATGTTTGTTAAAATATAAACTGGTTAGAAAAATAAAGGAAAAAGCCATACATTTTTGACAAATGTAAATTAGAAAAGATGGCTTGCAATAAAAAAAAAAAGCAGATGTTTTTGTTTTGTTTGTTGGCTCAGTTTACATACGTAACGATACAATTTAGATTTGTCATTTAGACAGCCTTGCTCGTATGCAGATATTAACTTTGTGTATATAGTTGTGTTGTTTACAAGAGAATGACTTGTGCCTCTCTTTATCCAGGTCCCTCTGGTGCTGCAGCTCTTCGACACACTCCACGCCCTCTGTAACCTCCTTGTTGTCGCCCCTGACAACTTAAAACAGGTGTGTTCAGGAGAACAGCTCACTAATCTGGACCGAAACCTCCTGCACGCCTTCGTCCAGCTCAGAGTCGACTACCGCTCGGCCAGACTCGGCCGACACTTCAGTTAATGACAGTTTTTACCCCTTCGTGCCCTCCGTCCAGTAACCTATGCTTTGATGAGACGATGCACTTTGGAAATAAACCATCCCTGCTTCAGAGAACGCTGCAGCCCGCCCCAGAATACAGACTTTACTGGGATTTCTTTGTTGATCATACTGGAATGTGAGAAATGTGCATTTTGCCTTTTTTCATTGTTTGTTTCTCCCAAGCTGAAGAAATATACATGTCTATTGACTTGAGATGTGTTTTTAACTACTAATCCCCTGTCAATCCACATGACTAAGAGGTCTGATCAGTTGAAAAGTAAATGGAAATTATTGATTTTGTACGTATGTAAAAGAGAAACTTCTTTTGATTGTGCCAAATATACAAATTCTGCGGCTGCACCTTTGCATGGGAGTAGATCCTAAAGTTGCAAAAAAGAGAGATGGCTAACAGTCGCACTGTTAAGTCAGACATCTGGCCTGCAGTGGCACTCAGTAACAGGAAAAGCCTCTCGTTATAATGAACTGAAGGGGTTCTGACTGAGAATGCCCACCACGCCTGAGATAGAGAGCGCCTTCTGTCTAAGAGAAACACATGACCACCTCTCTAACCTTTGAGCTCTGACCACAAAGTAGAGGTCGAGAGGCCGTTGAAGTAAAGTGTGACCAGAGCTATAAACAGGTCTGAGAACCTCTCTGCAGGTCTGGGTGGTCTCCTCTTAGGCACAGATGATCAGTGTGATGGGTCAGTGAATATGTGTCACTGTAATTAGACAGATCAACACTTGCTCATCCAGCGGTGCACACAGTCCAAAGACATTATTGGCTGGATTTGCAGTGTTTCTGGGTCAGGGGACATTAGAGTCTCAAACTAGAGAGATTGAATCTTCACAGGGGGTTTCTTTGACCCTTTTGCTGTCTTCTTCACTAAAAAAAAACCGAAAAAAAAAAAAAAACCAAGATGGCAGATCATGTCTCTGATGCCTGAAATATTCTCCTACGTAAAGCTGCTCCCACTGTACTGCTGTTTACCTTAATTTGTAACTCATTAAAAATATGTTGCATTTTATAATTGCCCTCTTCTGGAAATTCTTCATGAATGTGGAGCGGTTAATAGAAAGTTTGGCAAGTTCTCTCTGCGAATGTCACTTTCAAAGTGAAATGAAACGGCGTTTCTTTTCTACAGAAGTCATCAAGTATTCATGGGAATTCTTGCCACCAGAGGAAAGTTCTTTCTTAGACTTCAGGAAGTGAGCAGAGCCAGAGGGGATTAGATATCTACGAGTTGATGAATTGTGTGCAGTAGTCATGGACTGGGGGAGAGCCGGGGAGATAGAGACGCCTGAGAGCTCGGTTCCAGCTCCGGCTGGTTAACGTTGTGTAGAAGGTACACACAGTGCTGTGCAAGTTCAAACAACATAATTAATTAGGCTAATATTAATATTATCAATGCCACATAAATTCAATTCTCCCAGCCCTAATCACAACTGGATAGCTTGTAAAAATTATTTTGTTAGGCCCTGATGCAAACAGAGGGTCTTTTCCAAACATTTGAAAACTATTTGTTTTTGCGGCGATTAATGTGCGCAGCACAGGAAGGGGTTGGGGGAGTGGAGCCGGGCCAGCAACGATAACTGGTGTGGAGACGGAGGCAGAGGCGCGGCCCGACCCCAGGGACTTCCAGCACAGGCACATGGAGGAGGGGGAGGGATGTGTTTTTTGGGGTGTCTGTTTGAGCAGGTGGAGGGGATTAGCAATACTGTCAACACTGGAGATCTGGATAAGACTGTCCTCTCTTACTCGTCTGTTTCAGCAGCTCTTGCATACACATTCAGACACATAAAGACGAAAACGCATACAAACACAGGAGTGTCATAGAGGAGAGGGAAACTTGGACAAGTTGTTCATGTTCCACCTTTGATTTGACCGCGTGTCGAGGCTTTTTTTCCCCAGCTGAACGAGTTATACTTTTTCAAATCCTTCCATTAGATCCTCTTTAGCCAGTAAAGTACTTCAGATACTGGAAAACCTTTCTGATGTTAAATTGATTACCCATGTATTACTACCTGGTAATTAACCTCTATCATTTCACCTCCAGTGAGATGTACGTGCTCTGTATATCACCTGTGAATTATAAAACTTCTAAAAAGTCTACCATGTCTCGTCAGTAGATTTTCAAGGTATAATTTGGACAAATACAAAAACCCTAATGTTTTAAAGCTACACTTTATGGAATGCACTTTATTTGATCAGAAAATTGAAAATAGAATTCAAAAGAGAAATTAGCGTTCTTAGTCTTCTCAATAAAGTACTGAGCATGTTTAAGTTAAGTGTGCTTCTGCCCCTGAATAATCTTCTCCAAAGGACACAAATACCTTCAATTGTTGCATCTCCCTTGCTTCGTCCCCTCTGCCAAATCATGGGCCATACTTTAGTGTATTTCCACTCACTTCACACCCGACTAGTCCTCCAACATCCCATAAATCCTTGCTTTCGGCGCATTGCTACCACCCCAACTAGGCCGGCCCTCCCTCTGCCTCCTGGAGCACTGACAATAAAGCATTACAGCAGTCAATCCATGTCAACAACAGCTTTGCTTAATTCCTACTAAACACGTTTAAACTAAATCTTCACCTAATGATGCATAATGATTTGCCTTTAGTGCGCTGGCGGCTCGCATCAATTTTAGTGGTTTAATTTAGCCGCCATCCAAGGGATGACTCAGGTGGTCTGACTGTAGTTGACACAGAGGGACGGTATTAAGGATCCCCCTTTTTAGTCAGGTTGTTATGACGAGACACATTGCAGAGCGTGTAGACCACATGGTCTGGATTTTTTATTTAGGTAAATGTATTTTTAGCATCAAATTTACAATTGAAACAAAGTTCTGCATTGATTGATAATACAACAAGTGTGATTTGTGTCAAATGTTGGATTTTAATTCATTAAAATCCACATGTCCCTGTATAAATAATGACAATGCTACTTCAGATTAATGTATAAATGTATTTGCAGAAAGCACTTCTGTCTTTTGTAAAATGTATCAAATGTCAGACATTTTCCTGAAAGACCCTCATGATGCGGCATACAGCCAGGCCCTCTGATGTGCTGCAGATGTTGCCCTGGCCTTGACCTCCTGCCCATTCGCTGCTGGGGCCAGAATGGCACAGGTGCCGCCACACCTTCAGCCTTGGGCAGCCGGGAGCTGCACTGTGCAGGATGTGAACGCTGCCAACTCTGCTCCTTTGCTCACTTTTCTCATTATGAACATCTAGTCTGACAGGGCTTTGAGAAACTCTCCCTCGATTCATTTTTGATGACGCTGAACTAGTGAGCGTGTCTCTTTTTTCCCTCCCCCTCCCATCTCTCCTCTTCTCCTATAAAAACACTATTAATTCTCTGCCATACTGGAGTGTTTTCCAGTGCTATTTCCTGGCCCGGTGCCTGTGCCTCGCTCTCTCTTGGCTGGGTTTGTCTGGTTGACTGCTCCACAGGAACAGACTGGCACTCTAGCTGAGGGCTCCAGGGTCTGCACACACAATCCACTAAACATGTCTCTGTGTGAGGAGAAGCTCTGCTTCCCAAATATGAAGTAGGTATCCTTATTTATTCCATATTAAGCCTATTTATAACCTGTTGTTGCATTTTCTCGTGTAATATCCTTTATTATTATAATTAAAGTCTATGACTGTCTTTTATTAGTAAAAATCTATGCAGTTAACTGCAAAAGGCTTACTTTTTTTAGTGGGTTTTAATTAATATATGCTTACACAAAACATTGGCTGTAGAATTGGCAGACGTACAAATACACATAAAAATGCATACAGTGTACTGCATATTAAAATCCCTCAGTGACAGTATAAAGGACAAATTGATTGTGATGGTAAAAGGACTTCAGTGCTTAACACATTCACTCACATTGCAAACAAACATCTGTTACGTTTGTAAGGCCTTTGGCCCTGCTAACCCACTGATGTTGAACCAAGCCTGCGCCCATGCCAGAGACACAAACGAGGTCTCTCTCTCCTCCACTGAAGATGAAACACTACATCACCAAAGCATGTGCGTTTGTCTAATCAAGCTTTTTGCCCGCGGCTACACTGAATGTAAATGAATAGGCCTGTGTGTGCCAGCCTCTATTTCTGTTCATTCTGGCTGCTGTTTGATGATGAAATGATGTAGGAACATTAGACAGAAGGGGGCACTAGTGCTCCAGTGTTGCTCTCCTCCCCTGTGGAGCCCTCTTCTTCCTCAGAGCTCTTCACAATGGGGATCTGCCTGAGGGGGGAAATGTTGCTTTTTTAGGTCTGTGAGCCCATATCCCTTAATCCCCAGCCATGATTGACAATCATGATTTAGGGTATATGGTGTCCCATTCTAATCCACGAGCAATGATTTCATTTGCATACCTTCCGTACGTGGCCTCATTTTGGAGGAAACGGCTGCCTTTGTAAGTGATACAGAAAGAGAGAGGGAGAGAGAGCTGAACAGAGCGAAAGCAGGAGAGAGAATAGGGAGTAGAAAGAGAATAGATTGGGGAATGTTTGTGTTTTTCTCTTCATTTTTTTTTTTTTTTTGCCAGAAGGAAGATGATAGCAGTCTCCATGCCTAAGCAAACATTCCAATATATATCTGCCTTTCCTTTGCAGCACTTTCCCCACTCTCTCTCTCTCACACACACACACACACACACACACACACACACACACACACACACACACACACACACACACACACACACACACACACACACACACACACACACACACACACACACACACACACACACACACACACACACACACACACACACACACACACACACACACTGCATGGGCATATCTAAACTCTGAAGCACAATCACAAGAATATTCTGAAATGTAAAGATGTATGGAGACGCAGGAAGAACACACAGAGACGCTCCCTCACACGATGCAAAACTAAATTGCTATTTGCTCATTTTATAACCAAGTCAGGCTTAATTATAATCATGGGAGTTTGGGAGTTACCGTATAATCTCTAGAAGGTATTAAGAATTACCAAGAGCACGCCACAGTGAAAAAGAAACAAATACAAATACAAACAATTATTTCCCAGTCATAACACCCAGGGGAGTGTGAATCAAATAACACTCAGTGTTTGGTTTGCCCACAGAGACCATTCATCCTCACTTTTATCTACTGAGGAAGAGGAACACTGGATAAAAGGTCAAAAGAGTCACATTTCAGTGTAAGGTAAATGTATCTTTACATTTAATCAAATCCAAAATCCCATATCCAAATATATTCATATCATTTTGGGGGGGAATTTGATATTTACTTCAGCCAGTCTTTCACACCTAATTGCTAACATTTATAGCAGTACATCAATTTATTCTTATTAATGAGGACATTTGTATAATTGCAAATTTACCTCGCTCTTCATCTGTTGTTTATTATAATATATTAAATACTGAGAAATGAACTGAAGTTGTACTGTTAAATGTAATTAGAAATGATGTGGTAAAATAATAAAACTGTTTAATCACAAATGGCCTTTAGCTAGATGCAGAATTTGGGGTTATATTATACATACTTTTATTCTTTACTTCTTAACAAGCCAGAGGTAAGGAAAAAAAACTCTGTCTGTTTGAAGATTTTTTTGCAGTCATAAAACAATGAAGTCATGGAACATTACTTACAGCGTTTGTTATGAGCAGACCTCAAGATAAGCCATATATATCTATATATCTATATATATATATATATATATATATATACTGTAAATAGGGATATATGGTTTTAATAAAAAAGATAGATTAATTTTGATTTGATGAATTCAACTCTCAGAAAAAAAGAATGAGATGACTTTAACAAAGCAGCTTCTGACTAACTCTGTATAATTTAAGAAAGGTTTGCATTGAAATCACCTGATATATAAAATATTCTTTTAATATTCTCATATATAAAACAGTTAAGATAAATGTCAAATATAGATCCTTCATATATATCTGAAGTGTTTGTCCATGAGGCGATGCTGCCAAGGTTAGGCATAGGCAACAGCAGAGGAGAGAGATCCTTTTCTCCCAAAGTCACCACCATCATGAAGACATACTGTATAGTGTAGCATCCATCTATTCCTCCTTCCTCTTTGACTGACTGAGCCTGGCCAGGTCTCTGTGACAGAGCACTCCCCTCTGGAACAATACCAGTCTGATAATCTGCTCTTATCTACAGTGTGTTTAGTGCCTGGTTAACAGGCTGTCAACTTGACGGCTGTCTCTGCCGTAGGGGGAATGATGGTGTCAAGATGAACCTGGGAAAAAGAGCAACACTCTATGAATGGAGAGAGGAAAATGTGTGTGTGTGTGTGTGTGTGTGTGGGGGGGGGGGGGGGGGGGGGGGGGGGGGGCTACGAGTTGTAAAAGCCGAGAAATAAACAATCTTGAATGTGCAAATAATGTGCGTCTCTTTCTTAAGTGTAAGAATACCTGTCCTGTGTTTCATCCCCCTGTGGTCCACTCCTGTCAGTTTAAGAGATGGAGAGGAACTCTGCCGCCCGAGGGTGTGAGCACTTGAGCATCCCTACCGTCATCCCACCTTCATGGGCCATCCCACCCTTTTAGCTCTGTTTACCAGGGCCCAGCCTAATTGATTCCCTCTCTTTATCTTTTTACCTCCCTAATTTTGTTATTAAGTGTGCGGGTGAGGCGCGAAAGCTCCTCTTTTCCCCATTTTAAGAAATTATACTCTTGTACTTGATCCAGCTAACAGGATTTTCTTAAATTACTTTATAAAAGACCATCTTTTAACTTTCTTCTTTCTCTCTCGATCCATTCATTAGCAGGTCTGCCTCGAGGTCTGCTCACATCAATTTCTTGGGTTAAAGTTACAAACTTAGGCAGCTCAGCTCAGCGCTCACGGTGGTTTGCGGACGACTGAGGAGTAGGAGTGGGGGGGGGGGGGGTCTGGGGGTGGAATGGGGACGAATGATTAATTTGTGAAGTATTAGAAAAATAAAGAGATTGAATTAAGAGTATTGGTCCTCTGTTATCCAGCATGGCTAGCCTCGGGGACTTACTGCGGTGGAGGACATTATGCAAATGCACTCCCTCTCTCTCTCCAATGCTGCTATGATCTATTCTCTCTCTCTCTCACTCCCCTTTTTTCACCCTGTCTCTCTCTCTTTTTCTCTCTCTTTCTAGCAGTCAATCTCAGCGTCTCATAATCTTTCCCTCTGTGTGTCTCTGTCTCTTTAATCTTCATCAGTCAGCTGGGACAGAGACAGTGTAGAGAGAGTGTCTCCTGTCAGAGCACATCCTCTCTGGCTTTCTGTTCTCTTCTATCTCACTCTCTCATTCATTCATGAAGGGTGGTTTCCAAAATCTGTGAAAGAAAATTGAAGGACAGAGAAAGGCTAACACACACATGCACGCGCACACGTACGCATGCACGCATACACACCTACACACACACACACACAAACACACAAACACACAAACACACACATCTACTTTAAAACAAAATTAAGGTTTTAAAGGTTTTAAACACCTTCCCCTTTTCTGTAAATTCATCAAGAGGTGCATTCAGCTAAATAAATGCAACATGCTATAGAAGAAGGACATGAAATCTAGTAAATGTAGGATTTATGCTACAGAATTTGTACTTTCCTTGAAGCTTTGAATGATAGATCTTGTGTGTATCTTAGAAGGGTACTTCAAAAGGGAAATAGAATCTCAATGTCTTTATACCGGTCAGATAAAGTGCTGCTGTCCATGTGAAGCATTTGTTTACATAAAGCCTTTTTTAACTCTTAAAGGGAGTGAAATCTACTAAACTGATCAAGTAATGTCACTTGAGTCTATGTTAGTGGCAACAATGACAGTAAGAGTGAAATGATCTGGTGGTATGGAGATTCAAAGTATGAAGTCCTTTTCTCTCATATTTGTCTGTGCACATTAGTGTTTATTTGTGTAACATATCCACATATTCGACTGAAGCGTTTGGAAGATGAGCTTTTTTAAGGGTGATAAATTACAGCCAGGTTTTTACAAAGGTAAAGAGTATACAGTAAATCAAGACTAAATAACAGCGTCTGTGTCATCATGTTTTGTCATTTGTAAACTCTTCATCCTCCACAGTTGTCTTTTAAAGGTGACATTAAAGGTGTCAATACATGATCAGATGAACATTCACAGAGATACTGAAAGCTTTATTTATTCTTTATCTTTTTTTAAATGCGTCTTTTTCCTGTCTGCCACTGTAATTATCTTCTGCTAGTTATTTATCAGTCACTGTTACATGATCAAACAAAAACGTACCTGAAGATTAGAGAAGATTAATCCTCCAACAAATGTTCTCATTTTGCACACAATGTTACCAAAATGTGCCATTTTTACATTTGTCTGTAAACCTTAGACTTGTCCTCAGTCTAAAAAAAAAATACCAAAAGATTAGAAATACTTTTTTTTAAGACGGCTCAGTAACTGCAGGTCAAACATCATCCACACACACACACACACACACACACACACGCAGAGAGAGAGAGAGAGAGAGAGAGAGAGAGAGAGAGAGAGAGAGAGAGAGAGAGAGAGAGAGAGAGAGAGAGAGAGAGAGAGCCTCATCTGACAAGCAAAACTTTGGTCAATATTGATGTTTATTCATGGCAGCTGATGAGGCCCAAGTCCTGTTAATGAACCCTGATAGAGGATATATGAAGAAGAGGACGGAGCAGTTTGGATGATAAGATAATAGGAGGTTGCAGTGAAGAAGGAGGAGGGTAGTTAGGCGTAGTGTCAGTAACACGGCTGGTAATCTTACAGCAGGAGGGGGGGGAGGCAGCACAGCCGGCGAATACAGTACTAGAGGCAGAACAGACAGGTTTGATGTTAGCAAATATTAGCAGTGTGCAGGACTCGGGGCATACTCTCTTTGACACACTCATTGCATATGCAGGGACAGATGTTTCCGAGGAGGCTGAATGAAAGGCCTGAGATGGCAGAGTTGCTCTCGGAGGAGCAAGTAATTGGCCCCTCGACGGTAGCAGCGACAGAGAGAGAGGCACTAACACACACGCATCCTTTTTCCCTCATCGCTTGTCTCCTCTGCCTCTCTTCCTGGATCTGATAAAGGTAAACGTGTAGCAAATTTGTCATTTGATGAGGGAGGATTTCCACAAACAGAGCTGACATGATGAGCCTGTGATCTGCCTGTATGAGAGTCAGCAGGGGCCCAGGCAGGCAGAGATCTCAATCCTCCCTCTCTCCCCCCTCCTCACTCACACACACTTGGCTGTGTTCACATGGAGCTTCAGTCTCAGTAATTGCCGCCTGCCATCCATATCTTTCCCCTTCTCTGTCTCCGAGTCCCTCGCTCTGCTGCCGTCTATCTCTCCTCCTCAGAGACATTCTCCTCCTCTCCTCTTTTTTTCTCCATCAAATAAAAGCTCGGCCCTCGCCTCAGCATCACACTCCATTTCTGACTCTTTCACTTATCTCTGGGCTCCATGCCTGCAGACTGCTCAATTATCCACACTCACCTAGCTGCTGCTGCTTCTTCTTCTTCTCACCCATGCAAAGAAAAAATCAAATATTTCCAGTGCTGTATTGACTAGTCAAAGGGGTCAAGAGCTGAGTCGTAGACATCAGGCGAGTGACAAAGTTGCAACTCATTCAGGTGATATCAGCTACTCTGTAATAATACAGGGGATTTATGAACGAGGTTTGATGGGGCTTGTATCAAATTAGTCAGACAGACTAAGTTAAGTGACGTTTTATGCGATCCATCTTGGCCTCTCAGCCTGAAATCAACCTCCATTACCAATCATATCATTTTCACCAAAGTAAACCCTCCTTAGAGATTATGTAAAACTCTTTCAAACGTGATCACGAGACTGTCCTTTGACCATAAAACACACATCTACCCTTTGCCATCTCACCAAATTGCTCTGCACTTCAGCAATTCTCTTCTCCTCCTTTCTCTCTCTATTCCCTTTCTTTTTCTCCATCTGATGTGAGAAGGAGTCACTGAGTTTGAGCCTCTCCACTCAGAGGTAATGGTGCTGCCTTTTGCCTAGTCTCATGACTCTAATCCTGGGACTCGGGACCCGAGCTACTACTCTGCTCCTTGCTGCCTGCTCAATGCTCCTCTGTGTCTCTGAACTCCCTCAGAACATTTAACCCTTTAGCAGGCCCTGTAGGGAAAGTAAAGGGAAGGTAAAAGCAAGAAGTAGAAAAGATAACAGAAAAGTTTATTAAAGGCCATGTGTTTGGTAAAAATAAGATCGCACAAAGTTAAGCTTTTTAGAAAAGATTACTCACTGTTTGTTAAATAAAACACTTCAGTAGCTGCTGGTCATCTTGGCTTGATGATATCATCTTAAGAGATGTAGCAGGTTGTCCACTAATGGAAGGATTGTCAGTCCAATCTTGCTTTTTTTCCAGTCCGCTGGTGAAGTGTGTTTTGGGAGAGTGACTGAACCCAAAATTTCTCACTGTCTATCAAATCATCTCGGTATTAATGGTTTTATTTTAAGTACTGGCCCAAACGGCCACCAAGCCCCTATAATTGGTGTTAAACTTATGTAAATGATTTTGATGTTCTCAGACGGCAACAACAAATGTGTTGTCAATTTCTCTGATTTAACGTGCTGATTTCTAAGCTTAATAATCTTAAATACAATGATGCCATGTATGGCAAAGACTAGAAAAATACAACCCAAGCTTTAACAAACTGGAGACTTGACTTTAGACTTGAACCAGGCCTGGAGCTCCATGAGTTGGTTTTCTCTCTTGTGTACATTCCTCCTGGATTGTGTGTGTTTGTGTGTGTTTTAAGGCATAGCACCCTGAAACATCATCAGAAAAAAAAAGCTGTGTTGCCTGAGAGAGGTCTTCTGTAGAGGGAGAGTGGGGAGACGAGAGGAGAAGAGAGATGGGGGGGTGGGGGGCAAGAGGAGAGCTGAACTTTGTTAATGGAGTGTTTCTCCGTGCAAGTCACTCAGCTTTGAAAGCCAAGCCCCCCGGGTGAGGACTGTGAAGCGCAGGAATCAGACATGCACAATCAGTTCCACTCCTTAAATCTCCTTCAGAATCGTATCTTTGTGAGCAGCCTTTCCTTAATTTATTTCTCTATCAGTTAGTGGGTTGTGATCTGGCGAAGTGCTCCGGGAATAGGAGGCACTGCTGAATGGTGAAACGGAGAAGGTTCCTCTCTTTCTGTTTTCTGCTCCCTGGCTGATTTGCACACATACTCGTACTCCCTATCTCTCCCCCTGTGCCCTCGCCAGCCATTTAGGCAGCGCCTCTGACTAATTTGCCCATCACGCTTGCTGTCTGGTCCTTTACGGTTGGAGATGTTTTGACGTGTCTCTCTCGGCTCGTTCTTTCCACTGGCACTGTCTCCACTATGATTAAGAATACTCTGATAATAAGCAAATGCCAAGAAGTCACCGAACGGCTGAGAGAATCTGGAGTGCCACAGCGTGAGAGAGCGCGTTCCTCTGCATCAGTGGAAAAAATGTTTAGAGCGAGCGGCGCACGCACAGCATTTCCACTCAAAGGAAATGTAATCCAAAGTGCAGAAAGAGTGGGGCTTCTAGAGGGCACATTCTTTATGCTGCAGATGAAAGAGGTGCATGCTCACAATGTGCATTTATATCACCAATTTCACATTAGGATCAAGGACAAATGCAGTCAGATCTCTTATTAATTACAGCTGTTTGAGAGTTGAGGTGGATTTGGGTGCCACATGCATGCACCCACGTGGCCTTTCATACACCTCACTCCAGAGGTCGCCCTGTTTGACTCTTCCCACAATCTCCTTGGAAAAAAGGGCGTGTCACTGACAGGAAGAATGTGCAGGGCCACCACGACGGCCCCCCCCTCACACAGCCTCCTGCACCCCCACCCAAACCCCAAACCTCCACACACTGGACTCTCCAAGTGATTAGTTGGGGATTAAAATATTTGCTGGGCAAATATCTGCCTTGGCTGTCTGACCCGACATCATAGTTCAAAGACACAAGCTTAACCAACTTTTTTCTTTACTTGACAAACCATCAAGACATCTGAAGACCACACCCAGCACACAGACCACGAATCATTTATAATCTCCACAGAGAATAAAAATAACTAGCCTGATTTCATGTAAGGCTTTGTGTGTACACTGTGAGTCATGTGATCACGCTGAATGTGCATGATTGGTTTTGCACTTATAAGGAGCTGAAATGCTGAGAAAACACAAGAGGTGTTGATGGGTCATGTGCTCCATTGAAAGTGAGGTAATTAGGAGAAATGTCTTAAGAACATAAACACGTATAATGTGGTTTTCTGGAGACACAATTGCACTGACTGGCTCTGAAACAGGAATAACGTGCAGTGGTTGTATAATTTCAATGTTCTTTGGTGTAAATAAACTTAAATAAAAAATAAAATAAAATTGTTTCATTAAACAAACAGGCAAAGAATTGTCCAAAGGGCTTCATATAAAAACAACAGTTGTCGTCATCTCCGTCTGTGTTACATGTTTGATAAGTAGCTGTAGCTATTGTAGTTCTATAAGTGTTACCACAAACAATAACTAATAATAATTTATACATTAATTTCAAGAAAAAATCCCAATACTTAAAGCATCAAATAAATTCAATGTTCTGAAAATGTTATTAAATCATTTAAAATATGAATGAAAAATGATATGGAAAAATGTGGTCACATATACATTATGTATTTACAGGGCTGCAACAATGATTTCGACCATTTATAATGTTAGTTATGTCTGTCAAAATGTTGTGGAGGACAAAATCAGACACTTCTTTTATCCAACTAGTTTTCAAACACAAAAGTGCAAATCCAAAATGATTAATTCAGTAACAAAGTATGTATATCTAAGTGTTTCTTTCCATTGACTGAAGATCAAAGTTATTATCTGGAGAGAAAAGGTTGATCTATCTGGAAAAAACAACAGTTCCACTTCACAGTCCACATTAAAGCAGCTATTCGATTTTTATTTCATGAATATATATATCTAGAAATCACTCTGTGTTTTAATCTTGCTTTAATTGCAGTGTACAGGTGTTAAGACACTTTTTTTTTTACTATTTCCACATAAAGTGCTAAATGCAGGGAGAGCAGGAGAAGCTGCCAAGTACATTATTACCCCTGAGGGCCAAACAACACGCACCCTGAGGCTTACATCACTCTGCAAATTAAGAGGAGGCTCTGGGGCGGGGGCCTCCACCTCAGCAACCTCCAACTCCCCGCTGAACAATACAACCTGCACCGCCACCACAGAGCCTTCATCTCAGCTCCACGCCTGCTCCTGTTATTCCTTTATTATGAGTCCTGGCTGCTTACTCAGGGGGCTAATATTGTTTTGCTTCCGACGGTCATTTGGCACAGAGTGCTCTTAATTTCTTGCGCCCCCTCTCTCCATCTTACCTTTTCTTTGTGTCTCCTAAGGGTGTATGTGAAGGAGGCATGTCGGTAAAATGCAAAGGTTTAATGACTTTTTGTTGAATTAATTAAGGAAGGAAAAACTTGTTCTTGGGGAACAAAAGTGAAGTGGTGGTTGAGAGTGGGCGTGGGGCACGGAAAGCGTCACACCCGCCTGGCAGCCTTCAGAGGATTTAATTTAGAGTGGGTCTCCTGGAGGGCCCATCTACCGAGGCCCAGGGCCCCAAATGAACCACTGAGGTGAGGGCTCTTATTGGTACCAAGCTCACAACTATCCATCACTGTCACACCACCCTCTGAAAACTAGGCACACTGCGCGGAGTAACTTGACACTTGTGGCATCAGGAATATGAGTCAGTGAGGAAGCTTTAAACATTCAAACTTAATACCAACTTGTTCCTGCGCCTGCAGACGGTGAGCTGTGAGTTTGTGACAGTCCTCCAAGTGAGAAAAATGTGACTGTAATTTGTTGTTACTTTGATGCATAGCCCCAAGCTGCTCCATTGACAGAACAATAACTGAATGTGATGATGCATCAAATGTTTGAGTTTTTACACCCTGAGGGCTGTGAAGTTTAAACCAGAAAATGTACTTGTACATATACCAATTCAATCTTACTTTGTAATACAACAGTGGCACTAACAAGAAAACTGTTCTTTCTGTTTTATGACCAAAAAAGTGACATAGTAATTATTTAATGTAACTTCAGTTCAGCAAAGGATGAAAATTGTCTAAATAAATAAATTAATTCCCCAATTTACCCTTTACAGCCAACATCGGTGTTTGTTTCTATAACCCTTCATACACAATCTGTTCAACTTAAACGAGCCACTCTCTTGCCAGTTTAGCAAAATAAATTGTAGTACATGTCGATACATTTGGCTTTTATCCGTTTGGGTGTCTTTCTTATTTCCAAACATAATGTCCTGGTATTGAAGAATTCAGGTAGAATACACAATCCAAAAAAAACAACAGAAATAGTTCAACAAATCAAATATCCCTCTCTAAGTCGTTCACACAAGATCTTAAAAAAATACAACATAGTTATCAGCTATATGCAAAGCAGCCAATTTCATCTTCCAATGTATAGCTGAAGTTCAATAGAAGACCCTCAGTTTAGGTTAGTTGTTTATCATAGTGCCTTGATCACAGACAACCCCCCCAGGGTTGGCAGGGTACTCTACACTCTGTGGTCAATACCAAACTAAAATCAGTTGTCTTGTATTGCATGTTGATGAAAACAAATGTAACCTTCTGTAACTTACAAACAACTATAACCTTTTCTATAACACCCAAATGTTTAAACTAACACCTTTTAAAATCCCTCTGACTCTGTCATAGTAACAGGAGGGGAGGTGGTTTGTTCATGTCAAAGGTATCTCTGGGTGTACAGATGATACAACTTCAAACTTACATTAACAAATGTTCACTTTGAACACAAATCTTTTCAGGCACCTTTCAAGAAAATACTCCTAATATTTAGATCTAATCTTTTGTGGATCTTTCCTTGTCGAGTTTTGTTTTCAGTTCTTCTCTTGAATCTGAATTCATTTTGCTCCCATAGTATGTACTCTAGTGAGCCTCTGCAACCTGGTTTCATTTACATACTTAATACCTCACCCTATTTCTTTTTATACTCCTGTCCCTTTGAACTGTTATTTGCCAATCACACTATATGTCCAATAAAGAAACAAACATGAGATTCTCTGAAACACATGAGAAGATACTTAGCTTGGCAAGCGAGATAACTCCACAATGTGTTGCAGTGTACTTATTTTTTTTGTGTTTTTTGTGCTTGTAGCAAAGGGGGAGGGGAAGACTGTTTGAATACTACATCCAAAGTGTGCATGACAGAAATATCACCAAATTAGATGTCTCTAATCCCTGGGGAATATGAATTAGCCTGGAATGAATCAGTCCTCAAATGAGTAGGTGTTTTGAGGAAAGAGAGGCACTGAAATAACACGCTGAAGCCAGTAAACAACAATCCACAATGAAAATACAAAAAGGAAAAAAGCGAGCCAGGCTGCCAGAAGAAGATGCCAATAAGATCTGAGACATTACATTCAGTATCACAAACAATGAGGTAGCAGCTATTGTCAAGTGAGGATTTTTAAGTCTCATGTTTCTTACCTTTTGGCTCTGTGTGAAAAAAAACCATCTTGTGTAAATATGGCACAGTTTTTGCTCAGCTTCTTGGTGAGGGTTTTACTTTTGTTTGATTTGTCAGAACATCTAATATGTGAAGTTTTCTTTCCAAAAAGACATTTATAGACACATGGTGAATGCAACTTTGTCTTTTTAAATAGAGATGAATCCTCGCCTCGCCTTATGCTGCTCAACTTCTTTGATGTTCAGAGGGGGGGAAAAATGAATTTGAGTTTTTGTGATTCAGTGGAAGTGGGTTAAAAGGAAGTGGTAGATATGTTCATGTCGTCACTGCCAGTGATTCAGTGATCAAAGCAGCTACTTCTGCAGCCCTTGGGTTTGTCACTGTGTGGTGTATGTGTGTGATAGAGAGAGAGAGAGAGAGAGAGAGGAGAGAGAGAGTGCTGAACTAATACCTGCAGTCACTGGGATGTAGAGGCTCTCCTACCGGGTGGCCATGCAGCCCTTTAGCTCTGTGTCTCTCTGGGTGTCTGCCCACCCACAGTATGGAGGTGTTCAAATCTCCAACGGGACAAATCTGCATCTCTCTGGCCCTTGGCTCTCTCCCTCCTCTCCTTCACTTTTCCCCCCCTCTCACACAAGCTAGCTCAAAGTTTATCATTTGAAGACAATTAAGAGTTTTATTGGTATAGCTACAAACAGCGGAAAGCAAGTCTAAGTCCGTCCCGAATTAGGCTGGTATTTTGCGATTTTTGCAACCTACAACGCTGAATTTGACAGCATCTTTTTTATTTTAATTAGCTGTAATGCACAGTCATAAAAACAAAAAAGTTGCAACTGCGACAGTTGCTCATCACCTTACTGAATTAAAATCAACCCCAAAGAGACCTTTAAGCCATGTTCACACCTATCCTGCAACCCTAAATAATTGCGTTCATTGTCTGGATGAGTTGAGATGTTTGAATGTTCGAAAAAGTCGGTGTAAATTCAGGGTGCACAAACATGAATATAGCAGGTACTGGTATGGTATATTTACTTCATGTAAGAGCAGGTGAATGGGGTTTATAATGATGACATCATTCACACTGAGCAGAGTTTCATAGCTACATTCACTTGACTGCTCGTCTGAGTTGCAAATATAGTGTGTATCATATAATTTTGTTTGTAATACAGAAATGTCTTTGTACATGTTGTAGGATATTAAGCCAGAAAGAGTCACAATCAAGCAAGACATCCTCTTGCACCCAGCTCGAGTGAATGACCCTTCAATGTTCTATATGATAATGTCTAGTTAAATAATAAGAAGTGAGTTTGGGGAAATTTATGTCAACGAGTAACTGCAATGGTTGGTAAAAATTTGACGGAAAAGTGGCAACAAATAAAACTGCAAAATGGCACATCACGGTAAATATTTGGTTTAATTTGTGTAAAGTCTTAAGATGACAACATAATGACTTTGTGTACGGATTGAAATCTTAACCTTTGTCCTCTTCTTCTTTATTTACTAATTTTCACTCATAGATCGTCATACCAGAAGTGTCCCTCAAGTAACAAAGAAGAATTTACAGCTGTGGTCCTCGCCCATGTTAATGATTCTTTTTTAAAATCCGCTGACATCGCCTGTAAGCTAAAAGTGTGCACCTTTTTTTTTTCTCTCGAAACTATTTATCCCTGTGGGGCAATTAATGCACCAAGCGGTCGACCACAGGAGCAGCGACCCGCATACACCCTGACGGAGCAGGAGGAGCAATTTTTAGACACCATCTTCCCTCTTTAACACACCGTCAAGTTGTAAGATCAATAAAGCTAAGCACTTAAGCTCTGTTTTATTTTAGGAAGGAAAATGGATGCAGTGTACTCTGTAAATGTTCCGACTGGCACATGTGAATTTCTTTGCACTCAAATTAAACAGGATTAGGAGTGTGGGGGGACACACAGAGTGTTGGGGGGGGGGGGGGGGGGGGAACAGTGTCTTCAGACTGCAGCTCATGTGACAATAGGGGAGTGTGGTCAGCCAGACTGTCTGTTCAACAAAGCAGACACGGGAAGTATATGGTTGGACAAATACGAGCAGCCATGGCGTTCATAAAAGTTACCTATCATTTAGTTGTGCCTTCAACAAACAACAGCCCCAGGCATTAGTTTGAGGTGGAAGAGGTTAGATGAACATGTTTTGTTCCGAAATAACTTCTGGCGATAATTGGAATAATACATAATTCGATAACTATAGTTAACAAGCCAGCTTGTCCTTTAGGAACATGAAATCTCTTCTAGATACTACTAAAATCTGACTGATCAACCATTTCGCCAAACAGTTCATGGACACACAAACACAAAGCAATTAAGAAGTCTGAACAGGAGAGATAAACTGTTCTTTGTCAAGAATTGTCTTCAGCAGATTTTTTCATGATACATAATCTGCATGAAATATGCCCGTCCACTTAGATGTGTTTTCCCCTTAAAGTTTGAATGGAATGACATTAATACTATCACCTCTATAACCCTCAAAAGAAAAATAGACCTACAGAGAGAAGATTGATCATTTCTATGTGTATTTTGTAACGCCTGTAACCTTTAGCACTGGGTAGGTGGCAGACAATGCGATTAACATCACACCGAACAACCTGTTGTTTTTTCCTTTTTCCAGAAGAAGTTTCAGTTTTTTTTACTGTTAAAATAAGCAGGATGAGATTTTTTGGTCAAAAAACATTACTTGTGTATCGACAGAACACAGAGCAAAGAGCTAATAATTACCATTTGTGTACACAGGAAGCCATAATAGACCAAAAGTTCCACATCAGAGTTTTGAGTTTTTACCAGTATAGTTGAACTGTAGTTTCATTAGTCGTTTGACTCCTGCAAATATCCAGATAATTTCAGGAGGACTGCTTCGGATGCTCTCTTGACTTGGCAGTTCATGTACGCTCCTCACAGCGGGAGACTATTGGGGGTGTGGGGTCCCCTAAGGTAAGATGTGACATTAAAAAAAAAAGTCATAGTTGAAGCAACAGAGTCTGCATGCTATAATGTGATTATTTGCATTTATATTAATGCTACGTATAGTTCAACCAAATGACACGAAAGCGAAGAACGACAAACTGACATAATGCAGCCGCTGAATTATGTACACATAGATGATAGTGGTTGCGCGCATGCACTGTGTAGTATTCACATGTACAGTAAATGTCACTCCTCCTCCTATTGGCTCCAGGCAAATTTGCCGCATAACATCCTGCTGCTTTCTCACATCAGCTCAGTCAGACTTGCAGCAGACAACATTTTAGGGGTCACGGCAGGAGAAACTACGGATGAAGTCCTCGCGAAAAATGTGGCTGTTTGCCTTCATGTATATATAACTTGTCTGGCAAATATATTTTCTGCAAGTGGGAAAGCCCTAAAGAAATAATACCATGAAAAAGTAATCTTTGTTTAAAAGTGCCAACCATATTTTTCCTTGTAAAGCAGCTCCTTCAATTCCCTTCAGAAATAATGTATCATCATTATGGAGAAACGGACAGAACCCATAAGAAAGACTTGTCAGTTATTTCAGCATGTTGGGGAAAATATACCTAATATAGATGTCTTCATGGGAATCTCTCAAAATAACTTCAGTAATTATTTTATATGTATAAAAACTATGCATAAAGAAAAAGTGTGAAAAGCCAGTGTGCGGATGAACACAGAGGCTTGAGGACTTATTGTTTAGTGAGCTTAAAAGAATGGTGATTACTTTTTGGAGAAACACATGTACGTAGGTACGACTCTCAGTGAGGCCTCATTTTTACCTTCCTTCTCGTTTCCAGTTCTTTGCGTTTCTTTTTAAACACATAAACATGTATACACATATCCCTGTCTTATGTTGACCGAGAGCAAATGAAAGCAGGCAAACTCAGAGAAAGGATGAGGCTGCGGCCACACTGTGAGGAGGGGTGGGGGCCCCCATGTGCTGAAATAGCGCAGTCTCCAAAAGAAATGAGATCCAGGCATTTATTTGTCAGGGTGTCTGCCTGCTCTTTCCCCTGCTCTGCACTGTGTGAATATGCATGAGGATTTGAGAGGTATAAATAGCGGAGGTGTCCATATAGCTACTGCGTTTTCCATCAGCACAGAGAAAGGCTTTAATGGGCTTATTATGAACCACATTACATCACCAACAGCAAATTACAAATTCCTGTAGGGAGAGGGAAAGGGAGAGCTTACTGTGGGGCAAAGTTTATGCAGGACCGGTCACATGGCCCCATGTTTTGATTTAAATGGAAGTGGTGCTTCTAAAGGTACCACGTAACAGCTGTAATGTGACATTTGTATCAGTCCCTGTCAGTGGAGACCAGTTGTACTAAAGAATAATTATAATCACGTTATTACGTCTTGAAGAGGAAGAAAAAAGAAGAAAAAGCAAAGAACTGGGAACAAGAAGGAAGGCGAAGGCGAAGGCGAAGACGAAGACAAAGACAAAGACAAAGACAAAGACAAAGACAAAGACAAAGACAAAGACGAGGACGAGGAAGAAGAAGAAGAAGAAGAAGAAGAAGAAGAAGAAGAGTGCTGTATAGTTTTAATAATAGATACGTCCTTAGTCCCTGGGGACTAAAAGTTCAAGTAGTCTGATTTTTCTATCTAATCCAAATTCTGACTTTGTGTTTTAGAGGCATTTGAAGCTGTACATGAACATCTCTAACTCAAAGTCAGCATATCTCAGCATTTGCAGCAAGTCCTCCTTATAGAAGTGCCTCACTAAATCTTTTCACGTCTACATACCTCTGAGTACCAATTTCTCAGGAAAGACATGTGCTACTTTGAGTGAGTGTGGCATGAGAATTTTGAAACTCCACAGGAGTTTTATATCGTTGTTGTTGATGTTATGAATCTTGTTGGGCCATCCGATCCCCCTGTGAGTTTCTGAATACAATCTTTGCATATGGTGTTGAATTTGTTGAGCAGCATGCACCCTGGCCCACTTCCACCCATAGTTCTTGAGGATTCACTCAGTCAGAATCCTGCTCTACTTTCTCCTCACAGTTCTGTCTTTGACCCACTTTGATTCACCTTAGACTCCTGTTTCTCAACACTAGATGAAACAATGCTTTAGCAATTATGGAAATATTAGGAGTCATACAAACATCCCTCTTGGGAATGAAGTGATAAGAATGACATTTTGTCATGAGAGGATGGAAACCTCACGGTGATTGGTGCGTTCAAAAAGAGCACAGAAGGTCAGAAGCTCCCTGTACGGCTGAAGAGAACGAGATTAACATGTAAGATAGAGTCAGAGTGGGTGTAAGAGAGAAAGAGAGAGTGAATTTAAGGAGGGTGGGTGAGGAGATGAAGCGGTGGTCTCATGATAAGCCTGATAGAAAGAGGGCTCAGAGTCCTCCCGGGGAGCAGGTCGAGGGAGGCAGACCAATGCAGCAGACAGCACATCAGGCACCCCTGCCATCGGCGGAACCCCGGCGCCGGCAGCGGGCCCGTGGCCACGTTGGTGCCAGTGCAGATGCAGATGAGAGCGCGTCAGCGGTGAAACAATTGGGCAGGGGGCACCAGGACGGGCATGAGGGGAGGCAGATAGAAGCAGAGAGGGAAGCCTGGGATAGGGTACCATCCCTGCTGCTCTTTATCGCAGCCATTGATCGTGGCGTGTGTGCATTGATCCAAGTCGACCATCTGCTAGAGTTAGATAAGCGTGCGAGGGCCTGGGCATTGTGCTGTCACTCATGGAGTGTGCAACTAAGAGAGAGAGAGGGAGAATGAACGAGATAGAGGGCGAGCGAAAAAGAGAGAAAGGGAGTGGTGATGTTGAGGAAGGAGGGGTGCTTTGGCTGCAGGGAATTATGGGGGCAGGATTAGCCTCCTCACTTGCAGGAAACAGAATTTTAAACGGCTGTCTCCTGGCTCCCTCACACTCTCTCACACACACACACACACACACACACCCATGTCTTCTCTCCCTGCCCCCACCCTGACTCCTCTATTACAGTGAACTTCATCAGAGCCGTTTCAGTGTATGTGTGTGTGTGTGTAAACTCTGAAGGCCATATACATACATTGGGTGATCACGATGACTTTGGCTTTGGCCTTGATCTCGATTTCTGGCTTTAGTGACTCCAACCAGCCCCAAAAAGGGAACTCCACTTCCTCAACTTGTCTTCAATTCATATTCAAGTCTCGTTATCATCATCATCATCATTACAGTGACTCTTATCAGAAGCCAATGCAATACATCTTCAAGTTCCTTCTTTCTGATGCAACTTGGTTTTGAGAGATGGCTCAAAAAGACCAGGTAATGGGTTAAACACTACAAAATCCTTTACAGCTACAGCCTGTTTACCAAGACAAAAACCCAGCCTGTCTCATGTGAAAAAAATCCAAGCAGGTGACAGTGTTTTAAGGCATCTGAATGAGAATGAATGAGATTGATGTTTTGTTGATCATTCCTTAAAAATCACTTTTGATCCACCAGCAAAAGGATGCCATGGGAGCTCCAATCTCCTTTTTTTGTTGTTGTTCACATTTGGCTGCCTTTTTGTTTTACTGGCTAATCCAGCACGATTTAGTGAGAAAACAATATGGTGTATCACAGTAGGTATTTGTGTACAAACGGTAAGCCCATGTGCATTCGGCTGAGTGGCACCTGTCCCCCTTCCCCATGGCTTGTAGTCTTTCTAGAAAATGGCAAGAACACAGAGGATTTGGGATATTTTGGTTGCCAGGGAGACCCTATAAAAGAGCAACCGTAACAGCAGCATCAGGGCCCAACCTGAGGGGAGGAGAGTGGCAGCAGGGAGGGACCCTTCCGTGCCCCCACCCTCATCCCAGAGCCTGCCCTATCTTCTGTGTGAGTGTCTTTACGTCTATTCTGCTCTGTTGTTGCAACTTTTTCTTTGCTCCATTTTCCTCTTTTGAATTTGCACATTGGGGTCCAACGCACTAGGCCTCTGCTTTGTGGGAGGGTGGGGGGTGTTTTTGATGTGAAGGCGAAAAGTGGTACGGAGGGATTAGTGTGGCCGGTTGGATCATCTTACAACCGCCGACCCCCCCTTCCCACCTCCCCAAGACTCGTGGACAATGGGGATTAAAACTTCTCTTATTCTTCAGCCCCAAACAGCAGGATGACAAAGACAGTATTCCTCTGGGTCTTTTAACACCGGGCTGCACAGCTGAAGTTGTGGTCAGGGCGGAGGGGGGGGTTGGGAGGGGGGCTGGGCAGGGGTCTTATACAGAAAATTAATCCTATGGAATTTTCTCCTCGTTGCAAATTGAGATTTGTAGCTTTTGCCTTACTATCTCGGCCAGTCCCCAAGAACACATCAGCGTCACTGAGGATCACAGCATCTGATGGAGTGAATCTTGATATCTAGGAGCCGGACACAGCTGATACATATTTACATCTAAGCAGCTTTAAAGGGAACATGTCAATGGCTCATTTGGAATATATCAGAAATATTCATTATATTGCACTCAGACCAGCATCCCACAGCACTTCCTCCTTATGAATGACTATACAAGGCCCAAGCAGCAGGCGGTGTGTGCAAAATGTTTAACAGACATCAGTTTTTTATCCATTTCACTCAGTATAGCATCATGGAGAGAGGGTCTTTCTCATCAGAAACTGACCATTAAACATAATGATATGTATTGTGCATGCTGGGTCATCACACAAATCATCTGAATGTCAATCACCTGACTATTATAACCTGCCTGAATCCACCACATGTCAACAAAAGGCGACTCTAGGTTCAATTATGCCATCATCACGTTGTATTGTGATGTTGTTGTTGTAGTTGTTGGTCGGCTTTATCCCACCAGAGGAAACTCACAATGTCACTCCGTTCTCTTTCTCTGAAGAATGGAAAAATGCAATGTTGTCTTTGGGGAGTTTACAGCGAGCAATTTACACTAACAAATGACAAACTACACCCTCCTCCACCCATGTGTGTGGAAAATTTGTTTCTCTAATAAAAAAAAAATGCATCTTTTGATTGTGAGGGTTGGGATGTTTTAAATATATGCATATTATCTTTCTCTCTTTCACCCTAGCCTCTCTCAACCCTTCCTCCCTCTCTCTCCCCTTTCTCTCTCTTTTACACTATCTCCTCCCCTCTCTGTCTCTTGCTCTCTCGCTCCCCCTCTCTCTCCTTGCAGTAAATAAAAGATTAAAATGACTGTTCTAAAAACACCGACTGGTCACCAGAAGATAATTGTTTCAGCTTTGTTTACTGTGCGTGAATGTTTTCTCCCTTTTTAGTCCTTTTTTCTTTTGCATTGTGTCCATAATTAAAATTCCTTTATTTTCAAAGTAGTTCTAAAAGAGGGAGCTAAATTGCCTTTTCTGTGTTTATGTTGTCATTGGCCCACTGTCGGGAAGGGTAGAGGAGGGGGAGAATGGGAGACAGCAGGAGTGTCCTTGGGAAGGATGGAAGATCAACTTGTATTGTGTATGTATATATATATATATATATATATATATATATATATATATATATATATATATATATACTGTATATATATATATACTGTATATATATATATATATATATATATATATACACACACCTCATATGTGTTGTATGGTATTTGTACATATATATCAGTTAATTGTATGTGCATTCAGAGTGGCACATAAAATATTGTATACTCGTTTTTCTGCTAAGATTTACAAAAATACATGAATTCCCACCTGCCTTCAGTGGGGAGGTGTGTGCTGGTGGGCTAATCTAATATCTTCAAATTGGTCATTATGCACAATTGAGGTGTTGATGGATCCCAACAACAACAGTATGTAAATGTGGGGGAAAATTACAATAGTCTCTCTAACACTTTATAATGAACACAGCGTCTGCTCAGAAACCCACTGCACAAACACTGACCTAAAACATGCTTATCTGGCTCAGGCGGCAGAAATGAATTTCCGGAAGCCTGACTTTCATGCACATTGATGAAGCCACAGTGTTACTCTCATTGCCTCCCACAACCGAGGTATAAGACAACACCTCCTCCTCCTGCTTTTTCTCGAGTAATGTCAGAACTGAGAACACATTTGATGATCAGGGAACTCATTAGAAAAAGGTGACAATGAGGTTTCACAACTTGTAACCAATTTTCCACGACTCCCTTTGCTACCCTTTGCATGGCTTGGGAAGCCGACGTGAACTGCCTTTGAATGATTTGATGAGAGTCCTGTAGGAATAGATCAGAGAGCCTTTTGCCCTGGATTTAAGCCTGCAAGGTCCAAAAACAACACAACATTATAAGCCCTCATATATGACTCACCCAAAGGTCCAGGACCAGGAATGTTCACGCATACGTACACTTCACACACATAGAGAAACATATACTCGCTCCTCTGTACAATCTCAGTCCCCTCACCACTTCTGACAGTGCTATCCCTCTTCTGCTTAGCCAGGCGACCATAATTGAATCTCAGGTTGGGATTAATTCTAGGGGCTGCACTTGACTCGGTCAAAAACAACTATTACAGGGAGGCAATATATTTTTTACACAGCACTTCACATTGATTAGGCAATGTGCAGCGATGAGAGATGCATTGGATTCTAGATGACAGTCATTTGCATTAAATGAGGGGTTTTCCGCATCCAGGGGAGAGGGGCCGCCTGACACCAAGCGGAACAGACTGAATAGCACTTTCCATAATGCAGGGAGAGGAACACACACACCTGCATGCACAAGTGCACATACAAACACAAGCAGATACACATCTCTGGATGCTTACACACATGCAAATGGCATGTATTACACACGAAAACACAGCTGTTTGTATTGCATGGATGTAGCTATATGGAAAGGGTTAAAAACACAATGAAATATAACATTTTTTAAGAAGTTTCAATATTGTTTTGGGGGGAGATGTTTTATTTTTTGTTTTTTTTGCCCCACTTGATTGCAATGACAAGATCAAAGTGTCTCCAAATGTAAGTTCTCTGTTGTCTTTTCAAGGACAAGCTCAATGAAAGGTAGTGTGATCTCAGAGGAGTGAGTAGTCTAGGGACAGCAAATGCCTGTTTCATTTGCAGGGTGAATAGAAGCAGAGGGGCACAAGGATGGAGGGAAGGCAAAAGTGGTTGGTGGAAGGATGATGGAGGTATGGTGGGGGTGGTGGTGGTGGTGGGGGGGGGGGGCTGAAAAAGGCCCTCTTTCAGTTTTGAATGAGAGCAAGAGAACGTTTTTCTTGCCTCCTCCCGTCGTGCTGTCAAACTCGATCAGCAGTGAGGAGCAGTGACGCTGCTCGCCTCCCAGACTCCCCCTTCGCACAATGGAGTCTGCAAGGACCCACCATGCATTTCACATTCAATTTAGCCCTCCCCAGGACATGGCTGTCAGGGTCAGCATCAGCAGTATGAGACAGGGTTGGGGGGGTGGAGGCCAATGTCTTGGACTGAAACAGGTTTGGAGGGGAGGAGGGCTGTAATGACAATGCTGATGGGTTTGGGCTCAGGGTACAGAAAAGGGGTGCTGGTGCCGGTCAGATAGGAGGGAGGTCTGCGGGGATAGAAGATCCAAAGAGAAAGGACAGGAGATTTGGGGTGAAAATGGGGGTGATGGAGGGTGGCCTCTTCCCAATAATAAAAAAAAACTCCAAAAGAAAGGTCTGGCCAGGGCCTTTATTCGATGGAGCTTATGCTGCTTTCCATGGGGTCCTCAATGGGAGCTAGGAGACTGTTACTCTGCTGAAGCCCATTAGCCAGCATTAGGAGCGTCCACACATCCGCACAAGGAGATTTGAGACAAACCCTAAACAGCCCACAATAACCGCGAGGTACAAGCCTTGAGCCTTAAGACCTCGGCTTGGCCCAAAAGAGCTTTGAATAGACGCGCCCCAAATCATGTTGTTGAACAAATCAGGTATTAAGGAGAGAGGAGTTTGTCCGAATTTACTTTCCCTAAAGACTTTAGTTAAGCTAGTTATTGCGGTGATTTAGTTAGGCGTCGGTTTGCTTGTATGTGATTGTGTGTGTGTGTGAGGGGACATGATTCTTCAGACATCTTAGACTATGACACCCTACAACCCCCCTGCAACATAAACCCTTCCATCTTTACCCCCTCACATGTATAAACAGTGCCACACTGAAGCCCAAATACACCCACCCCAAACAATGGACTGCTTTTGGCAATTAAATGGCATTTGGTGATCCAGGGTGCAAGTTAATGGTATTACTGCTGCAATTCTTCTGCTGAATAGCAAAAAGGATTTCCCTCTCCACCCATAAAGCACTACTCACTGTCTTACCAGCATTACATAGCTTACCTTGGGCTTATGATTCACGGCCTTCCGATTACCATTTGAATATTTCCTTTTCTCCAAAGCGCTCAGAGATGTAGTTGAAGGTGATACAGGGCCTCTGGCTATTCATGGGTGAGGAGGCCGGGCTGTCGTCCCCCATCACAGGCTTGTCGGTCAAGTTGGCCAACGCTCTCCCACACTCCATCACTGCACAACCACCCAGGTAGATGCTGTATTCCTCCCTCGGATTTGTCAGTCAGGACCATTGAACCTCTGGCATCAAGACAAACTTTAAAGACAGAATAGCAAAAGATATAGATGCTTTTTAGATGTGATTAATGCTTTACAATAAAACAAATTGTTTAAATTGAAGTTTTTTTTACTTTGAAATGTCGTATTTATAGTGTTAAATTTAACCAGATTTTCTCCATAGTGTTATTTTGTAATACAACCAGTAGAATAACAGAAAAGTAAGAAACATTTTATTCCCTGTCAATGGTTGAATAATTTTCCTGCAGTAGGTTCTTCATCTCTCTTTTTGGCACGTCTCTTGTTTGCCCAGGGATCCGGTTTAGCAGGCGCCTTTTCTATGGACAAGATGCTTTGAGAGGAATATGAAAAGCAAGATTTAAAGGTGACGCCTGGTCAAAGGGGGAGGGAGAGAGGGAAAAAGAGAGGCTGGTTATCATAGCTTCCCTCCCGGTCTCACCCTCCTCTGAAATGAAGAGAGTAAATTCTAAAACTTAACAAAGTCACAGCCAGAAAGGTCTGCTTCTGACAAAGATGAATGAAATGATGAAAGGACTGAAAGCTCAGGGGAAATATCTAATGTATTTCTGCACGTCTCTTTTCATTTACTTTATTCTGAGGCACAATCTAACAATATATAGTGAGCCTAAATCTTTATCACTGAGCTGCCAAAAAAAATTCAAATGCATGTGTGTAGAAATATAATCATCCCTCTCCAATGTAGAACAAATAATTGGCCATTTTGTTTTAGGAGGCCAATTAAATAATGATTCCTATTGAAAGGGCACGGTTGATGGCAGACCAAGGACAATGCAGTCGGAAGGGCTCGCAGATCATTTGAGGGTTTGTTTATAGATTTTGGTTCCCATAAGCACTAGAGGGGCTCCCTTAACTTGACAGACCAAACAGATCAGGCGGAGAACAGAGCAGGCCCTGTCAATAGTGAGGATTATGGGAACGGCTGTTTGGCCTCCAACCATTTTGCCCGCCAGAAGACACAAGAGGGCTTCAGTTTGATTCAGTTCCACGCTTATTGTCAAGTGTTTCTGTAGCTAACACTCGCTAGCAGTAGGACTGACAGAGATTTGGCAATTGACCTGCTGCAGACTCGGACTGGGATTTATATAGATTTTAATAAATTGAAATTAAAACATTTGATAAGCCATTAGGTATATGGTTGGACAACCTTAAAAGATGATTAACAAGATAACATTTCCGTTGGCTAGGAAATGGCTAAAAGCTAGAATTATTTTTTGACCATTTTACACTATGCTTTGAGAATGGATTAAATTTTAGCTCCCAAGATGTTCGCTTTGAACAAAAAACGTTTTGACTAATTTACTTACAAGCTAAGTAAAGGCAGCTATGGGTAATCGAATACTGTTTGAAATTGAAAAGTTGCAAGATTTGTCTTGAGATTTTGACTTTTTAGTTGCTTACTTTTAGGAAAGTATAGTGATACAAAAATGATTGTCATGTACTCTTAATACAGAACACAATCCTATAACAGGATGTTAGAGTGATGTCAGAAGAACATGGAAAACACGCATCTGCGCATTGGGACGAGTTCCCGTTTTTTATAAATGCATAGAAAACATGTGCAATCATGCACCCTACTGCCTTTACTCTTATCATTGGTATGTTCATTCACGAGCTGCAGATAGATGCCGTCTCACTGGCATTGTTCAATTCCTAAGGGACCTGACTTGTATTGCACTGCAGTTTAAGCCATTTCAGCCACAGCTATGATCTTAATTAGCTACACCTAAAGCCCATCCCTTCCCCAGACAAGTCTAATTAAGACCAGCGCCTTTCCCCAGCCAAGCCCCTCTGCTGGCTAAAAGAGAGCCCAATCTCTTGTCTGAGGATTACAACCTGGAATACATCACAAGCAATCATCTCCCCCACCCCCCCACAGCCCCAAAACCCTTGGTCGCTGCCCCTCACACCCCCCAAAAAAGCATCCATGTCTCACGAATGACTCACAATACTATGTTTGCTAATTTGCTGTGTGTACAAAACTGACCCACATGACTCACCCACATCAGAGAGGAGAATCTCACTAACAGGAGTCTTAATAAGTTCAGTGTTAGCCAAGCTAACCGTGTAGCAAAGAGCAGTGGTTCCTTTGTACATGGCAGCAGTCACTCAAGCTAAACAGCCAGATATTAGCAGATGGGGGGTGTCGCTTTCCTGCATTAGCTTAAGCAAGTGTCTGTCTCAGGCTCCAACTTTGTGTGAATGCATTGAAAGGCGCTTTCTTAATTGGATAGTTCCTTTAACCCTGCGTGGATCTTTGATCCTTATTGTAAACTTTCATTGTTGTCCATCAGTCTTACGGCAGCGACTGCAATTGTTGGGTCTCATCTTAGCATCCTAAACTCCTTAGTGTTAGTATCAGCTCAAGCTCTTAGTGCTGGATAAGCCCTTGCTAATGTCATAATGGTGATGATTTGGCTGAGCCCTCCGGCGTTATGTCAATTCAGCCGAGGAAAGTAAGAGCCACAATTAACAGAAATTAGCTAAATGCTATTGAGTGGTTCTGCGTATTTGAGGGCAGGGCACTGACCCTGGCAACCCCACACTGTGTTGCCAATCAATTATATTTTTTTCTGCTGCAGGCCAACTTCATGATTACGAGCATCAGGCGGAATTATTCAGTCAATTATCCTAATAGCTGTTAGTGATAATCTCTGGGACTTTTTGCCTCATCATCATCTGAATAGATATGAGTGCAGACTTCGACAGAAATGCTATGAATCACACTCACTTCGGCCCCAAATTACATGAATATTGGTGTTGAGAATCCTTGACATTTCTACACCATAGAGTAAACCTAAATGTTTAAAATGTAAGGGGAGACCAGAGGGGCAGCTGTGGAAGGTTTTACTGGCTGAACTCATAGTTGAAACAGCTTAAATGACTCCCTGCACCCTGACTTTGAAGTTCTTTAAGAGTCTTGAGGGTCAGACCCCCTGAGGAGAGAGAAAGAGTCAATTCATCAGGGTGCAGTAGAACTGAAAGTAGAATACGCTTCGTGTCCGATCATTGGAGGGGGGGGGGGGGGGGGGGGGGGGGGGGGGGTGAATGTGTGAGTGAGGTTGAATCTGCTGCTGGAAAGAGAGTAGAGCTGAGGAGTGTGTGTGGATCTCCTGCAAGGAGACCAGCCCTGGGTGGTTCTCACTGAAAGCCTATTTGTGGATGAAAGTGCGGCTGCCCTGGGGTCTGCTCGCACGGAGAGACGAGGCCAGTGATTAAGGGGGCGTGAGGGCAGGACGGCCCTTTAATTTGGGGGCTGCACAGTGAGAAGGGGGGTACAGGCACTGGTGTATCTGTAGCCAGACAATGGCGATTACCTTCCTCTTTATCTGGCGGAGAGGGGGCTTTGAGAGAGCAATCTGAGGAGCGGAGGAAATGGCACGACACAGGATTAGTGGCACAACAGGACGGTAAATTAAATGTTGGAGATGAAAGAATGAGGCTCTGACATGCATCAATAGAGAGCATTTGCTGCATTCTAATAACAGCAGCCGAGGAGAAATACCTGTAGAGATTAGTGTGTGTAAGAGAGAGAGAGAGAGAGAGAGAGAGAGAGAGAGAGAGAGAGAGAGAGAGAGAGAGAGAGAGAGAGAGGAAGGATACACAATCATGACTTTGGACGTCTTTTGTCATGTGACAACCCTCAACAGTAAAGCAAACCGGAAAGGTGCATTTGTGACCATGAATGTAACGCTGCACTAAATGTGAGAGAAATGGTGCAAGCAGGTCAGAACTGGATAAACACACTTGATCTGTAAATGGGACTGGCATTTGAACCCAAATAATCCAAGTGGCTACCCATATTAGAGTAAATGTATCTGTTCAGGTGAGATTTAAGTGGCAGTTTTACAAAGCTATCACTACAGAAAATATTTCCCAAAAAAAGAGAAAAAAGTAAAAGCTACACATTTGAATTTTGAAGTAAGTCTGTGCACCTTGCATATTTATACATTCTGTCCATAATAAAGTCATACATTTGATTACCTACATTAGTTAGATTTTGTACCTTAAAAATCAATTGTGACTGATTCCAACCATTGAAATTTTGATCGCAGGACACAAAATTACTTTTTCTTAGCTTTACAAAATGTATTTCATCTTGTTAACGTGCAATGCACTTGCATATATTGTTTACAGGCAACAAGATTATGGTAACTCCATCTCCAACTGCTGGTCAAACACTGATACCTAAAGTACCCCTTTACATTTGTTTGGCATGATGTAATCAGTGCACAGAAGCCCCCAAATCTTTAAGACATACAGCAGAATTTCCCTGCAGCCTAATATGAATATGAGTGTGTGAGTGTGGTTATATCATTATGTGGCTGGCACCTTAATATACAGTACATGTTGCATTGAAGAACACAGCATCTCCAGGAGCACATGTCCAAGTCAATTCACACATTACACCAACCACAATCTCCTAATGTAACGTTGTATTTCCACTCTGCCCTCAACAATAGAAACTGCCTGATTTTCAGAATTACTGAACGTAGCTGCTCAAATGATTTGATGTCTCTTGGCATCCTCAAGAAAACGTGGCTTAAAAGTGGATCTCAACAAACAAATCAAATAATTATAGTTACAGCTTAGTTTTTTACATTACAAACAGTTGGAAAACACAAAACAATTATCAAACAAATTCCAACCATCATTAGTGATACATTTAAAAACAAATTAAATATCTCATTAACCATTAATCTATGGTGAATGACAGGTATTATAGATGAAATGTGAAAATATAAAAACAGAGACCAACAGAAGGAGAAAGAAAGAGAAGAAACAATGCGACTTTGGTGCATCAGACGTCGGCGTGAGCAGGTCCTGATCGCAAGCGGAAATGATTCAATCAAAGAGTAGCTTTATCTAGGTTATTACTACATTGAAACAGGATGATGAAGAGGAGGCTTGCCTTAATCTCAGCCACAATGGAAGGGAACAAAGGCGTACTTACAAGCACTATCAGCCACAAATATCAAATCAGCTCGAGCAGCACCTAATCCTGCCAGACAGCATTGTTGATTCAGTGAACCTGCGGTCAGAGACATACACAGCCATATGTGGAGAGAAGATACACACTAACTCACACTCACACATATTCACACAGATGGTGGCAGTTTTACCTCTTATGAGGTGAGAGCTACAGTGTGTTTCTTGTTATGTCCTGCCTTGTTTTCTGACTCAAAACAGGAAGCACGTGTTGCTGTTACTTCACTTCAATTAATCTCGATTTATGTAATTTTGACTTGTGGTGTAATACAATCTTCTTTTTAGAAAGTGTTATTGAGCTTACTTTTCAAAAGCAGCATATGCATAAGGACATCTGCTCCAATGAATGAGCTGAATCTTTACAGAACTAATCCAAACAAACAGAATTTGACCATCAAGTAGTTTTCAAGTCATAAAACTCACTCCAATCTTTAACATGGTACAAAATTTTGTGAAATATGTGGTTTTCTTTTTCTTGTCTTTTTTATGGAGTATCAATAACAAGATTGAAAAATGCCAGAAAACTACAACAAGCCCTACACCTGTAATAAATAGGCATTACCTTGGGGAATTTGGATGAAATCCAAATACAATAAATATACCAGGACTACCATTGATACTTTACAATAGTTTACAATACACTTTGATATGCTACAAAAAGCTACAGTACTGTACAGTAAGGAAGAACAGGCGCTCAGGTAAGTCACTTAAACTCGACAAGGACTTACCTTTACAAAGTTTACTCATCCGCCTCGACAATCATATTGAATATTGAATCTAATAACATTGGAGCTCAGTGAAAAAAGATTTTTTTGCTATGATTAACACTGCACTGGACAGCAGCAGGCAATGTGTCAGCAGTCCCCGTACCCTCACCACCCTTTCCTTTAAGTGATGAATCCCTTATTGGACTACACATCTGACTGTTTAATACTCTAATTCTCATGTGCTCACTCTGAACTAGGAAACTCCTCCTTTAGCTTTTTGGCTTCAAACATGAAATTTGCATCAACACAATGTAGTTTTAAGTTCAACCCGTTCGTTCTACTTAAACAGACAGATTCAATTATCTCATATCACTTCACAGTGTAAACTTCATATCTCTGAATCATGTTCTTTTCTTTTTTAGTTTAGTTGTAATTGTACATTTTTATATCTTGACATTATTGTAACAGAGAGAAATCTCAATGATGTTCAAGGCTTAAATAAAGGTTGATGATGAAATGCTGCATACAGTTAGCTGACACTAAAGCAGCAATAATACATTTGAAAAATTAAAAATACCACAAAAAAATTTGGACAGGCACGTTACCCATATTGTATATGTTCCACATAATGCCAAAAAACACATCAAAGTTGAAAGAGCTGAAAATGATGAAATTGCTCAACCCATACAGCAACAAGAAACACTGTTTCATATTTCGCCTGGGACTAGAAAAAACAAGTGTTTAAAACGGTGGCATTTGCATTGGGGTACTCCACAACATCTTCCAGATGTTAAGAGCTCATAGAGTAGAGAATGTGCGATATCAGTCTGACAATACTCTCTATTCTTGTTTGAGAAAAATAAGCTCATCTATTGAGTAGAGAGATTGGTGTTAATTTCTTCTTACAACCTTCATGAAACCTTCTGAGCCTGAGGAGTATACATTTACATTTTAACGCTAGAGATTGGGAAATAAGGCTTCCCATAACTACCCCATACCTACCTAGCTGCAAAAATGTAAACATAATCAAGACCACAGGTCAAGGCAGTATAGCAACAATGTGGGTGCTGTCCACACTAACGGCAGCAGCGGTGTTGGGAATGTCCTTGTTCAGGATGGCACTTGGCAGACGGAAAAGGACACTGTCAACTTCATTATCCCACAATAACAGACTAATTATTGTGTTTGTTAGCAACAAATCAGAGCACAACAGACTGCATGTCCCTGTCCTGTTTTGAGCATCTTAATTACTTACACCCCGACACACACACACACACACACACACACACACACACACACACACACACACCCTCCTTCTCTCTGTTGCCACTGCTGCTGTTGTTATTTAGCATATAAAAGGCAACAGCTAATTGTCTGGACTATAAATATTCGGCATGCAATTAGCGTCCTGGCCTGCCTCTGCGTTGTGTTATCACCTCACTGTTTGGTACGTAGTGCAGACCGCACACTCAATTCTCCGTATCTAATGGGAGTTTGATAGCAGCACTAAACCTTTGTTTCTAAGAACAAATGAGAGAGAATGCGTCCCTGTCGGCCTGCCCCTTCACTTGGCTTTGAGGAAAAAACACATCTAAAACAAACATCCACAACTTCACATGAATAAGGAAGCACTAGAAGGTTAATGCCACATAGATTATATTTGGAAGCAGTACTACAAGGGGGGCTTTTTTGCGTAGAAAAATTACAATTTGGATTTGAAAATGTACAAAACAAAAGAAAAAAGTTAAGGGCTAATGAAAAAAAATAAAGAAAATCTTCCTTTCAAAGGAAATTTAAAAGGTCACGAATGGTCGTGTTAAAAAAGGCCCAAGAGAAACAGAGTCAATCGGGGAAAGAAGGAAACATATTGTAGCAAAAGCAAAACAAGGTCATTTTTAAATGACACGTACAAAAGTCTTTCTGCTACTTAGCACAGCAACCAAATGGAAGTTTATACAGCTCTTGGTGACCACAAAGTCTTTTCTGCCTTTACTGAAGAAAAAAAAGAAAAAAATTTCCCACTGGCCTCGGGGAGAATGCAAAAGCATGAGAGACAGGAGGAGGGGCTGTAGAAAAAGAGGAGAGGAAACATCAGGGTATGCAGCGCTCTCCTCCACCTCACCTAAAATCAAAGAAAGGAGAAGAGAGGAGAGGTGCATGAGAGAGAAAGCCGGTAAGAGAGCCTTCACGGATGATTGCAGCCCAGTTTGAGCTGCTAAAGTGCAGACGTGAACTTCTTTCATCTTCCTTCAGGGTCACTGTCCATGGAGCGAGGGGTCCTGTCATCCTGCCGACACTTCCCTACAGCAAGCTTCTCAGCAACTTGAGCTTTCCACCCAACAGTGCTGTGGCGCCCTGTGAACGCTCAGCAAACATAGTGGGAGCATCATCACCCCAAAACCTTAGAGCCGCACTATGAGCAGCAAAGAGTTAACGCATCACAAGGCCTGAAGATGAAGGGGGGGCTTTTATAGGAAAGGAGGCCATTAAGAAGTTCACTTTAGGACAAGTCAAAATGTATTGAAGGTCCAGAGTAAGGAAAACTTGATAATTGGATAAAGCATGTGGAGTAAAACAAAAGGAGAAGCGGATATTTTTAGTTTGTTTACACTAAAATAAGTGTAACAGTGGTGATTAGTAAAAACACAAATGAAAACTCTTCAGACGACAGCCCTCCAAAGTGGGGTGAAGCCCAAAATGATTAAAGAAAGACAGAATAAAGCAGGTGGGGATTTGAAGTCAGAGAAACAGTCTAACTGACCCTGGTCTGTATGGAGAGGCCGACTAGAGCCTCGAGGCTTGTTAGAGGAGAGACCCTTAGGGCTCCTAATTGGACTGGCAGTCTGAGAGAGAGAGAGAGAGAAAGAGGGGAGTCAGTCTCAAGATCTGGGATTTTTTTGGGGTGGGGGGACTAGAGGGAGTTAATGGTGAAGGAGGCTTTCCAAGTCACATGAAAGTTTGTGGGGATGAATGTGCCATAATTAGATTAATAAGTAGCTTAATTTATCGCAACAGAGGATATCAGCGGCTCCACATTAGAGGCAGGCCCAGAAGATTAGCCTCGATTGGCGTTTCCAAAACACGATTAGCCCCCCGGCACAAAGACCAGGCTCTTTCACAGGTTCCTACCACCACAAGGGCCAGGATTAGAGCAACATGTTGAATAATCAGCAGTACTCCTGCATGCTCTGCTCAAGTCTGCACCGCAGCCAGCGGTCCACTGCAACCCTGTGCACCCTCCCTGTCCTGCTCACAACACCTATCAGTTAGACCATTACAGGCCCAATTAAAGTGAAGAGCAGCAACACACTAACAGTCCCATGTACCATGCTGGTATCGAATAATCAACCTTTTTCTGCCACTTTATACACATGCAATATCAATAATATTAATAAAAAAAGGATGGGCAGCGTTCACTCGTTTTTCCCATAAGTCAAGCCTAGTCAATTAGAATCTTCTTGTTCTTGACCACTAAGTAGTTTGGATATCCCAAGAGCCCCTGGGGACACACAGCTTCAAGGCTAATTGATTGTCCCTCCAATCTCCTCCAGAATGCCAATAAAGACCTCAGCATATGTTCGCTCAAGCCCCGGCCATCAGCCACATGCACCATGAATGCATCGCTCGTACTGAGCTCAAGATCCCTTGATCCTCTACATCCTTCACATCCGGACTCTTGTTTGATGAAAAAAAAAAGCAACAGTGGTTGAAGAAAAAATGGACGGGCTTTGAGCCAAGATCTTTGCAGAGTAGCCCCATCTATGGTAGAGAGGTTGCAGCTGTTAGTTATCTCCTGAAAGGGATTTGTAAAACAAGTAAAATGCCAGCAATGCCCACAAGAAGACACTTTTAACAAGTCTACACTTGACTTGTCTTATTTTCTGTTTACTGGTCAGTTTGATTATTACAGGGAAAAGGAAGGGAAGAAGCACCACAGGTGGGATATTTGAGGAGTGTCTTACTCCTAAACAGGGACACTTTTTAGTCGGCACCCCTGGGCATCACAGACGCACTACAGCACAGCATCTAATACCACTTTCACTGCAGATGAGCTACTCTTGACGTGGATCATACTGCTGACAATGGTAAAAATATACCAAACTGAACAGAGCACTAACAAGATGTATGGTTATGGGATCAGTGGTGCAGATCTAGTGGGAGGGAATATCCCATCATGAATATAGACCCTCTCGCCGAAGGGCATGTTTACAAATCACACAGTTGTCACCACCTCGTCCTGTTTACCCTTGAAAATACAGCAACTTTTACATTTCTATCTGCTGTGCCACCACTGCAAGCCAATTATCCTGTGTGACTATGCAGCGCCACGCGTTGGTGATAATGTGCACAGAGTCAACAGTCCGACAGACTGAGCGCCCTGGCAGGGGTTTGCCTCAGAGTGCCCCAACGCACCCTGCAGTACAGGTCATATCAGCATGGCTCGCCTCTGTTAGCTTAACTGGGGAAACTGTGTGAGTGCAAAGGTGTGGACATCTGAATGTATTTTATTCCAGCAACATTTCCTAGAATCCAGGTAATATTTACACTTTCCAGAAAGAACATTTTCTACTACATTTTCTAGAACAGATTTCTACTGTATTTGCAACAACTTTCCTTACATTATTCAGCCACTTCAAACTTCTTCTTGCCTGAATTTTCCAAGATAGCATATTTCTACCACAAGATTGCAGGGAAAGTTTTACCTTTAACAATGTCAACAGTTCGAGCATGTGATACAACACCAATATGAAAAGTGCTTCGCATTTTTCCAATAAAATCCTCATATTTGGAATTTCATTATTTTCATTATACCAGAAATGTATAGCATATAAAGCACTTTTAAGCACATTGTCTGCTCCATTACTTTTCTGTAAATAAAAGTCCTTTTTAAGGTGCTCTACAATGTCAGCACTTTCTTATCCTCCATCGGTCTTAACTAAACCTTTAATACTTTCGAGCTCTTCATTCCACTCTTTTATAAGATTCAATGCTTTAAGCAGAAATCAGGCTTACTTTTACTTTTTAAATGGGAAAATTGACCTTTGAAATCCCTCTGTGGCATCAGATTGCTACATTTTTAGGGTTGGCTGAAGTTGAGGAGATGATTTACCTAGCTGGAGTTACAAGGTAAGGTCAGTTTAGAACGTAGAACGTGTTGAAGCAATGTCAGGAACTTTTAAATACTACTTTAAAAGCAACCAAAAGGGAGAAAAGCACTTGGATTGATGGGTTGGTATCTACAAGTCAGCACTGATCATGTCCCTGGCCAGGATTGCCTGTGTTGCCAGCTTCCCCAGCGGTCAGTCAGCTCTCTCCAAATGCTCACCCCAGCATCACAGCCCGGCTCTTTCTCTGCACTCTGCTTGTTAGATAGCAGCTGTTTCACTCTTTCCAATGAAGCAATATCTGTTGCCGAACAAACAAAGGAAAAACAAACAAACCCTGGGCTCGATGAGGGCCATGTGCGAGCGTGCGGGGTGTTGCGCTCCCTGCTCCGCTCTGCTAGCTACCCCGGCAGCTAGCCTTCGCCATGCACCAAATTAGTAAGCCTCGCCATCAGGCAGACAGCTGGCAGCCTTCCCCCGGGGATGCCAATTAAGTTTGTAAATCATTTAGACAACAAAACTGTACAAGAGTAACAACATCCCATCGAGGCAAACGTCCCCACAACTCCCAGCAGTCCCTCACCACGACCTTCGCTGGCCCCCCCATCTGCAGCAGCCTTAGGAAAAACCACCTCTGAGCATACACAGGCCCCAGAGATCAGCAAATATGCTCAGAGAAATACATGAATAGCAAATCAAAGCCATTGATTTTGTCATGCTAATGTGTTGTTATAGATAATTAAGTTGTTATGTTTTATTAATAAGTTGGCGTCCACTCTGTCACAAAGATTGGCAGCACAGTCTTCACCTAATCAGCTATATTTTACAGGCAGCTCCAAAGTTGTATTTCTGATCACTTTTTTGACACTAGCAGACATGAACACCTCAAACCTTCCATTGATGCTTTCTAATACCACACACAGCGCTGTAAAAACTTAACTACGAAGCTTCAAACTTCAGCAACACATTAGATCAAGTGTCCAAACTGGTAACCTGAGTTTTTGGCCTCTGGGGGAAAAAACTTGGGTAGGGATTAGAATAATAGCTAAGAAGCTTTCTGAAAATTGAACCCTTGAGTAGGAAAGGAATATGTCGGCCTTAGGCAAAAGTGTGACCCACGCGCTCCTGCTGAATGCTCATGCGCTCAGACTTGTTTTTTTTCCACAGAGGCGGCCAAATCCACAGAAGTTTCAGCATGACACACCAGGATGTGACAGACAGAGTGACAGTGCGACTAACTAATTGAGACAGAATGTAAAAAAAAAAATCCTCTGAGCTTTAAGTAAATGGGAGTAGGAGTATGCCCTTGTCTCCCATCACCCTGAACCCCTACACACACACACACACACACACACACACACACACACACACACACACACACACACACACACACACACACACACACACACACACACACACACACACACACACACACACACACACACACACACACACACACACACACACACACACACACACACACACACACACACACACACACACACACACACACGTCTCTGTTAATAAGATGAGAAATTATAAATATGGAAGCTACATTAAGTTAATTTTATAGTAATCTGCCTTCGAAAGCTCAACAGAGTTAGCGCGAAAGGGGAGAGGTGATGGTTTAGTGCTTTTTGCTTTATTCCAGATGCAGAAGTGGCAAACAAAGCAACAGAGTCCAGCACTACAATGTGAATGTCATTGCAGCACATTGTATATTCAAAATATTAAACAAAAGAGCAGGGAAGAACATACTAGCTTACAAAAAAAGAAGCAGTCTAATTACTTACATGGAGCTATAACACTCCTCATGCATTTCAAGTACATGGTTGTGGTCTACATATAAACATCATCTGTTGTCAAGAATTTTACCTGAAAAATTCCAGCTTTGTTCTCACATCAGTTCACCCGGACTTCACAGGGAAAAATCTACATGTGTGGGCTGACAGGAACGATCCTGTGTGAAGCTGGATATAAATTTCATATAAATGTACACATATGTCCTTGCATTATAATCACTGTGAATGATAGTCTTGTTTCTTTGCTGCATCTGTAATCTTATTATTTTTATTTTATATTCACAAGACTGTAAGGTCATGCATCTATATGGATCTCATTATGGGTCAAACATGAAAGCTGTTAAAACAACACCAAAACTATCCAACACTTTGCAGAAGAATTCATGGGTAAGATCAGCATTTATTCGCAGTAAACATTCACCAGATTCTTCCAAACGGGTTTAATTGGCATGTAGCCCACTTTAGGTTTATCTGAGCTGAAAGTAGACATTGACTTTTTATTTTATTGTCCCCGAGGGGAAATTCTTTTTCACCAGTACAGTTTTAAGGGCAGCGTGCTGACAGAGGGTGAACACAGGGAGATGCATGTGGGACAACAGGACATACAGTGACAGGACATACAGTGCATATGGTGATGGGGGGACTGGGGATTGGGACTGAGGTGGATTTTTATTGAGGGCTGTAATAACTGTAGGCACCAGGCTTCTGCCGTATTGCGCCCTCCTGCACAACAGGGACCTGTACCTGCGTCCGGAGGGCATGATGGAGAGGTGGCAGTTGAGAGGGTGGGTGATGTCCAGTGCTATTGTGTGTGCGATGCGTGTGCACACGTACAAACCACGACAGCAGGGATGGAAAAAAGTAAAAACAAAGTGGGTTTGATTATCAAAAACACGAGCTGAAAAGCCCAGCACACTCTCTGCAGAGGTGAGTGTGTTGCTTACTACCAATTACTCCTGTCCCTTGGCTCTTTGTATTTCTTTTTTTTTACCCATTGTGACGAAAATATTTATCTATCTATAACTGTAACTAAGTCTTTCCATTGAAATATTCAATCACTGATGGCTCTGCCTCCTTTGAGGCGTGACATCCAGAAAGAAAACTAGTTTTAATAGAAGAGCATTTCAATTGTCTCACTGTGCTTTGACTACTGAACATATCAGACTAGCTACCAGCAGCATTTAAACAGTCTTCTGCCCAATGAAAAAGTACACTATGAAGCCAAGCAACGACCGCTAGAGGCAGTGCAGCACAGCTTCTCAAAATCTAACTTTCAAATGTTTCTGCTCGCTTCAAAATCAAGAGCAGCAATCAGTAGATTAAACCGTACCCATTGTCAGCATCTCTCGGCCCGATTCTCTCCTCGTCTCGCTCTCATCATTGCTGCTATCAGATGACCTCTCTCCTTCACGGATGGCACCAGAGCAGACACTAACAGCTCCTTAATTTTCCAGACAAACTGCTGCGTAAATGATCACTTTGCCCCCTATGTTAGAGGCTGGAGAAGACTGTGTGCTTCATCTCGATATACATTTATTCAGAAATTAAAGCTGGTAATTTAAATACAAGCATTTAATGCAGTTCAATGAGTTCAATTTTAGAGGTCTTTTCCTATTTGGGGCTTTTATTATCTAATCTCCGTCTATTGTCAGGATGGTCAGGGTGTCTAATCACTCTTAACCTTGTTTCAATGCTATAACCTTCTTTTTCCTCGCCCTAACATTTAAACATCCTTTTCACATAATAACGAGACTTTTAGCATCCTAGAGACTGCACCTTCTAACAGAACAACCACAACTAATGGGATCTAATCTATATAATAAGGGACATTAATATATATGCAAATCAGCTGAGGCTACATCTCTCATGGGGGAGATAGACCCAGTCGGCATACACTTGTACTATTTTTGTCACATGTGTCACTTAGTTGTTAATTACTGTTAACATTCCTAAAATGCAAATACGTCGTTCTGCAAACATGGCAGCACATGTATCCTAAGTAATAATGTTCCTGGAAGGAAAAGCCCCCCCTTCCTCCCTTGAGGTCCAGCAGTGTGAAGGGAATTTGAGGCATTGGGGGTTGAGGGCTGCAGGTCGGCTGTTCAAAGCTACTCTGTGCATTGTTGGGTAGTAGGGGATTAGGTCTCTCCAGGCTGCAGAATTTGCTTTCTAATTAAAAGGGATAAGATGTTGAAAAATAGTGAGGGGCATTACTACTGTAGAAAAGAACTGGGGGAGGGTTTGAAAAGGAGAAATGCTGAAAAGAGGGGATAAAAGTGTGTAGTGTCACAACTGGTGTTTGATCACAAGACGAAGCAAGAGTAACCAAACTCTTGTTCTGACTCTCACTGCCCATTTGCTCCTTCTGCTGCCTCCATGTAATTAAGTCGCCTCACACTGAAACACTTACAACTTAAAAGTAGGAGGAAAGTCTTGTTACATCTGCTTTCCACTTGTTTATGTTGTGTGATTGTGGCAGACAGGACACAAACTACTTCTTTGTTTCTGTTCCAGACATTTTTTTCCTAAAATTTAAACATACAGTATAAGGTGGAATTAAATTCTACTTCATTATACTTAACATAGTAGTGATAGATTCAGCATAAGTAGCAAATAACTACAGCTCTTAAATGTCAGTTTTTAGTTTCCACAACTAGGGCATTTTTTTATTCCACATCACAAAGAAAAAGCTGCCATGAGAAGTTTTTGTCTGGTTATGAAACAGACTGAAGTTAATACTGTTTCCTTTATGTGACCTACAGAAGCAAAGGCGTAATTCTCAAACCCACGTTAGTAAGTAATTAGTTGACCCTGTGTATGCCTTTCCTGTCCTATTTTGTAACATGTTCAAAGGTTAGCTCATACTATGTCTACATTTTATCATTAGCTGTTGTCTTAGGGCAGCTAAGAGGATAATAACGATTTTATTTAAAGATATTTTATTTGGTTAAAATAAAGACTGCTGTCCCTTGGTTTATGATATATTCAGAAGGGGAAAAATAACACTGATAAAGTTTTCTACATTTATTAGGCTTTAAACAGAAAACACATAACATTATAACATCTGAGCTTACTATCCTGAGCGTGAGGTCAGGAGAAAATGGCTGCTGGCTTATTTTATTTTCGAAGAGGATAATCATTGCAATGTTTTTTAACTCTACATGTAACTGATGTACACATTTAATTTCCACATTAGAGAAAACATATGACCCTGAAAGATAAGAACATCAAGCATGATGAGTGTTGGGTAAAAGTTAAGAGCAAAGGACCCTGAGAACATTGAAACACTTAGCTTGAGCCTCTTAACTGTATAATACTGAACCCAGGGTGCTGACCAGATACCCAGCATGTGTCCCTCTTTAACCACTAACAGCAGTGTCCATAACTCCTTCATTCAGCAGACTGCTGTTTTGTTACCTTGTCCTCCATCGGGGGTCTAGCTCTTCCCAGGCACCCTACAAACCAAGCCTGCCTTTAAACGAAGTCTGACTTTAAAGCACAAGAGGAGGCTTGCTTATTTTCCCCTGAGCCCCAGGAGGTTAACGACTTGCCAACGACATGCCAGTGAAGAACAAGACCTCCGCCTCTTTGCCCTTCTCTCTTGGCCAAACCCCTAACCACTGGGGTTTTTGTGTTTGTTCTGCACCAGCACAAACCCTTGTAAAACCCTCAAACACCATCTCAAATAGAGCTTATTTCTTGGTCGTGTCTGGTTGTGGAAACAACCTCCTTCTCATACTAACACAACCACACCACCTCCTCTATTTTAACCAAGCTCCATGAAGCTCTCACCTTTTACTCCCAGGCAATCCGATCCTATTTGGAGTGTGTGACGAGGGCCATTCTCCATCACCTCACTGATCAAGAGCCCCCCTGTCAAGCAGGCCCAGGGATGAGTAGGTTCAGATTTGGGAAGAAGAGGGAGTGGGGCATGTATTGAAAGAATCTGCAGTGAGCCAAGGAGAAGATTAAACGACGGCTAACCATCAGGACTCCCTTTAAAATCCCCCCCTCCCTCTTCTATTTCACCAGTGTCCTGAGGGGGGAGCACCTGGGGAAGGGAGGGGAGGAAGAAAGTGAGGGGAGGCCGATAGCACAGTGGCAGCTGAGCCATCTTGTCATCATAGCAGGACAAGTACATTGAACCGTGTCCTCTGTACCCTCCCATCTTATTCCAGACATTGCATTGCCTTCCGTTGAAATCCATCAAAACCCCCTCTCAACCCCTGCCCCACCGTTGTCAGAGGACTTCTCTCCGCTGGTGTCTTTTCATTTTTAAAAGGCTGAGATGAGTCCCCAGCTCTGCAGTCTTTCCAGGCGTCCAAATTAATTTGCGTCTGGGCAGCAACATAAGCAGCACGGGGCTATTTGATGAGAGTGTAGGGCAATGACATGCACTGGCAGTCATGCCTTGATCTCTTGCTTTCTTTCTTTGTCACTTTCCACCCCACCTTAGTGCCAAACTCATGCCAGCCTTGTCCACATGGGTGGCACACATACACACCAAAACCTGTATTTAAAAGAGAAGAAAGAACTGTTGGTACTTCAAACCTCTGCTCGAGTGTTTATGGTTTTATGTGCAAGAATCAAATACCCTTTTAAATGTAATCTTAAATTCACAAAACACTAAAAACCCCCAAAACACACCACTGTATTGTCCTCACAGCAAATGAAATGAGGCTGCACATACTGGATGAGCAATTTCTGAAAATCCCCCAGTTAATTTTCCAATCAATACCTCAAGAACAGATCAGTTTCATAATAACAAACACACTAAGGACATCTACAAAACAGCATTCCTTTAGTTCGATAACTGGTCGTCAAAGTGAATTTAATGCAATTTGACATGCATTTGAAGTTGTGATCCAAAAAGAGGGACCACAGTTAATGCCTAATTAGCGTCCTAAATAATAAAGCAACATAGACTAATGATTATTGCGTGTAGCCATTCTACCAGTTGCACTGACAATTAACCTTCCTCAACTGGTAAGTCGCATTTTGAGTAAATCCTGTTATCAGCAAATATAACACATGGTGTACGTACACACACATACACACATTTCAAACAGCACTCAAGGAAATCTATGCTGTGTTTACGGTCGGGAAGCAGAACAACAAAACAAACAGCAGATATTCACTTTCAGTAAACACCACCCAGCCACTTATACAGTATCTTTCCAGTGGCTTAGAGTGGGTGGGGAATCAAGTTTAGGTGACTGCTGTGAATGTCATTGAACTACTTGTGTTTACCAAGGCTTAATATTGCTACGACAAGGTCTCATTAAATATAAAACCGCAATACAGAATGTATCAGGTCAATTCTGCCTGAGGCTGCAGAGTTTCAAACGCTGCCAAGAAACCAACAGTTTGAAAAATAAAAAAATAAAGAGGTGGCAGAATTGAGGTGGCGTGGCTCAGTGGCAGAGAAGATCATGAAACAAAGTTAGTTTGTCTTTGCTGACCACTCATCAAATCTCAAATGCAGTCTAAGCCTGTGAATTTAAATCAGCGGCACCAGAAACACAATTAGCCCAACACAAAATAAAGGTGAAAAGATTCAAGAGTAAGCATTCTCCCAAAATGTCTCTCCCTCATCCCAATTTGGCAGCACTTGGCCTGTTGCCCACTCACATTGTGTGGACGGTCCTGCCACTGTTGCCATGGGGATGTGTGGACCTGCGCAGGGCCCTGAAGGCAGAAAGGCCTGGTGGATAAGGTGGGGGTTATCAGCAGCAGAGTCTGTTGGGCCCCCATCCAGAGGCCTGGGTGCAGCTGAGGAGGTGTCCCCTCTATCTCCACTGGGCCTCTCCCCCTGTGGGTGCTGCTGCTGCTTCGGGGCTCAGAGATGGGACCTGGTGGTGTAGGGCTCAGGCTTGTCCACCGGGGGGTCGGCTGCCTGACTCTCATAAGCCCCGACCAGACGGGGTGGGCTGGGATGGGGAGGGGTCCAGGCAAGGCAAGCTGGACCACAGCCCAGTGCGGTGACTGCCTGTCTGCCCAGGCGCTGGGCCACGCTGCCACTCTTCCCTGGGCTCGTGCCCCTGCACTTGGATTTCAAAGGGATGTAACGGGAGGGAGGGGGTGACTGGCTTCCCTTCTTCATTTGCAGGGTCCCTGCCCCACCAACTTCTCAAAAGTCCCCCTTCAACGGTCCTCTCTCCCAGCCCCCAAATGCCCCTTGAACAGCTTTTCTGTTTCAGCCATGAACCCCAGCTCCCTCTCACACTGTGCCATTCCCACCACTGCTGCCTCACATTCAGAAGGGGGGAGGTTGTGCTGCTACACTGCACCCATCTGCCCCATGTCTTTCCATGCTGTGGACCATGATGCTGCAGCATGGCTCTCTGGACGCCGTAAAGACTTTGGCAAATACGCAGGGCCTTCTATCAACCCCTCCCTTTGTACTCTCCCTGTCCGCCACATGCACACACTGATGCACACCATCTGATATAAAAATCAAAAACTGGTCACCACGCTTATGTTTAAAGACAGATGGTGGTTATTACAGATGCATGATTCAATCTGAAACTATAATAAGTATAAATTACACTGACTTTACTTCAAGCGACCTCACTAAAGGCCAGAGATCTAAGGATGCGGTACCACCGTGTCTGTACGGCAACCAGCTTGTTCTGCAACTGGCCCGTCATCAGTAAGCATCCCACAAAATCACAAATGGTTCTGACAGGCTGCGTTTCAATTGGCTCAGATCTCATTTTCTCCCTCTCCTTCTCTCTATCTAGGTTTCTCTCTTCATCGCTCCACGCATGGCATTTCTCTGGCAGGTTCTCCAGTAAAAATTCCAACCCTCTTGGTCTCAGCATTCCCGTAGCGAGCCTCCCTCCCTGCCCAGAGAGGAGTGGCTGGGGGTTTGGGTGGGATGGTGGTATGGCGCTCCCCCTACGAGCTTAGCTTGTCCTGAGCTACAGCTAAAACTCCAACTCACAACACATTCCTCCAGCTACTGACCAGTAGCCCCAGCAACCAGGAGAGAGGTGAAGAGAGGAGGGGATGGAGGCTTAGTGCTGGCTTCTGTTACTTTATCTTCCAGGGCTCCTTATGCAAAAACATTTGGTTTAAAATGTGCACAAAATACCTGGCGGGAAATATTTTTACCCATCAATATTTTTCACTTTCGAAAAATCTCTGCGATTATCTTCAATTATTCGTGTTTTTGGATTTTCTCCTCCAATGTTTAGTTTAATGAAAAGCCTTGTCCCAGTGGTTCCCTGTTGCTCAACGAGGTACACATGGAAATAATGGGGTGCCCATTACAGTCTACTCCTGCACAGCTCAAGCAGCAGTAATACAGGAGTCGGACGGTCCCCTCCTCCGCTCCCCTTCCACTTTCTCCCCCCAAGCTGAGCCAGGCACTGTGTTTACTCTCCTAATTACAGGGGAGGGGCCGGCTGACAGGCGAGCCATCACAGATTCCCCACAGGCCTAGGGCTGGGAACGCCACAAACACCAGCCACTGTCTCCCAAATGTGACGGCAGTGATGTCCAACTGTCACAGGGGAGCCTTCACTGGCAAAACCCATGGGCCCAAAGAGAGATATTAGAGACATGAGAGGCATTGGCAAGGTTGGCACTAACAGGGGGTACGCTTGAGAAGTCAAAGTGGGGAGCTGGTGGCATCGCCAAAGTGTCAGTCAAAGCAAAGTGGGGTTTGGACAGGGCACAAACACTGGTTTACAGACACACACTCGCGCACATACACACCATTGCACTCGCTCTTATGGAAACCAAGGCGGGAGAGTTACATGTACCAGACGAGAAATCCAAGAAGTGGAGCCACCAAACCATGTGATGGAGCATGTTCATAAAGAAAGTTAATCCTCTGGATAACATTATTCACTCTCTCTGGACTCACCAGGCTGCTTTCTGACTCATACTTCTGATATTTAAAAAAAAAAAGAATCACACTACAATTATTGGTTTCATAAAGACACACTGTACTAATTTCTAATACAAAGATGCATGGTCATCTAAAGGCCCTCTCCACGACTGAAAATATGTTCTTTAGTTCTATAGTAGAAGTCAAATACATTTTACTTTGCCTGAAAGCTTTTCCTTTATGGTTTCAGATGTGTTAACAGGAAATGTTACTCTGCACTCAACTTTAATTTCAGATTTCTTGACATGGCTGCAAGTCAGGAAGGGAAGTCTCTGGATCCAAGATGCAACTTAGACAAGTGTGAAGAGAAAGCTTATAAGATTTCTTTTTTGTTTGTTTTTTTGTTTTTAAAGAGGCAGTAGGAGTATATTTAAATCTTGGTAAAAAATGAACTTTCGAATAGCTAATCTGAGAAGTTTTCTGTTAAATGTCAACCTGAATATATGATATTATTTAATACTTTGCAACAAATATGGATTGATTAAGTCCTGCAGTTGCCTATTAAAGTGAAAATGAAGTATTTTAAAGGCATCATGAGGAGAGAAAACATTGATCTATGAGTGTGTGTTTGAATATACACTGAGTTTTTAAACTGTACTTACATTGTGTGTATAAGACAGTGTGTGTCTGTGTGTGTGTGTGTACACTACTAACCCTCCTCCCAGGGAGGTATAATCCAGCAGAGGTTGTAATACTCCTGTGCTGTTGGGGGGTCTCAGAGACTCCCTGTGGAAGCACAGTGGCTGACCTGATCACATATTCAGGTCAAATACAAAAAGAGGTGTTGCGAGAAAGGTTAAAACTGAGGAGTCGACTTTTTCTGAAAACGTCCCTTAGAATCCCCACCGACAACACACCTCACCCCCGAGAGGCAAGACAAGAAAACCATTTGATAAATCATGAATAGTCACAGTTGTGCGAGTGCTGGGACCATTTCTAAAAATTTATTATGGGGATTACACACAAAATCACACAATGTAACATTTTCAAATGTGTTATGAATGCCTCCCAGAATCCAATTCAAATCCTAGGTTACCAAATAAGCCTGAACAAATCCCCCTACATTGAGTTCTTCCTCCTTTGAAGACTTGAGAGGTCCGGTCTGCAGGGCAGGTTTTACCGTGCCATGCAGACACCTCAGCACACACAGGAGGAGAAGGCTACTGAGGTGGAGAGATAGAGAGACAGAGTCAGGTGGAGGTTTGAAAATGAGTCTTTATTTCAAAATATGTTTTTATTACTTTCGAGACAGTTTGGCTGACAGAGAAGGAAAAACTTGATTTATAAAAGGACACAAAGAGTCAAAAAAAAAGTTGCAAAGATAAATTAAAAAAAAAAGGATAATTCATATAAAATCCAGTTTGTGTTAAGTGTTTGTAGGACAGTCCAGACTAGAAAAGACAACCAGCTCTTCACAAAGTTCAAGTGTAACCTTGAGGCAGCACAGTCTCCTCATGTCTTTTATTTGTCCTTGCATGTTTTTCCAGCAATCTTGACTTTGCCTCCTCATTGATGATCTGAAGGCGTGTGTGTTTAATTGCATCCGTTTGTTTGTTAGGCGGACTCCTGCAAAAAAACAACACAAACAATTATGGCACTAATTAAAAGGCATGTCATATTAATGGAAAGAGCAAACTTGGCAAACACAAACAGCTGCTGACTTATTGAGGCAGCACATTTGAATTCAGGATGAAGATGTGTGGGGGAAATAAACCCAGAATTTCATGATCAGCACACGTTGCATTACAGAAGTGCAGCTAAAAATCTAAGACTCGTTCAACAGCAGAGGCATAATAATTTAGAGCAGAACTTTAACCAAAACTAAACATTGTGAATAATTGTAGAGATAAAACCCCAGAGGCAGAGAGCAGCCTGAGGATTCTGTCTGTGTGCCTCTCTGTCTCTAAACTCTTCCCAAACTGACTCTAAAAGGGGTTTTCTCCCCCTTTAATCCCCGAGGAGGAGACTGAATGTGTTTTGATGACCCCTGGGGTCAGTTACATGTTACATTACACAAAGGTTTAGCTCCTTTGTGATAAGGGACAGCGTGGGGAAAGCCCTCTGTTTAGGCACCTTGCTCACTACGCAATATAAGAAGCAGCAGTGGCGGTGGTGGTGGTGGTGATGGCAACGTATCCATCAAACCTGCTAGGCTAATTAAAATACAGCCTGTGATTATCCTACTTCAGCTCATCTCTCTCTCTCTCTCTCTCACTCTCGCTCTCTCTCTCTCTCTCTCCCTCTCTCTCTCTCACTGTCACCCACACACTCACAACCAAACTCACTCACACATGCACACACACAGCATTTTTATACAGTAATTACATATTTTGGTGCAAGAAATAATAAGGATTATAAACTTGGTTAACCAACACATTAACTAATAAGATACAAAATGAAGTAAAGGTTTCACTATGAGCTTCTGTTTTCAAGCAGGTGGCTCTGTTAACCAGGATTCGTTTATATGTTTGCAAAGTTTAGTGTTTACAGATTTTTTAATGTAGGTGTAAATAATACTTTTTGTTTAATATCAAATAAAAGAAGGGAAAGGGTCCAATAAAAGTGACTTTAAATACATTCTAGATGTATTATTTTAAGGTATACTGGTTGGTTCATCTGAATCCTTGAGGGTTTCTGTCTTGACATCAAAGATAATCAGCATTTCTATAGGAATTGGCTTTAGTGGATTTTATTCCTTTTTTTTCTCTCTCTTTTTTTAAAAGCTCAGAATGAAATCCACCAACACATTCCCCATCTTCAGCCATGCGAGTATCAAACAGAGAGGGAAAGAGGCAGAGGAGACGATAAGAAAGGCTGCCTAAATAGTGAGAGGATGAAAATGATGTTAATATGCAGCTCTAAATTCAGAAAACCCACAATCATTCAGCAAAAAATATATATTATTGAAATGATGGGGCTGCTATGTTTTATTTTATTTTTTGATATATATATATATATATATTTATGCGTGCATTTGATAAGGTTAATTCTTGTCATGTCAGGATAAGGTTCACAGAAGGAGAAGGGGGCTGCCTGCCCATAATAATTCAATCTTGAAATAAGATTTTTTTTTTTCTTTTAAATGCTATCAAACAAGGGTCAAACACCAGGCCTGTCCAATGTATTAATAACACGTATATTCTCCGCATTAGCTGGTAGGAATCACAGGTTGGAGCAGGCCTGCGGAGCCTCTCCCTCAGGTTGAGAGGAGCGGAGGCGGAGATAAAAGCGGCGGCGTCAATTAGCCGGGAGTCAGAGGAGCCAGAGGCGTTTAACTGCTGCTGTCTTTAAACGTCCTTTTAAGATACACAGTCCCCGAGGAGGGCTGGGCTTTACACTTTCATAAATTATTTAGCTATTTAAACGCTCAAACCCAGCAGATATTTGCTTCACACATGACGATTTTACACGCTGCTGTGTGAAAGTCTCATGTCAAGATACATTACAATACAGCTGCGAATACTAAATGGGGACATTTTTTTAGGTATGTTTTATTGTTATTGTTGTGTTTCATTCTGATTCTTAAGAATTGACGTTACAAATGTAAAAGGGAGTCTTTGCCTTTCAACTAAATATGATGTTTGACTGGTGTTTAGTGGAGTCAGTTGCGGGTAAAATAGTCTAATGGTAGGCCCAATTGTGATGTGATGCCACCATCAAAACGCTAAATAACTTTTAAACTATCAACCATAAAATAATGTGTAAAGCAGATTAAATAGGCGTTCTCTTATAAATGACAATCATTTATTTAGAAGAATTTGCCACCTTATTAGATGACATCACACATGCCCATTATCCTGCAGTTAGAAAAATGAATAAACAAATAAAAACACGTCAAAAGAATCAAACGGAATACCTGGATGTGTTATAGTCCATCTCCTTCAAACAGGAGGATCCACAGCAAAAGTTTTCCTCTGCTCTGATCAGATCTCATGTTTGGTTGTTTAAAGAAATCCACAGTTATGATCTATTCGTCCGCTTCCTGTGATCAACACCTGTGAAAAAAAAAAAGAGATGTCACTGACTTTGTGCAAAGTTTAAGTCAGGTTGTGTGATCAGGCTGCATTTCCGAGCGGGATCCAGTCCTCCCAGCAGCTGTCAGAACACCTTTGACTCTGCCATGGCCTTCAGCACGAGCCACACAGAGGGGCAACATGACGATTCATAAAAACCCTCCGCGTGCCTGTGTTTATAAATCTAAATCAATATTCAAATCTGTTTCAAGTGAGCGGGTGTGTCCGTGCAGGCGCTCAGGATGTGTGTGTGTCACTATGTGTGTGTGTTTGTGCGAGTGTGTGTGTGTGTGTGTAGGTGTTCCACAAAGCCTCTTAAGATGATACATTTACCAAGCCATGACAAAAACCCTCGACACATTATTTTGAGATGGGCACGCGGGTTCAAAATTCAAGTGACACAGAGGAGGCTGATTTGTCCCGCGGAGCCTGAAGGTCTCACAGTAAATACAAAATAATTTAGATTTTTTAAATCATTATTTTTTTTATGAGTAGGCCTATTTTAATATTTATTATCATATACAACTTACAATGTTAAAAGCCATTAGTCTAATAAAAAGTCTAATGTTTTAGTATCGCTTGAATAAAACATCTACGTACCTTAATATTTGTCTTTTAGCTTCTTCCTTTTGCAAAAAATCCTTCATGTAAAATAGTGGAAAGGCTAGTTTCTACATCCGGCCTATGTTGTGCCTTTCTCCTGGCACCGCTCCTCTTCCCTGGGCGCAAACTGCAGCTCTGGGTGCCTCCATAAGTCATCAGTGCTCGGTGTCTGACGTTGGGAATTTTCCTTTAAAATATTGTGGGGTTTTTTCGTCAGTTCAGGCCCATGTGAGGCTGCATAATGGGGGAGCAGAATGACTGGCTCTACGGACGGGAGGACAGTTTTAAGAAAATAAGTCGCTCTAAATCCCCCTTTTTTTTAGCGTCGCGCAGGAATGTGAGAGGATGGTGCAGCCTTCATGGAGAGACCGAGCCTTAGTCCAGGAGAGTTTTCTCCTCCTCGTTTTTTTGTCACAGATTTAAAAAATACTAAAAAAAAAAACCCTACAGATTCAGATTTTAATCAAGAGATTTTGTATGTTTTTGTAAGTATTTGAATAATCCTTAATTATCTGGAACTTTTTTATAATTGTTGCAAATCAATTTAATATATCCTGTATATTTGAGGGGAAAAAAATCGAGTAAGTTCTATATGTTCTCAGCGAACATAACTGAGGTGTTGAAAAGGTAGCATGAGCACATTCTACACTGAATTCATTTAACCTCATTATTTATTACGGATTTTGCGCACAAATTAGCTTTTTTTACTTGAAATTCTGCATCCACTGGATAAAATAAAATTAAAATGTGTGGCTATCTGACTTTTCCTGGTTTAAATTGCACTTGTCGTCAGCCACTGGTTATTTATTGTATGTTTCCTCTGTGCGCTGGGATGGGGATGTTGTCAGTCGCCCTGGCGCTGCCATTGGCTGAAAACTGTGCGTCAAAAAAGTAGCTGGAGACATTTGTTTCCCAGAGAAAAAAAACCCCTCATCCTCCCCACCGGTGTGAGAGACGGAGACAGACCTCAGCTCAGTCCTGCGACTCCCATTGGCTGGCACTTTGTACAAAATCCAGAAAAGCACTTCACTCACAACACACACCAACAAATCCTAAAGGCGTTCATGCAGCCTCCTCCTCCATCACTGCGCCGCAGTAGCACCGCTTCTCCAGCCGATGTGTCCGCTCAGCGTTTAACTTTTCTCCGCACTGTTGTTCTTAATGTGAAGACGGCTGCTCCTTTTTTTCTGCTCCGCTCTTGCTTTTGGCTGCTTTTGTGCTTTTTCATGCGCCAGGACGTCATTTGTCTTTGCTGACTTTAATATTTCCCCTGGAGGAATCCTACACACAAAGAACTTGACAGTCGTCGATAAGGGTAAGCTTTACTTTCTTTATCATCGTTATTAAAAGGCTAATATAATTGTTAGTTCACTATCTTGTTTATAATAAGCCTATATCGAAATACAGACCGTCAAGTTAAACAAGATCACTTACCAGCAAAAAAGAAATCCAACCTGTTATGAGACGACTTTCAAAAGGTTTACAAAATCATATTTTTAATGGAAATTCCTCACATACTTTATCCAAGTCCAGATGAAGGCTCTACACTCAGTGTTTTACTTAATTGTAGCAGACAGAGACATTAAGTGTGATTACTCATTAAACCAACCCCCTTCAAATTTACAGAAATCTTAAAGACAATGTAAAATGAAGAAGTTAACTAATTAAAGCACATTTTAAATGTTTAATAATATGAGACACATTCTCTCATTGACTGAAGCCAGTGCTGCACTGAAGACACTGGGTCCATAATCATTAATTAAGATTCTACTTAAAACAAAATTATATTACTATGCAAACTGAACCCTACCCAAAAATAGATGAGACATAATTCAGTGCTAATAACTTCTGAGAACTGAATCTGGGGGAAGCATTCAAACGGAGGAGTATTTAGGCCTGCTTTATTTGGTAAATGTTTCGGGGCCTTTTCGTCTCTGCTGCATCCATTTCTCTCCACTCCATTATAATGTAAAGCCAGTAGAAAACTGGCTTTCTAAAATATGTCATTTTGATGGCAAATTGTATTTTTGCGACTGAATTTGGTGTTTGCTCGATTAAATGGACCTATCTTAGATTTGCATTTCCTCTTTTGGTTTTTAAAATAACATAAGCTAATTGCAAATGAAATTCACGTCCGATTACCCCCCCCCCCCCTCCAAAAAAAAAGTCCACTCCAACAGTAATTATAGAGAGTACTGCTGTTTTCATTTTAGGAGCATATCACTTAGAAACGCTCGATACCACTCCTGTCGTACCTGCCACTTGGATTATCTCGTCAATTCATCAACAGAAAAAAATACATTTATCATAATTAATTTTCAGACAGGGTAACGGGTTGAACGGGTGTGTGTGCAACTGGTTGAAGGGTGTGTTTTAAGTGTGACAGATTGGGATGAGGGGGTTAAAACCGTTGGATATTGAAAAAAGCAACTAATCAAGACGCGCAGTGGGGTTGACGGTGGAGGGTCACTGAGGTGATGTAACAACAATCACACAAATACAAATCAATGTCAACGATGGTTTATTACTGTAAAAACAACGGAAATAACTACGCATTTAATATGGACGTATATCTACTTTTTTACGTCTCTGCTGCAAAAAAAGAACTCCAGTGTTCGGAAAAAAAATGGTTAAAGAGCGAGTGTTTCTTCTCTAATTTGCCTCCAACGCTGATGCCAGTCTTGTTTAACAATGAACATGACGCTTTTTTTTTATTGTAGATTTGTTTTGACATTTTTCTCTTCTTTTTTTTTTACAATTTGCAATAAGATATAAAGAGTATCTTCGATGCCTATTTGTTCTACAGTATCAATCTTCCTGAAATCTATAGATATAATCCTGGTTTACACCACATGGTTTTTACTTTACATCAAACTTATCACAACTACTGTTGGGAATAAAAAATAACAGAGCTAAAAGAATTTTGTTTACAGTATAAATAGGTGTAACTTTGAGGTAGCTGTGATATTTTATTATATCACAGATAAATAAATCAGTGTTTTTAATTAAACTTTCAATCGACATGTTGCAGTTACAGTCCGGGGTTGCTGCTTTTAGTTTTGGGGTTGGAGGGAGGGGGTAAGAGGACAGCTGGAGATTTGTTGGCTCTTTTTTAAGTAGCGCATAGCGTTTTTTGAGAGGGCTTATATCACGACGGATGTTAACAGATCCAATTTCTCTTCACAAGGTGCTTCTTCATCGATGTCTTCCACTCTTGTCGTTATGGAACAGGTTCCTGGTGTAACACGGACCACACGGCCTGAAGAGGAAACCAAGTACACATCGGGAGCTCCATCAATTTTCAAAATTTTCTCCAACTTCAGCCCTCAGACAAACATTAGCATGATGTCGTATTTAAAGCAACCACCTTACACAGTCAATGGGCTCAGCTTAACTACTTCCGGAATGGATCTTTTGCATCCATCAGTGGGCTATCCAGGTGAGTTTAAAGATTTTTAGAACAACTAATGAAGATCAATGAACATTCAAGCTACAACACCTAAAGAACCAGGAATGTTACAGTGTGTATTTTAATTCTCAAAAATCAAATTATTGCTTTTACATTTTGTAGAATACGATAAAACGATTATTTACAGTTTATATTAGAAACGGTCAATAAACCAGTATCATTATAGCTATTGGGGTTTTTAATTTACAAAACTTATTGCGCACACATTTGAAAGATCAGAAGTCACATCTTATGTGATTTTGTGTTTTAAGCTGTGCTATTCGAATGAATTACATGAGAGTGCTTTGATTTTTTTTACAAACTGAATCAATTTATGGCACATTAGTGTAAGTAAGTCAAATGCTACACTTTGCCCCAGGCGTCTGAGTCTCACAGGACTCGTGCGTAATTACGCAAACAGTAAACACACTGTGATTCTGTTACAGATCTGCCTTTGATGACTTTTGATCTTTTTCATTGCTTTTTTAAAATGGATGCATGCAACATTTTAATTTATTTCACATTTCCTTTAATTTGCAGCAACTCCACGGAAGCAGAGGCGAGAGAGGACTACTTTTACGCGCGCACAGCTTGACGTTTTGGAGGCTTTGTTCGCAAAAACTCGATATCCAGACATATTTATGCGCGAAGAGGTGGCCCTGAAAATCAATCTACCTGAATCCAGAGTACAGGTGAGTGAACCAAAAGAACTGCAGTGTTTGTTGAAGGATTGTTTTGAAGAAATATTTTCAACGTTAAAAAAAAAAAATGTCCCCGAGTTTAAAACAATATTGTATACGAGATATGTTAACATTTATTAAAGCCTAAATAAGAAAAATAAACTAATATTAAACAAAAACGTATACGAAGCTCAGAATTGGTCTGGCTCAGATAATTCCATTAAATAAAAAATTTCTGTCCAATCCGCCCTTGGAATGAAACCTGGTTGGGGATAAATCAAGAAACATCTTGATTGAGTTTGGAAAATGACGTTGTTCGGCCATATGTTTGGATCCGTTTGGAAGTGTTATCTCGCTATTTCTACCAATTAGTCCTCTGAGAAATATGGTTTGATTTTCACTTTAATTAAAGGACATCGTCAGTAACATGAACCACTGTGTGCCTCTTTCAGGTCTGGTTTAAGAACCGGCGGGCAAAGTGTCGCCAGCAGCAGCAGCAGCAGCAAAACGGGGGCCAGAACAAAGTCCGACCTGCCAAAAAGAAAAGTTCTCCAACCAGAGAAGTGAGCTCGGAGAGCGGCGCCAGCGGCCAGTTCACGCCCCCCACCAGCACCACCACTGTCCCTGCCATCTCCACTAGCACCGCCCCGGTGTCCATATGGAGCCCGGCGTCCATCTCTCCTCTCGCAGACCCCCTGTCTACCTCCTCCTCGTGCATGCAGAGGTCCTACCCCATGACTTACACGCAGGCTTCGAGCTACAGTCAGGGCTACGCCGGCTCGACGTCTTACTTCGGCGGCATGGACTGCGGCTCTTACCTCACTCCCATGCATCACCAGCTGTCAGGGCCCGGCTCGACCCTCAGTCCAATGAGCACGAACGCAGTCACGAGCCACCTGAACCAGTCCCCGGCGCCCATCTCCAGCCAAGGCTACGGGACGTCCGGCATAGGCTTCAACTCCACGGCAGACTGCTTGGATTATAAGGACCAGGCGGCGTCCTGGAAGCTGAACTTCAATGCCGATTGCTTGGATTATAAGGATCAAACATCCTCGTGGAAATTCCAGGTCCTGTGAACAAAGCAATCAGGTGTTATTAAAAAAAAAACAAAGTGCACAAAACAGTGACGATAACCCCACAATAAAACACAGGACTGGGTTACACAGACAGGGCTCTCTGAGGCCTCGAGATGGTCTTCGGTTCTCCTACGAGGAGAGGTTTAATTTATTTTAGCACTGGCAAAGAGATTTCCCCCTGTCACAAGTTGTAGCCCCTCATCCATGTATGTCTGTGTGCCTCTGCGAGTAAAACACCTGTTGAAGACAAAGTTACACCACAGCCACGGAACTAATGTTTATTCAAGAACAAACTCAGTTCATTCTCCTACTCGGGATGAACAAACTTTTCACACAACTTTGCCCAAACTGTAGGCAGAGAGACATGAGGATGCCGTGTGGACATGGATGCACTACTTTATTTAAGAAAAAAAATGTTTATAAGGAATCAATATGTAGTTTCTAAGAGACAATCAGTGTGTGTCTTATATAAATGGTACATATGTGTTTTTTTTTATTTGTGCTAGCCTTCGAAACTGTGATCTGTTGTAACGTATGCAATTTGTGAGCCCCCCTCGCATCAGACTCTCTGCTGTGATTTTAATAGATTTCTAACTTCTTTTTTTCTGAACAACGAAGGGATGCTGACGGTTCAGTTCCCTACATCACAAAGGAAACGAGACTTTGTGAACACATGGTAGTAATACGTAAGGGTTAGAACCCCACTGGAAGTGACTCTCGGGCCGCTGAGAGCTCCACACCTTTGCTCCCCCTCCATTGATCTCAGCACACGGTGATTGTGGATCCTTCACTGGCTCCAAAGATGGTGTGACCTCACCGCTGAAAAGACATGAATAAAGGTCCTGTGAGCTTAACTTTGTCATCATGAGACGATCTGTGTGAGTCTGTGTGCGTGCGTGCGTGCCTGCATGTGTGTGTGTGGTGAAGAGGGGGATAATGAATTTAAATCTTTGACAGGCTATATGTAGAAACAAAAATGGGTTGTTTTTTTAGCTTTAATAAAAAAAAAAACAATGCACAAAATCCTATAAAAAATATATTATGACAGACAAAAATCATACACAATTGATCTAAATAATGGTGATTGCAAATGTTGATAATGACTTTAATTTGACTTTAATAATGACTGTTAAAATTTCCTGACTCAAAAAACAGTATTACCGAAGAATCGAAACATTTAAATGTAACTTTATGTACATTTGGTATTTTTAAAACTGTGACGTCAGCAGTATTGTAAGTGTATTAATAATCACCCTCACCCTTGACGCGCAAACATCGACAAGTGACAAAAGCCTACATTAAAACAAGAATATTAAGCAAATCACTCGTATATATTGCAGTGTGACTAATAACTGATTTAAGAGCCATCCAGTGTTTATGGTAATAAAGCAGAAAACTTCACAAAAAAACTGCTCATGGGCTGTGAACGGAAATACAGAATCTGCAGTAAATCAATGAATATGGGGTCAAAGTTTATCCTTGTTCCTCTCAGTTAGTGGAATTGAAATTAAAATGATTTTTTTCTAAGTTTCCGGTTGCTCAGTTCACATTTTCTCAACAAAGAGAGTGTTCGCTTTGTGAGAGCACGTTTAAATCCCGGCCTCCAAGAGATGTTAATCCCAATATTTGACCGCCGGGGGTTTTCTATGGGGCAGCAGTGGTCTCTTTCAAAGCCCACACCGCGTGAGTTTGCAGGCCTGATCCCTAAATGTGCGTAATGATACAAAGCCTAACTTACCATCAAAAAACAGAACACGTTGATGTTACTTTTTATACATTGTGGGTTGTTTTTTTTTTTTTTTTTTACAACAATCGAGAAGGTGCAATACATTCTGTTCATTACAAGTTATGTGGGACGTAAATTCCCCGTTGGCTTTTAATAAGAGAAACAATCCTATTGCAGGAAAAAATACATCCCAACGTTTACTTCTGTACATCGTTTTGCTGATTATATGTTTTTCTATGGTTGGCAAATAAGTGATCGTTTCTGTAAATAAAAAAAGAAGGATCTTGGATTTTAAAATTAACTTGCAGAAAGTCGGTTACAAAACCTGCAAATCCTTGCGCTGTATTTTGAACCGTAACCCAAAAAAGCCCACGATAAAAACATCAGGTAAAATGACATGTTATAAATACTTACATTATTTGAAAGTGGGATTTTGTTCTGGCAACTGGCCTATATGCTGCATGCGGTTAATGTGTTTAGAAAAAGGCTACACGCTTCGAAAAGTTTTTTCGTCGTTGGAATAATGAAGTTTGCTTTTTGTACCCTTTTGAATGGGCCAAGCTCCTTTAAACACATCCGAGCAATCCGAAGGTTTCATCTGCATTAAAGGGTTTGTTTCTGATTACTTTCCGCTCAAGTCCAACGTGAGAGCGTCAGACTGAGGACAGAAGAGGAGGCAGTGAGTGAGAGCGGCTGTGGGATGTGTAATGAGTCGACATGGCTCTGCAGAGGGCTAATTGTTAGAAGTCCAACATTCAATTAGCATCCTTGACATTGCCAATAATCTCTCTTTCATTGGAGCCTCCGCTAAAGGAGAGCTCTAATTAAAAAGCGTTGCTTGAAATAATCGAAGCGTTAAAGAGAGGAGCGACTTTGATTCCACTCCTGCGTGGACACAAAAATAGGTGTGTGCGTTTGTGCTAGTGTGCGTGTGTGTGTTTAAGAGGGTTGGATTGTACTTTTGAAAGACTTAAGAACACAATAGCCCGTATCCATAACTTATTCAAGGGTGAAGGAGAAGTAGCTGTTTATATCCGGGGCCTTTTAGTCATCACACAGTCTGATTTTAGCGTTATAATATTCAAGAATCAATTATAATATCTCCGCAGTGCAACGCCAAGTTCAGCACCATGCATATACATCGTTATGGCGACAAACAATGCAACAATTGAAAGTTGGAAACAATAGCTGAGGCTGACAGAAGCCTGAATATTCATGAGCCGCGTCTCCTCACGGTGTCAACAGCTCCTCCAGCCAGACTGCAGCAGAGAAAGACGGAGAAAAAGAGAGGGAAAAGGCTTTTTCAGGCTGCAGGGTCACTTTCAAATGTCAACTGTAGAAACTATTTTCAATGACTGAGAAAAAGACGCATCCAAACGGGGGGGAAACGAGGATGAATCAAAAAAAAATTGCAGATGAGACCTTTATTATCTTTGGACTTTAATCATCTTTATGTGAATAAACACATTGTCAAAAATAAAAATGTCAGTAATGATTTCACGAAGGTGCACAAATACGTAATTTCAAATGTTATATGGCAGCAATTCCAAACGAATTTTGAAATCAAAGCAAATTTCAGCTTCAATACACAATTTTAAACAAACATGCCTCCTTGGCCCTAATCAATGCAAACTGGTACATCCAATATCAGCTGACACACAATGCGCCATCCCGCTTGTTATCGTAACCTCTGAGCCTCGTGCCTCCAAAAGTGCACAAGTCATAAGGAGGATTAGACATTTCCACGATAGGTTACTTCAGACGTTCATACAATGAGTTTTAATCAAGAGCGAGGCAGAGCTGAGGAGCATATGGGACCAACAGACGCGGCATTAATCCTTTTTGGTTTGTTTCTAACTGTGCCCCCTTGTCCCCCTGGTCTCACTGATCGGGTCCTAGCCTGGTCCGTCACAAACGTCCTCCAAAGAAGAAAAAAAAAAAAACCCTCACTCACAGGCCTGTTCAGAGCTGCTGGTTGTAAGGCCCTATGGCCTAAAGGGGTTAATTCAACGAGAAAGTTCTCTGGTCATCAGTTGTGAAAACATAAGAGCAACATGAGCCAGCAAGCTAATAAAAAAATAAAAAAATCACATAAAACGAAACACTAGAGTCTTCTTAAGTTACTGTGGTTTACCCTGCAAAAATCTGCAGTTGTTTTTTTTCCCTCAAGCCACTTGCACCACATTCTACTTCTGATATTACATTTTCAATAAATAAATTGCTCGATTATCGGTGATGGAACTACAGCACAGAAAAATCATTATCATGAAGAAAAAGAGCAATACTAATAGAGATGGATTATAAAAACTTAATTAAAATCAACCACAACATGCATGAGAGGCTGCTTGACTGAAACAGTATATGCATGTGTTGGCTTTGCTAAACATTGTCATGACATTTAAAATAAAAGAAACATTAATGTGGAAAAATGTGCCAACAACTAATAAACAAAAAATAATATTTTTAAGCTAATCCAGCAGTATCCCCTTGAAAGTGCTTATCCAGGCTTAGTCGACATTTTTCTGAAATTATTTAAGTTTGTGACATCATCAATGAATTTGATAATCTTGTCAAAGATTAAATTAAAAGGGTTTTGTATAGCCTACATAATAACAGATTTAGATGTTTTTAAAACATGAAGTCTAAAGAGATTTGAAGTAAGCGCAGTAAAAAGCATGTTATTTTAATTTCTCAGACTGCTCACACAAATCCGTGGATTTACACAGATCTACAACTGATAATGATACGAGCAGCTCCAAACGAAGTCTGTCGAAACGAAAAAAGGGCCACACATTCTTTCTCTCCATATCACAGAACCTGTAAGATAACCTTCCCACCCTAAACTCTATATTTCACAGTTTTTTTCAGGGTCCTTTGCCCTCATAAGGACTCTTTTAAAAACCTGTCTCGCCAAATATGCCCAAACATTTGGCTTATAATGTTCATAAGCTCCACCGGACACAGAGGGCTTATCAGTTCATTAGCCACTTGATGGCCTATTTCAAGTTATAGTGAGAGGGAGGAGGGCGATGGATGAGGATACCACCATCCATTACTGAGGCATATTTTGTTAAGCTATACAGGGGCACAAAAAAAAACCTCAAACCCATAAGAAGATTACCAGATCTCAGCATATGTTAAAAAAAACACATTATTACTCTGCTTATGGCTCTGCTTAATACCTAGTTAGTTAAAGCTCACCTAGTTAGTATGACAGAGAACATCCATTTAACAGTTTTTATTCAGACAGTGTGGTCAGTGCATCCAGCATACATTTCTTTCCTCCACATAATTACATACATATAAAATACAGAGTTCATATTTGTTGTTCTCTTGGACAGTAATAATATATGAAAAGATTTGAATTAAGGTTGAATGTTCCTTAAATGTACACATTTTTCAAACTCCTTGGATTAAATACTCACTGACCATTAATAAAAATCGCCTTATGGTACACATGGGAATATTTTTATAGTGGATTATTCTTTATCCTAATGGTAATAACCCACATACAGTGTGATCGCCCCCAACTGCTGACGAATATGGATTAATAACAGTAAGGTCTGAGACTGAAAACACACATTTGGCCACTTTGAATTAAGGTGGTTTGAACACTTTAAATGGACATTTTATCATACACTACATGTCGCGTGTGGATGTCAAAAGCAGAGTCATGTCCTGGAACTGTGAAAAGTATTTTATATCTGAGATTTATGGAGAAATAACAAAAATCCTTCTACTGAAAAAGAACATTTCCACCAGAAATAGGTTGACCTAGAAATCCTCAACCAAAGTCTTACTTACTTTTGGTTTGTGAAATTTCCCTCCCACATCTCATGGCCTCCTTCAGTGGATTCAGTGGAAGTATAGCTCAGTTGTCATCTTGTCAAAAGATGTGCCTGAAATCACAGGAAACAACACTTTAAATTGGACTTCATGTCGAGATATTTTAAGCTGCAGTTTCCAAGGTCAAGAATGAACGCTGGAGCTAAAAATGTTGTTGAGAGTCCCAGCAAAGCGAGGACTTTCATGCATCAAAAAATGAGCAGGACACAATACAGCATGAAACAAACCTCAGCAGTGCTGTGAAACAACATTTAGATAGGAAGTGCGTTCTCTTGTGGCTTATTTCTTTCTTTTAACTCATATTTGGGGGGAAATAGCAGGAACAAGTGACATTTGACACTGCATGTAAGCCATGATCAAACTCCATAGTTAATGGCCTCAAACACACCTTTTGATCACAAACAGCTTACAAATTTAATGACTTCATGGTGAACGGAGCCAATTTTTTTCTCCATTCTGCCAATGTTCTCACCACAGGCTACACGGTGAATCAAAAACAGCGACAAGAGAGGAAAAGTAGTGCAACATTGTTGAGTACTTATTTCGTATTAATCTGTGGTCGCATGGATTCTGCAACGTCAATAAATGAATTCAGAGGAGGCACAATTTCGGTATGCTTAAACAGCCATAACCAGCAATAATTGACAATATTAATGAACGATTTTCTTTGACATGTGTGTAGACTGTATGACTGCATTTGCTTTCCCAGTTATTGCACTGTAGTTACTCGTGAAAGACCCTCTTCACTCCTCCTCACCAGGCCAGTTATACTCCTCATTATAACAATTAACACAGGTACCTGTGATGAGGCCTCGCTGATCATTTACACCTTTCTAAGAACAAACACTATCTTTTAATCTCCTGCAAACACTCTTCTCTTCAGAGACAAGAGGAGGAACCAAAAATTAATTAGCTGCATCCAACAGATTAGAGCCTGGAGATCCCTCCTCTGTGTAAATGGACAGAACTTAGTCAGAATACAGTTCAGAGAGGACAAGCAAATCAGCCCCAGAGCTTTTTTTTTGGTTGCTTATTTCAATATTTCATTGAGTGTTATACATCAATGAACTGTTTCAGGGTGCCGTCATGCAGAAGCTAAGCCTTTGGAATTCATGGCCTGCAAGTGTATGCCTTCACCCAACGTGCACCGCATACACGACAAGAGGCGTCTGCGTCACACAAGTTCAAAAACATAGTTGAACTCCTGGGAAAAGTACATCCACAAGACTGACAAAGGTTTCTTTAAATTGAGGTTACAAAGAATACTCTGAATATCTGAAATTATAAGGGTGGTCCAAAAACCCAATATAGTTATGAGTTGAAACATAGTAGGTAACAATTCACCACAGTGACATGGAGCACCTGATAGAAAGAGGTTGGGCTCCAGCAAGCTGTTAATTGATCCTCCAACAATCATTATTATTATATTGGCGTTATCAACTTAAGACAGCACTGAAACAACACAGCTTATTCACAGCAGACTATCAGACGTGTGATAGTGTGAAAAGCAACAGGATATCAGATTTTGTTTTATTAGAACTGTTCTTCTTTTTGTTGAGCCAGAATCAGGGTCTTATCTACTGCATGCTGCCACACTGTCATGAGCATGAAATCTGTTTCACCTTTAGTGGACCTTAGATCTTTTAATCTTTTAGTAAACTGTTACAAAATTATTTTACATTATGCAGACTAAAGACCGTTTTTTGTGGACTCACAGAAAGTAAGCTTTAGTGAGAGGTACATTCTGTGGGAATGTTTAACTGTCATGCAGAATCAGTAAAGGATCTCTTCCCCATTGTACATTATTTGTAATTGTAGTGCTTTCCTTGAAAAATAACTTTAAGCTATAGGGGAAAGTGTCTGTCAGGAGTTGCAAACCTAGCTATAAATGATTACAATGACAGCAAGGAGTCTATTCAGTCTGTAGCGCAACATCGTAACTGTTGAGTCAGGTTTCCCTTCAAACCGTGTCACCTTTTGGCATGAAGACACACAACATGGGGCATGTGTATTTACCACGACTAAATATGGGAATATTAAAAGGATTTTTTAGATAGCCTACAGCATTTACCCAAAAGGGCAGCAACAGATGCCTGTTGAACATACAACGCTCCAGGGCCTGAGAGCCAATATGGCAGCCATTATGAAGGCCAAACATTTAATATGGCTTAAGATTTAAGAGTCTCCTCTAAGTGAAATCTTCCAGGGATATTCAAAATCTCTTTCTCTGGTTTCATATAGCTAATTTGACAGTTTCAAAATCCCTCAATCCTTTTTTGATCAGTTTTTACCTCCCTCCCCACCCCCCCCCCCCCCCCCCACCCCCCCCTCCTCCCCCGGCTCCCCCTCCACCTGTTAGTCTGGGTGTGCCTGCGTGCCTCCCTCTTTCCTGAGAGCATATGGAGCCGAGGCTGACCCAGGGAGTCGTTGAGTGTGGGGACAGATGCAGCCTCCTCTCTCCCCTCCCCCCTCCCCTTCGTACGCATCCCCCCCACTTGGTCCACCCGCCATCCTATCCACCTGTTTGGGTCACAGACCAGGGGGACGAGTGGCTGGGTGCGCGTGCCACACCAGTGGCTTGGCCACTACGTGATTATCCCACCCAAGACAAAAGGGTATTTAGGGAGGCCGGCTGCCCGCCTGAGGGGGACACAATGCCATGAGGCTGGCAGGCCTGAGGACTGAGGACCTGATCACGTGCCCGCTTTATGTGAATGAGCGTCAGGGGGCATCTGGTGTGTGTATGTGCGAGTGTGTCTAACCTGAGGTATTATGCCAGACGAAGGGGGCAGGAGACAAAGAATATGACGTGTGTGCACTTTTGTGATTGAGGGTAAGAGAGGGGACAAAGGGGGGGTGCTTCAAAACAATTGCATCTATTATAATTAAATGAGGTCTGTACTGGAATACACTTTGCTCTGACTATAGCAGGTCAACTTCTGCTGCTAATGACATGGAGTACTTTCAATTGTTGCTTTTAACTGACTGTAACACACAATTAAATGCTACTCAGTATTAAACATGTCATTTTCTCAGCCTTCAGATGGAGCATTTGGGAATGATCTATATAACTTAATTTAGTTCTACTGATAACTTAATATGACGCCTTTTTCAATACACTTCAGATAACTGATAACAGCTTTTTTGATCAGCTTAGCTTGAGATGATCTTGTATGTATTTATTGAAATGTTTGGTTTGTAACGGAGTCGATGTTTAATGTTTTACTTGGTTGGAAACATTTTTGCGTCTATGACGTGAAGATGAAGTTGATTTTGATAGGTCAGGGAAAAATAACCCCTAAAATCCTTCATTATTTATGCTCTTTTAAAGTTCCATTCGAAAACCCATGAGTGATGGAGTTAAATAAAAAAGTTTAGTTGTACAGTAAACACGAGTCGCCAAATATTCTACTCGAATTAAGCCATTCAACATTCTCCAATGAGTCGCAGTGAGTAATTACAGTCTATGCTCATTCACATCAACTACAATCAATACAATTGATCATGATCATTTCAAACAAGCAATCATTATCTTTTCCCGTCTGTTGCCCGGTGATTGTGATGCTGTGTAGTTCCTTTCAGAGACCTGCTCCTCGGACTGATCACTATTACTGGTAGATGCGTGATGATTAACTGTTTATTATCAAACACATTTCACCAGCACTTAGCTGTTGTAACTTGGCATTAAGAGCTGCATTTAATTTATGACAGTTAAGGTCTTTTATAACATGGTGTATTTTGGCCAGCTCTGAAACTCATTTAATCATGTGTGTTTTTCTTCAGTCTAGACTATGTTACATCATCCTGGCAGGGGTGTTTGTATGTTATTGTGTCTATTGATGCTTACTCCATCGTGTCATGCTCTCTCGTCAGGCACGGTTACACATGGCTTGTGGCGCCCTGACCTACAACTCCCCCTCTTGTTTGTCAGAGGTTGTTTGGCCTACTTTCATAAGGACAAATACAGCCATTTGTTTTGTTTTGAATTTCCATGAATATGGATAAACAAATGGCAGGGATGGGGGTTTAGTTGGAGCAAACTGCGCGTGAGCGTGTGGGCTTGTTGGGGGAATTCACATCTTAAAAAGAGCAACTTCTAACAATAAAAATATACATTTAATTTCAAGATAGCTATAAGTATAGCCCGATGGATAACTTAGAGTAACCCAACTCATTTTACACAATCAACAAGAACATGTTTAATTTGTGTCTTCATTTTTCACCTGAGTGGATCTGCCCCGACCTTCTGGGCACCAACTGAACCACGAGCCAACAGTTCAGACTGCCACAGTGAATCAGCCCCTCCCTCTCCTTTTCTCTCACTCTGGACAGTAAAGGATGCTACAGTTCATTAATGAGTATGCTCAATAGCTCTTTAAGAGTCCTTAATTAGTGGCACACTGACATTGGAACCGCCATGCAGAAGGAAGCGCATGCTGGGAAGAGAGGTACACTGGGGGAGGGGAGTTTATCTAGTTGTCATTTCTGTTCCTTTAATATATCTTTTCTAAATTATTAAAAAGGGTATCTCAGTTATTTTGAATTATCAGCCACCAATTGGATTCCTAAAGAAAATCAATATTTTTGTCATGGGGAACTTGATCAAACAGAATTAATTCAGTCTCTGAGAGGGTGTGACATGGATAGAGCTCTGCAGCGAGGCGATGGACTGTAACAAACATGTGATTGAAAAGCTTTAAATGGGTGTCAAACAAGCAGGGACATAATGTTTGACTTAAATTATCAGCAGTCCCACAGGGGGCGTCTGGGACTCGCTCCCCAGAGCCGGGGCTGTGTGTGGAATACAAACAGGGGATTCACTGGTGACCAACGGGGTCAGCTGCCTGGTAGAGGGTCGGGTGCTGGGTGCTCCTGTGGGACTTGGCGACATTCCTACAGCAGCTTTTTTAATTTGCTTGACATGACCCCTGGCTAGCGAGCATTAACAGGACAGACATCACTTCAAACATACAGACACAGTCCCTCGAGTGTGAGCGTGAGCGTGTGTGTGTGTGTTTGCTGGGCAGGTGGGGGCAGGGGTGTGGGCTGTTGTAGGGTCCCAGATGGGTTAATGGGGAGTTTAGCATCAGGATTACAATGCAACTTTCTGGATACAGACTGAGCGCTTATTACCCCAAGCCCACAGTAGCTGCTGCTTTCAACTGCATACAAACACCACTGTTACATGTTGTTGTAAGACGTACAAACATTTTAAAATACTACCTTTGTATCGACCAATATTATTACAACATTATTAGCAATGTTATAATTTTACTGGTAAATTGCACAATTTCAAACCAGAAACATACAAAGCTACCAAAAAACCATTTGTGAAAATGTTTTGCATTTAATTAAATTTGCGAAAAATCAAAAAAAATATGTGCTATCATTTTCAGTTGCTGAATCTATCTATTAGATTAAAAAACAAAATATTCTCCCTCTAATGTCTGGTTATTACTGTATCTCAAAGACGCTTGCTTGTAAGTGATTAAAAGTGCAGTTTTTCAGCCCTTCTCTACTCCATCCTTCCCCCTTCTCCATCAGGAACACTCCATCAGGGTGCTACACTAATCTGTTTGTCAAAACGTGTCTTGCCTGTGCACCCAACATCCCTCCTCCCCCTCCCTCCCCAGCTGCTTGCCATCACAAGTCCAGCTTCAGCTCCAGCTCCAGCTCCAGCATCGCCAGCCAGCCGAGGGAGATTGAAATGTTAAGGGCAGGGACGACAGCTTCACTAATTAAATTCCCCAGGTTAATCCCTGCCGATCCCCTCATCGCACTCTCCCACCAGGCTCTGCAAGGAGACCGGGGGCAGAGACCGAGGGACAACAAACAAATACTCAACATCAACAATGTGCTTGGAAGATTCAAAAACATAAAAAAAAATTGAATATTAAAAGACAGAATGACTTCAAAGGGGAGGGGGGCAGTTTAAAAAAAGAAAAGAAAAGGCAAACGTGGCCAAACGGCACCTTTGTGATGAAACATTGCCAAAAAACATTTAATCGATCTCACACCAAAGACTCATGGTGCAATGGGATGACAATCTTTTCCATCTAAATCTGTCCTACATATGATATAAAAACATACTCTGGATGAATGTAAAGTATAACTCCAAGGTTTTATTTCCAGATAGACTTATTAAACTAACAGCTAACTCTCGTGCTGACAACTTGTCTAAGTGTGGCCTCACATTCCAAGCAGCAGCCTCAGACCTGTCATCGTCTCAGCATGTACAGTGGCCTCATGTCTGACCCTGTGCCACTGTACTACTGAGGACAGCTGACATACTGACCAACAACCAGCAACTATGTGACCTTAATAACATCAGGAGAGGTGATAGATTTCACCTACTCGTCATATTGCACAGACAGGGGAAGGAAACTGGTTTAAAAATCAAATGTTTCAAGACCCTGAGGAGGTAGGAACGCTCGACTTGCTTCTCAACGACCGAATGAGTTCGCAACAAAATTGGTGGCCTGACAACATTCTATAATTTGCACACACTAACATGTTATACTATATTGAAGCATTAGAAGATGGAAAACGTATAACCAAGTCACTTGATTGCCACTTGCATGACCTAAAAACTCACTACAGTCATAAATATTAGTCTCTTGTTTTCTTCTATGGGGCTGGATGGATGGAGTGTGTGCAGAAAGGTGGATTTAAAATGAGCTGAATTGTGCAGGTGCTTTTTGTACATTGTGGGTGTGGTGTTGTTGAAGATGTGGGTGTATTACACAGTGTAGGCGTGCTGCGTCACACAGACCACGCGCCTGCGTTGTGGCTTCGCTCAGAGGTGTAATGCCTGATTAGGGGATTACAGGAAAGTGCTTCTTTGCAGTTCTGTGAGAAACAATTATTAACATGTTGGTGTCTCTAATCCTGGATAAACACAGCTTTTCAAGAACAACAGTGAGTCTTTCTTCCCCTCGTTTCTTTAAAAAAAATCTGTGTTTAAACCCCGTAGTCACTTGAACTCTAAAGCCTAACTAATGCTGGCGGAGGAGACGGGCCAGTCCTGTGGAACAGTGTCATTACAGAGGTTGTGCCCTTGTAGGAAGACGCAGCTGGCCAGCAGGCCCTCACATCGGAGGGGAAATCCAAGTTTAGCTCGGGGAGAGAGAGAAGCATTGTGCTGCGGAAGTGCTCGTTGAAAGGGCATTAGTCTGAAGCATGTTCACGGCCTGTAATCTGTCATTTGTTTGCACACTTTACTCATGTAATCTGCTTTCTACTTACGCAGAGACGATTTCCTCGCTCATGGTGGGGAAACAATCCAGGTAACATCTCAAACAAGTGTAGCAGGTTGAGGCTGCACACTTCTGAACTCATGTGCGCATTTTCTGCTGGCAAGAGGGTCGAACTCAAAACGAGGACGCTGATTACTTTGAACCGATGGTCATGTACAAGACGAAGAACAGCACTTCTGGGATGCTGTTGGGGCTTTCAGACTTTCAGTTTACTTGATAAACATTTTAAAGCTAACCTCACACAGTTTGTGGCATCAGGCTACCATGGTGACTATACCAAGACATTCTTGCACAATAAAATCCCAGTTTACACATCTGCTATAACAACCCTTCAATATGATTAAACTGGATTAATCACACGGATCAGAAATGTGTGCATAATCAAACCATGTAATACAAACACAAATATAGTCAATTATTTTCTCAACTGAAGACAATTTAGGGGCAAATGTTTGTGATTAAAGTTGAGCAGGAGGCAATCAACACAGTGCTGATTCCGGAGCCACCAGTATACCTACACACACACGTTCCTGCACACGCACACACACACACACACACACACACACACACACACACACACACACACACACACACACTCTCATTTCAGTCTTGCCTGTGGCTCTGAAATACAGCACATCAAAACAACCTGTAAAACTTTCATTACCAATACCCTTGAACCTGCTGACTGGTCACTCTGCGCACAAGCTGACACTTTGAAGAGTACCTCGTCACATGTCCTGTCTCTTGCCGCCATCTTGTTTGGTCCTGAGAAGACATTGTCGATGATGCGTTCACCTACACGGATGTTATGAAGAAAAATGTCACGGTACATTTCAAGCTGAGGCAGTTTTTAAAGCAACAATTAAGGGTTTCTTTCAAATGCATACGGCTGTAGACTTCACACTGAGTTGCAGTTGATCATGTTCTATTGACCTATTAGTCTGTTTGGAAGCGTACCAGTGAGTCCAGGGTTCCACAGAAGAAGGGGGCAGGGTGATTGCAGTCCTTAAGGTGCTGGTGTGCGACTGGGGATGTGTGCTGCCCATCTGGCAGGGCAGGATTTAGCCATAATCTCAGAGCGCCTCGGCAGGGGAGCCCCAGACTGTTGATCACTCGCCCCCCTGCTGGCTCCTCTACACTCCCGACCTCCTCAGCACACAAACACACAGACCCCTACCACAAGAAAAACAAGTCTACGCTGAGTGTCCGCACATAAACTGCACAGCACCATGAAGGATCATATTCCTGTTCCACAAACCTCTCATTTTTTTCTGGGCATACAGTACGTCAATATTTGAGGGAGAGGTTTTTCTTTTTGTTGTCCGGCAGACACATACAGGCTTAGGGAACAGCTCTGGTACACATGGTATTCAAACAAACACCATGAATGACAGGAAGAAACTGTGACCCGAACCAGCAGGAAAACAGAGAAACATATCCACACGCATGCAGAGGGCGCAGAAACTTGTTTTTGCGAGAGAAAGCGGAATAACACATTTATCACACACACAAGTAGAGCGAGTAAATATACACACACATAATTACAAAAACATAGACAGATAGGCAAACACACAAAGACACCCAGAAGCAGTCACCCAGCCATACACACCACACACCTAACCACTGATAATCCCCTAGACACAGGAACACACTCGCACACACATACAGTGTCATTATGTTTATCACTGTGAACCAGCCCACCGACACCCATCACTCTAATTCCATTTGTCTGTTTAGATTCGTTTTGCTTTAATCCTCCCTTGTTTGTGCACATCTGCAAGCACTGCAATAGTACAGACACAGCGAGAGCGGGAACGAGAGACAGACTGAACGAGACGGAGAGAAAGAGAGAGAAAGAGAGAGCTCACAGGGAGCACTCTCCCTCCTGACATCCTGGTTCCCGTAGCTCCAGCAGAAGGGGCAGACAGGCGTATCTCCTTGCCCAGGGAGACGCTCCCTGTCCCAGCCACAGAGCCGCCGCCAGGCCCGCAGGCCCCTGTAATCACTGCAAACAGTCAAACATCAAGTCACACAGGCTCTTACACCAACACAACATTACAGGCTTTTTACACAGTATTACACCACATCTTATTATCCCATTCAAGTCCCTCTATTAGCTCAATTGGATGGTGGGATTTTCGTTTGTAAATTGGGGGATTTTAGATTAGCTTGTCTGTCAGCGATGAAATGCCCCCTGAGACAGTGAATTATGTGACCAATCACATATGAATCGATGCTTACGCATGTTGCAGTGAACAAACGGAGGGTGTGAGCAATAGGAAAGGAAACAACTTTAACCTAGATTATTTACAGTATACCACAGCTCAGATGTTATCAATGTAATTATCACAGACGTATAGCTGCATGGTCAGAGATTAGATCCACTATATATTCCTCTATAAAAGGCTAAATACATCAGCTTTAATGTGACAACAAAAATCTGAATGACACCATTTTTTCTGGAGCTGACAATGAGCAGTGTTAGCTTTTATACAGCAAATAATATTCAGGTCTAATAGAGAATTATTAGGGAGATAAATATTAGCTACTATACACACCTAGCAGCAACATTATGCAGAACTGAAGCTGGTTGGTTGAAAGGAGGCGAATGAATTACCCATCTCCCTCCCCAGGCCTTCCATTCAGACACGGAATGGGAGCAAGAGAGGGAGGAGAGAGGGAAAAAAAAAGACACCCCGAGCTAGTCGAGAGACCCGGCAAATTATGAAAATGCTTCTCTGTGTCCTAAATGGAGGCCGAGCTTTTTAATGTGGCACAAAATTAGAACCTGGGGGAGGAAGTGTGGCCCGCTTGATTGGCGAAACTCCTCCTGGTCCACCCCCCCACCCCCCCTCTTTCCCTCTTGTCAAAGCACACAGAGATATTATCCTGTGGCTGGTGGCGCTCTCTTGTATTGGGGAGAAACTGAAATACCCCAGAGAAAGCCCAGGGGCATCCATAAAGGTGCCTAATTTGTCAGTTTACTCCTCAATTATTTAAATAGATCTAAGAAGAGAGCGGAGAATGGGGCTTTTTCTGCCTCTTCCCAGTAAAGCAGAAAGAGACCTTTCTCCATGGTAGCCATTTTCAATTTGCGCTCTGTACTGCTGTCTTTGATATACTGAAGAGCGCTAGTGGAGAGGGGCTGTATCAAATAAACAAATGTGTGTACACAAGATAACAACAGGAACTTGGGGATAATGTTCCGCTTGCTCAAAAGGACTAAAAAAAGTTTTTCCACGTTTACAAATTTACAGATTATTACAAACTTTACACATTGCTGCATTCACATTACAGAGGCAACCTTTATCGCAAATGACTTTAGAAATCTATCAGTGAAGATTTAGGAGAGGTTTGGGTAGAAAGCAACAAACTTCCTACAGTACGCATCCTCATCCCTTTGTTTCTTCATTTATCCCCACAATCAGGTTACAACCCCACCCCCCCACAATCGCATCAGCACCCCTCACCCAGCAGGAGCACCAGCTCACACAGCCTGGCAATGCCAAACCTCAGCCGGAGATACCACTGGAGGTATGCGGGGCCCGGGGCTGCAGATTAACAAGTGATTGAAGATTGATCCTGGAAATGGAGATGTCGCATTTCCCAACCCTCTGACCTCTAATCCCTTACATATCTGCCTCCATTGTTTGCTTTGTTTGGCTGCATGGGTGACGTTGTCATGTCTGGGGAGGGTGAGGATGCAGTGAAGGTGGACGGGGGTCCTAAGGTGACCTTATCTATCTCATGCGTCTGGCTGCACAGGTAAAAGGACCCTTTCTATGTCTGAAGGCTTTACTGAAGTTCCCTATTGAGATGAACTGTCATCTGTGCAACAACAATCACTTTCAATAAGCTCTATATCAACAGTCGTGCCAGCACTGGGTCCAGTGTTAGCACAATCGTCTGGGTGCGCCTACACAAAGACAAGCAACAAGACAATAGCTCGGTCTTAAATTCAGGGGGAAAAACCCCAAGCTAAAAACACTTCTGTCCAACCATTTTTACAGAATAGATGTAAAATCGACCCAAATACAAACGAAAGGAACAGAACAGAGAATACTACAAACATCTGGACAAACACACTCAGCAAACAAGAGGCTACCACACACTGAGAAACACACACATGAAGAGTGATAGCAAACAACAACCTGAGACGAGTCAATCAGGACATCAAGTCAACACAGACTGACACTAATGGGCCTAATTCTACCCAATACACACCCAGGAGCTGAGAGGAAAAGTCTAAATAAGTGACTGTAACAACTGTAGCTTTCAATCTGATTAGAGAGGTTTAAACCCCCTGAAAATATGCAGTGAAAGACAAAGTCCTTTTATAACAAGAGCTGTCATTTCATAAAAACCTACAACTCAGTTCTCCAAGGGCTACAATAGAGAGCTAAAAATGCTCCGGAGTTTGTTAGCAGGCATTCACAAAGATGGGTGGCTTCTCATAAACATCCTTGAAACAGGTTTCTCATGCTTAGGAAAGGGATCTGCAGGCAAAGTTTTACAGAGAGTGAGATTCTGCAAAAAATCTGCGGCCAGCTCAGTATATCAAGCCTCTCACACCCTCTATTCTCTTCCCAAACACTAACCAACACACCCAGCCCTCCGCCTCCCTCCACTCCAGCTTCCATCCAGCCAGAGAGAGGAGTGGAGAGGAGAGGAGATAGGCCCAGTTGCTAAAGCTGTCTTTTCAGCCCCTGCTCCCGCTCGGTCTATCTGAGATACACAGCAAGCGGAGGTGTCGCTTTTCCGCTGGCATTTCGGACAGTATCTACTTATAGACGGGAGAAAAAGAGAAAAGAAAAACAGAAGGGGTATTATCAGGGAGGGATGAGAGCAGCAAAGGCATTTTGTCTTTTTATTCCCCTCCTAAGCCCTGGGCTTTGCTCCCAATCCGATTGGTCGATACGGCCAGGGATGTAAATGAAATGCAAAGAGGAATAAGGCTGGCTTCCCATCTCCAGAGTGTGCCCCCCTAAGTCCTCCGCCCCTCTTTCTCTGTCTTGCTCTCTGGGCCTGTTTATGGTGTTGTGTTTCTGTCTCCCCATTCACAGACTTGGTGCTCTCCCTGTTTCCGTCTCACCCTCGTCCCCCCCCCCTTCCTCCTCCTCGCTCCTCACTTGCTGCATCCCTCCCCTCTTCCCTGGCTGGGCTCACAGCTCTTATCTCCTCAGACGCCCCACATTCCAGCGTTGCCGTGGCTCCCTGCCTGCATCCCTGGTCACGGCGATTCCACGGGTTCCCACAATCCTCGGCAGCTTGCTGATTTAGGGTGGGCAACTGACTCTTAGAGACAGGGAAGAGGAAAGGAACAGAGGGGTAAGGGGAAGACAGGGTGAGAGGGGGATGACAGGAAGGGGGACAAGGCAGGGATGGCAACGGAGTGGGTAGAAAGTAAAGTAGCGAATAATAAAGAGGGCATTACAAATCATGGGGAATTATTGTCATTCAAGCACAACAAAAAACACATGGATAAACAAATAAGTTTGATAGCAGAGGCCATAAAAGTCAACGGTAAAAAAATAAAAGGTGAAACGTGTTAAAATAAACATCTTTATTGACACATCTATCAGGAGAAAGCAGAGGGAAAGTTGTCCCTTTTAATGTGAAACCAGACCATCTGTGCTACAGCAGGTCGAATCTCATCATCCAGCCAGCTGACAGCCGCAAACCACTCCTGCGAACAGGGAGGGCAGATTACATTCTGAGAAAACTCCACGTGTAAAAACTGCCCTTCGCTTTCTAGTGGTATCTCAGACAGCCGGCTCGCGGAGCGGCGTTTTAGAAAGCTTAGGCCTTACACTGGTACGACCTCGGCATAATAGCTTCCATGGCAGAGGGGTTCATTAACATCATCACGAGTATTAACAAAAACAGTGTGTAATTAAAGTTTTGGACCCTGAGAACACGTCAAAGACGAGAGAGTCTGCTCGGCTCTGTGTTCGCGTGCCATGTCGTCTCTTCAGCAGCCCTTGCAGGGATAAGAGTCAATTTTCCTGCGAGCTGGGAGGCGGATGGTCTTGCGCGTCTACTCGTGTCCCTGGAGTTTGCATGACTTTGTGCCTCTGTGACGATCAAAACCCCTCTTCTCTTCTGTGTGCCGATCTGTTTATCGACGATGCTTATGTGCCGTTCGGGCAGTGAAAAGGCCTGGGTGGAGATTTAAGCATGTTCACACACAAACACAAATCATCCCTTACAAAAACGCACCTCTAAAAGGGTCCCTGGCATTGTGACATTTCATATTTCATTTAAATCCATGAAGGATTACAGCCCTCCTGTTAGGAAGGAAGAGAAGGGGGGGGGGGGGGGGACTCATGAAATCCATTAGTTTTAAACATTTAAAGGACCATCTTAGATGGACTGATGGAAGGATAGAGGGGTGGGTGGGTAGTGCTGGTTATGCGGAGTGGGGACTGTGTGGCACTGCACAAGTCTGTCCTAGATTAAACAGCCGCTCTAATCCCCCATTTCTGCCCCCAAATTGGTTTTCCCTCAATCTCGGCCCTGCCATCCTAATATGAGAAAAAGAGAACTGGAGCAGTTGCGGACGCAGAATAATCAGCACATTAAAAGCTGTGAGAGCAGAGGAAGAAAGGGGGAAAAAAAAGAAAGATGCAACGATAAAGCAATCGAAAGGTTAAGTTAAAGGGGAGCACACACAGCTTGATTGGGGTCAGTCGAGGCTTCCTAAAGTCAAGCTCCTTCTCTGGTCAAACTTCGTTAAATGCTGCATGGCTGGCTGAGGGGAAGTTTTGTGTCCTTTGTGCAGAGTTGCGTTTGATTTCTACAGACCAGTTATTCTGCAGCGGCACTCCTCGGAAATGGTAACTCATAATTCCAATTCAAGCCAAAACTTCAGCACCGATTATTCCAGGGATGAGACACATTCAGACTCATCCCTAGTGTCGAGCATTTCAGTTCAGCTTCTGCTTTCAGTGTTCCAGCTCTGTGGAGGTCTCTCTGGATATTGTTAAGGGGTTGGCCTCCGGCTCTGGCGGAGTCTGTCTCTCTCTTTGAGCAGGTGAGAAATGGCCGAGCGAATGGCAGGTGCTTGAGGGTCTGTAGGTTCCTTCTCTAAGTAAAGACTGAAGTGCTCGGTGCTGCAGGTCAGCAGGCTGTCTGGACTGTGGCCCTGCTGACCGGGTGTGTGGAGCAGCCTCTCGCAGGCCAGTGCCAAGTTCTTGTCCCAGTTAGGAGGGTAGTCTAAGTGAGCCTCAACAATCTCCTTATACAGCTGTCGAACACACACACATAAACACACACATAAGAGCAGATGTTAGCACAAAAAAACAAAGTGAAAGCTCCTGAATGTAGTGCTTTGCCTTGTTTGGCACTTAAATCTGTTCCATTATAGTAAATGACATCGTTGCTGCATGTTTGTTAGGGTCAGACTCACAGTGTAAGACAGCTCAAAGAGGCGAGCGCTCCCCTCTCCCTGAATCCTTTCTGCCAGGTCAAACAGAAAGAAAGCCGTCTTCATCCTGAAACAAAGCACGCAGGCTCAGGGCTAAGTGCTGGATGGATGAGCCATGCAGATCCACACTCACAGACGCACCACTCCAATGGAGTGATTTATGTAGATGCCCGATACCAAATAGATTGTACATGTAGATGCTCTATCACACAAGACTGGTTTATGGAGATGTTCTCCTGGTAAAGTATGCGATGTGACACAGCTTTTTATCTGTACTGTCGTCTGTAAAAAAAATAAAAATAAAAAAAAACTTGAATTTACTGTACCTGGCTTGCCACATTTCCTCATTCGCGACGTGCTCCCAAGACGCAGGATGGAAACTGTTCACACGTTAGAAAAAATAATAATAATAATTCTCTATCTAAACAGCTTCAGGCTTTTCATGCAGAATTCCACTAACTGAAAATGTGAATATGTATTGTTCAAGTGGACTGTGCAGGTTTTGATACACTAAACATGGATGTTTTCCAGCATAAACATTAAATGACTGAGCAACAATACCAGCAAACACATTAGACACGCAGTAAAAAACCACATCTTCCCTTTTTTTCACTTTGTTGGCTCTAAACACTTGACCTCTTCTTCAAAAGAATATTTAAGCAGAGCTCCCAACTAATATTTGGCTTGTGGGCATCGACGGACACGCTTGTCGTCAGAGTGCGGGAAATAATGTCACAGTATTCAGCCGTGGATAGCAGAGTGAATGAAGGGCTGCTGGCAACAGCAACAGAATATGGAGCTTTGACTAATTCCACTTTTGACACAGTTATTGACAAAATGCAATAAGAAACTCATTATTTTCCATCTTCAGTCTCATTTCAAATGGCTGAGGGCCTCGTGTCCGCTCTGGTTAAAATCACAAAGAGCACAGAGCACAACCTCACTGAGGGAAGCTCTGTGGTCTTCAGTGGTCCTCCATCAGACTCCACGGAGACGAGGGGCAAAGAGATGTCGATGAAGAAATAGAAGGCGAGGATTCAGTAGTTGTATCTTCATGTGAGAATATTATCTTTACCATAAGATCACAACTTGTTTTTTATATCGAAATGCTGCACGTTTTTTTTTCCCCCCTCAGGACTCCCTGAATTTACAGACTGCAGACTTTCAGCTGTGCCAGTCTGTGGAATTAAAACGTTGCTCATCCAAATTCAGATATCAAAGTTTCCAACGGTAAGAATTCTGTCAATGTGTCTTAACTAAATCACAAGAATGAAACGTTTTTAATTTGATATATTTTTAAGATTTAACTCAATGTAATCATCTAATAGCTTTAGAAGAGGTGAAAGAGTGGATTACACACATTATTGTCCAATTAAGAAAAATGTATTAAACCCAAAAGCTACTTCAGAGAAGGAAAATAAGCAACTATGCGTTTAAAGGTTGTCAAACAACTCTCCAGATATGTGAATGTTCTGAACGTGTTTGTAAGCACCTGTCATGTGGTTCCGTCCAGTTGTACATGTTCCGAGTCCTCTTCGCCCACCTTTCAGGGTGAAACTGCCTCTGAGCTGGCACCAACAACTCGCACACCCCCCACGGCCAACGGGAGAAACTCTGCTCCCAGCTGGGGTCTCCCTCAGACAGACCAATGCAGGCGACAACATCCCTCCTGCGGAACAAATTGAGAGGTTTGCTCACATCCTCGATTTATTGGTTTTTTCTTCACGAGGCGGACAGATGATGAGAACAAGTCCAAAAATGTTTCTTCACACCGCGACACCTTCTAGTATTTGGGCCCTGGAGGTTAATCCCACAGGTCAGTAATGCCCCACAGAGAGACGGGCATGTTGGCCTGGCAAACACTGCCCCCTGGTGGGCTTGGCATTAACAGGTCCCTAGCCAATTTCTGGGTCTCAGTCCGTCTCGTAGGAGTGAGAGATATGAGAGCAGGGAGCAGCACTGACTCCACCAGACACTGTTTAACCCAATCACGTGGATTAGACGGCTCGTGTACTTCATCAATCTCCTTTTATGGCCCCAACACTTCAATGAGATTATCTTCTCCCTGCATTTACAGATGTGTGGACCACCCCCCCTGATCTATGCCTTTTTAGATCACCCACTTGTTCATTTAGACCATTGTTGTCCTCCTGACTCCTTCTTTCTTCTTTTAACAGCTTCCTATTCATCAGCTCAGACCTCTATTTTCATTCTGTCTCACCGACTTACTGCATGTTGTGCAAAAGAAACTGCTCCAGATTGAAGGTGTCTTTCCCCTCGGGGGCGACTGGGTCCCACCAGCGGCCAGGAAAGCGGACCCCTGGGTGGTGCTGTGCCAGCTTGGCAATATACCAACTGTACGTCATCATCTAGAAAGAAGTACCATAAAAACTCAATCAATTATGATCAGCCAATTAGCAGCCAGTGTACTAAACATTGCAACAAATGCATTTATTGAGCGTCAGTTTCTCTTTAACTACGAATGGCTGAATGGTTTGTATTTCCTTTTATTCAAGTTTTAGTTGGTCTTAAATGGAAGGTTCTTGATTTCACGTCCTCTTTTATAGTTTCAGATGATAATATATTGCGGGCTGTACAAACTTGAAACAGGATGGGCATATTCATAAATCACCAAGTAATTGTAATTATCTGTTTTAAACAACTAAGCTACATTGCTTGTTTCCTATAGATGTAATTGGCATGAGAAATAATCTTCATCTTCACAAACCTTCATTTCTTTAAAAAAAGAAATCCTATTTTTTTAATCAAATCTTTTTAAAAAAAATCAAAAAGACACTGACGCTTATTTTTTTGTGAACACAATTTTAAAGGCCCCATTTGTTGATTCATTTAGCGTAAAGGCATAAAGCACATACACTTTCAAATCAGTGCACAGGACACAATCAAACAGGGATGTTGAACTTTGCAGTATTCTGTTCAGCTGCGAAGTTAAACAGCGAAACTCATGCTAAGCAGTTTGTTGTTTCTATAATCAAACTGAGCGATAACTTTTTAATGCTTATGAATATTAAACTTCATGAGAAAAGTTTGGGACTGAACAGACACCAGCGTGGAGAATGTAAAGTTCTGACCTCCTGGTCGACCAGACGTACATCAGGACGAACCCCCTCACAGTAGTACAAGTAGCGCAGCGAGTTTCCAGGCAGATCTCCCCTGGTCAGGATGATCGAGTCATTCGGGACGGAAGCCAGAAGCTCCCTGCCGAACCTCTCGACTACGCTGTTTCTGCTCAGATCGCACTCCCTAGGATCAATAGCACAAACATCACCACACTGTACACCATCATCAAAACACAAGTTCTGTTTACTTGAATTTTAAAAAGGGTGTCAGTGCATCTTCACCCGACTTAGAATTGTGTGATCTGTAAAACTGTGGATGAGAGTGAGTCGCTGCTTGTAGGTACGCTTTCGAGGTGCTCTGAGGGTAAGTTGTCATTGCCCCCGCCCCTTCCCCTCTGCAGAGCGCTGTGGCTGCCTATCTAATCGTGGGGAGACAGGTGTGATGGGTCTGACAGCACAGGCCATGCTCTCCACTTGATCAAAGCTGCTCGGTGATGGCTGTCTGGCACTCCCCAGCACTACGGTGTAATCTGCCTTCTCGGACAGCTAACATCTCACACTGAGCTCTGTGAGGGGAATCTATGTGCTAACCGTGCCTCTCTTCAGCACCAACCATGGGGCGAGGAGAGAAATACCTGACATGTGAAGTTCAGACCTGCAGTATGAAGCGCAGAGGAGAAACAAATCAGGTTGACTCAGGGAAAACTTCTGTATGGGGATTTTAGAAGGCAGCAGAATGAGAGGGGAGTATTTCACCTCACTTCAACTTTACTCAACAAAGCTGTCACAAAGTAACATTCGTGTCCGGCGTAGTTCCTGCAATAAAAATACTGCACAGTGAAACGACTCTAAAAGATAAATGCCCGTAGATTCACTGCTTTTGAGATCAGGACAAACTCTATCAGAGGATGGAATCACGAATTGCCTGCAGAGCAATAGGATGCAGCCATAATAATTATGGAAGTAAAGCTTCACTGATGGTATCAGGTACAAGATGTAGTTCTTGAAGAATTACTTTTGCTAAATGTATGTTAGAAAACTTACTTTTTGTCTTAGCCCTAAAGAAACTTTGGGGCTTTTATCTGCTTCTGAAGTCGTTTCTCTCTCTTGAAAGGAATAAGGGGGAAGATTTTAATTTTAGTGTGACTGCATCCCAATAATTCAAGGTTATAAAACCAGGAATCCTGGATGTTCATCCAAACTCCTGGGTTAAAAACAGTCTTAAACCTAAAAGTCAGATTTGTAATCTTACAGTCATTGTTGTATTTAGGACTGCTCCGTGTCTTCAGTACACCAGTTTGTTATTGGAACACAGTGCAGTGTTTACCTGTGATTGGTGTGCACCTTATGTGCCAATAGACCCATGGTGAGCACCCAGCCTGAGTTCCTCCACAGCCCGCCACATCCCAGCCTCCTCTCCAGCTCCGTGTGTGTCCGGCTCAAGCCGAGGCCTGCCAGCACACACACTGCAGCATCGCTCTGGAGCCAGAATCGCTCAACCTGCAGAAAAAGGAGTGTAGAGGTGTACACAAACCAGCACAGAGAGACACAACAAAGACGTATAGATTTTCAATCATTTTGTTTGAGGATGTTTTTTTTTTGTCTCCTCATAGACAGAAAAAATAGCCTGCTGCATTTTAACAGAGTTTACAGGGACTGACAGGGAGATGGAAGTAAGTAGTCTAATAACTCACGACTCCAAGGAGAAGGGGTCTGCTGATGTCAAGGTTGGCTCTCCAAGCAAAAAACAGTGAGTACACCACAAGCATGGCAGTGAGCAGCCAGGCCACTGAGCGACACATCCTGTGATAGAGAGGACAAATATTTTCTATTTCAATATTCTTCCCTTTATCAGAAAAAAAAAGTCAAGTAACATTGCTCTGAATATGCATACAACAACTTCCACATATCAAGTTGAAAGTATTATGATGCCTATTTTCTCTGTAAAAATATACTTGTTTTGAATAAGTCCGTAAAATATTAATGCAGGGATGGAGATCACAAGCCCGAGGGCAAATGTATACGCCAGCCAGCTAAGAGGTGCATGATTGATTTTCTAATGCAGACTGAGTCATAATGAGCTGCTGCCAAGCTCTGAATCACAAACTCATTACAGTACAGCTGTAAAATGTACTTATACACTAAAAAGGAAAACACACTAGCCTTATGGCAATAACAAATCATCATCGGAACCTGAAGAGACACTTTCAAGCCAAAGGAAATGACTTGCTTTTCTGCCAACGATTTGATCTGATGTGCTCAGCTGACTGGCCACGAACTCGTACTGTCAAGATTCTGCTTTTGTTTTTTCTTCAAATTAGGCACAATGTGTGAAAAATAAATGCAGGATTTTACAGTTTTATAGTGGCCTTTTTTATGGTTTCTTTTCAATATCCTACATTTCATATGTAATCAGGGCTATAAGGGTGCAGTTGGTGGGCATTGCCCTACGGAGCTCGAAGGCATCTCTCAGCTCTATAAGCTCTGCCCCACAGACCCCCAAGAAAGGCTCCGCTGTAATGAAAAACTGCATCAAACCTCACACTGCTACAGATGCATGATTTCCGTGTACACACAAACGTGTTTGTGAAAATTTAAAAACACACATCAACCTGTCTCGATTTGAACGTGGAGCGTCGCGACAGCTTGACAGTTAGGTGGCTCAGTGTTTTTTTGTGTTCTTTTTTCCTGAGATCAGCGTTTTGTCAGTGGTTTTGTTCCCCGTCTCTTACTGCAGGGGATTAGATTTTTTTTTTTTTAGTTGAAGTGGCTGTGGAGATACTGTATGTGTGACAGAGTTTGGTGTTTTGTATGCCCGTTTCGCGCTCGTCCTACCTGTCCCACGAGGAGAGGAGAAGGCCCACTCCTGCGAGCGCCATGACGGGAAGCGAAAGGTCTGCCAGGCAGTGGTCCAACTGGGCCCTGAACACACACACGTACACACACAAATACAACAGACTTTATGACAGACACCAAAGACAAGCTCGATTACCCTTCCTGCTACTGAACTCAAGGACAGCAATTATTAAATGCTCCTCCATCCTCTATCAAAACAAACTCCTCGGACTCTGTGCTCCTCCTTTCAATCGGATTGACGGATACGAATGACTGTGTCGTCCCCCCCACACACACACACACCTCCCCCCCGCTGCCCCATCCTCTCTTCACAGCGCCTGTCAGTCAGTGAGCGTTTGCTTAGAGCAGAGAGATAGTTTCCTGCCTCTTCCTTAATACCCATCTCTATTTGACAGCTTATTGAGTCTCTATATCTCCCAATGTACACTATGTGTGAATGTGCTCAAAAGCGTGTGTTTGTGTGTGTGTGTGTGTGTGTGTGTGTGTGTGTGTGTGTGTGTGTGTGTGTGTTTGTGCGCGTGTGTCAGCTTCTCCAGTGGGTTTTACGTCTCCAGTGCGACATGCCTGTCATGTTCGCCTCTCTCCCCCATCTTGAAGGTGTGCTTGTCCATCAAGCAGCAGGGATGATGGGAAGGGGTGGGTGCCTGGTAGGGTAGGGAGGGCTGGTAGTGGGGGGTCTTAAGACGCACACGCACACCCCCATGCCCGTCAGTTGGAGAGCGATACCAGGAGTGGGATGACTGCGGTGGTGGTGGTAGTGGTGGTAGCAGGGAGTAGGGGAGGAGATCCGGTAGAGGAGGTATGTGTGTGTGTGTATGTGTGTGTGTGTGTGTGTGTGTGTGTGTGTGTGTGTGTGTGTGTGTGTGTGTGTGTGTGTGTGTGTGTGTGTGTGTGGGGGGGGGGGGGGGGGGGGGGGGGGGGGGGGGGGGGGGGGGGTGCTGGAGTGGAAAAATACAATTTCTCCAGCTCTATTGCAGTGTCTGTCATCACAGCTTGTCACGCTTAAACACCAGAGCTGAGTGATCATTTCAAACTGCTGGAGAAACAGAACACAGCGATTTGGCCCTCTAAGCAGGTTCAGTTCTGCTTTGATGGGAGAGAGTGGTAGGGGAAGAACAAAAGCTGCTGGGGACAAGAGAGGGAGAGAGGGTCGGCCTGCAGAAATGAGAAGGGGCTCTCAGAACAGATAGTTGTGTGTGTAAAACACCAGAACAGGTATGTTCTCACTGTGCCTCTGATGAGACTCTACCCAATCTTAGAATCTATTATGTTAGTTTATCATATAGTTAGCATATCATAATAAATAATGCTTCAGTTAAACATAAAATGCAGTCTTAAAGGCAATCTGGGTCTTCATAGATAGATAGATAGATAGATAGATAGATAGATAGATACTTTATTGATCCCGAGGGAAATTCAAGTTCAATTCATTGTAATCTGGCAGTCACAGTTTAAGTGGCTGTTTTTAAGAGTTTTGATTAACAAATACCATTTATGATCTCAAAACAAACCAGTTCGATTTAATGAACGTTATAAATACTTCTGGTATTAATCTGAATGTGCTGAGTTGATAAAAAGGCAGAATTACTTCAGCATTGCAGTCAAGTTTACAGAGATCTCGGTCTTCGCCTGCAAACACAAAAAGAATACGATGAAAATCATGAAAAGTAAAAGTGACAAATATCATCAGGTCACACTAATGGACTGTTGTCGCATTGCTGATTATAAGAGTAGTGCACAAACGCGTACAAGACTGAAGGTGCCATATTCAGCTCTCAGCAGGTGGGTCAGCAGGCCTGACAGGGTGGTCTGATCCCCCCAGCTCCAGCGGGCCGTGTTCAGGTAGGAGGACACCGGAAGGTAGACGTATGGCAGGAAACCAGCGAGGAAACATACGCCCAGGGACACGAGGACACGCAAAGACAGCTCCTGTGGAGATGAGAGGTTCTTAAATGACAGTTCTCTAAAATGCATGTGAAACAGACTTAGATTGAGAAAAGCTTTCGTTCAAGAAACTCCAATTTAACTTTATTTTACATCTAATATACAGTATGCCATGTACCTACACTTCAAAAGGGACGGCAACAAGCCTGGGGGATCCTTAATACAAATCCTTAATGACGCTAACATTGAAATATTCAGAAGTTTGACAGGAATCTGCTGAAAAGTTAGACTATGATTTCCAAATTGGGTTTATAAAGAAACACATTCACTTTAAAAAAAAAAAAAAAGAAGATAGAAATATAACTTTAGCTTTTCACTGAAAATCAAAAACAGCATACGTCTGTGCACATAAACAATATACACTTTTAGGCTTTTTATTTTTTTTTAATGCACATTAATAGTTTGTGCTCTTTAAGCTTCTTTTAAAAAACTTACTTTGTGGGAGTTAAGTCTGTAGAAGACCCAGGGAATGATGACCAGCACATACAATACCAGGGTGTGCTGGTTGCAGAGTCCCAAGCCACAGCAGAGTGCTCCCCAATGTGCCGTCTGAAAAGGTCAAGCACTCAGCACAGTGAGCTGATGTTGAAGATACCTTAACAAGTCATCAAAGAAATAATCCATGGAAAGGAACAGGCTAATAAAGGATGTGATGTGGCGAGTTACCTTCTTCCTCTGAGTGGCATTTTCTGCACAGTGGAAGCTGGTGATCAGGAAAAAGAGCAGACCAACGAAGAAGTTGTTGAGTGTGAAGACCTCTGCTCCCATAGACCACTGCCAGCTCAGCCTGGACACAGCGAACAGGCCTCCAGCCAGCACGGCTCCAGGACCAGGACCTGTCAGTCTGAAAGTGGAAGATGAGAGGCCTTTGTTATGACCCACGATTTTTAAAGGGAGGTGTTTTGTTTTTTTAATGCTAACCCTGAATGTGTGTTTGAAGCTACATGCAGCAAAGTTTTCAAGCCTTAAATAAATCTGAAATCCTAAAAGTGTAGAATATTTGCATTCTAATCCAGCTTTTAGTTCCAAGTTCGTTTTAGGGTCCACTCAAGAAATGCATACTGTACTGAACAACATTTGACCCCTCAGAGTCCAGAGTGTGAGTGCTATCATGCTCAAGCACGGCATGTTTCCTTTTCCCAGGCACTGTTGGAAAAGATGTCCTTTGGCCCAAGCAGGGGTACGCTGATGATTTATAGATCGATTGTCGCCTTGTATAATAGAGAAACCCAGGAGTGTCAGAGGGCTGTATCTGAGCAAAAAGACTCAAAATAAGCCACAAAGTCAGTCAAGTTGCAGTAATGTTCTACATCGTGTTGACTGAGACCAAACTTCTTGAAAACCACAACGAGCAACGTCTGAACGGGAGCGCAGGTGATTGGGAAGGGAAGACTTTGAGGCTTTGACATGGTGCAGGGCAACTAGGCCTGGTTTGAGTGTGGCCAAAAAATTCCCAAATATCTTCATTCTAGCCAAGCGTTTTGTTCCGAGTCAGTCGAAACAAACTTCAAGTGTGTACTTTTTTTTTTTTTTTTTACTAAATGACACTGCAGTTACACAAACAGCAAGAAAAAGAAAACAAAGTCAGCATTTTTACAATAAATTAAAGTTTGCGCCCAACACAGCCACCACTTCCTCCAGACTAATTTGGAGACCCACTTAATCTACCAACCCAAGTTTGCTTCTCAGACAAGACCTTGAAAAACACTCAGAATTGGGCCATTCAAATATCATCATGAGTCCCTCAGCAGCAGCAGCCGGTTGATCTGGAGGAGGCTGGCAAAGAAACCACCGTGGTAGAGATAGCACTTTATCCTCAGCTTCTTAAATATAATGTGTTCACAAAAGTTTCCCCCCTACCTCCTCTCCTGTACTGTCTCCATCTCCTTTGCCGTAATTGAAGCAAACTTGGGATAATCTGTCATACGCTAAGACCCACCACTTACTAAAATGAGAGACATGGGGGGGGAGGCGACAAATGATGGTGGAGGGTGGTGGTGGAGATGGGAAGGGGGGGGTGTAGTGCAGAGAAGTGTGCGGTATAAGGGTGAGACAGTGTGCGGGATAAAGGATGAAATAAAGAAAAAGGAAGAAAAAAAAGTTCAAGAAGAGAGAGGGGGAAAAAGAGAAAAAAAAAAAAAAAAAACATAGCCCAGTCCCCGGCATGCTGGCTCTGAAATATGAGCAGGCTCAACAATTAGGGAAGTCAGGCAGTATGGCCCTTTCCGCCATTGTGTGGAGTGGCTTAGAGTCCTCATCAGCCTATCAGCTAACTGACAGGCAGAGAGCTGCTCTATTCAGCACCGCAGATACAAGCTGCAGGCCAAACGGCTGCCAGGTCCCTTATGACCCCACAATCCCTTGCCGGTGACAGCTTCAAGCTCCATAGCAAATTAGGCGCTCTCACATTACAATCGCAGAAGACAGATTCCATTAACGGTATCTGAAATTGAGTAGAGAGCAGGCCCGTTATCAGACCTGACTCATAAGCACCGCCATTAATCACAAGGCATGATACCATTTATACATTTCCAGCTCTCTGCCTGCCGCTGTGATAGTCAGCCACAAAAGGCCTGATGAGACTTAGGCTAGGGGAACAATGGAGCTTTCTGAGGAAAGCGCGGTAAATCAGGGAAAAAAGGAGAGGGAGAGCGAGAGCATGGTAGAAAAGAAAAAAAAAACTCTAGCTTGCTGACTACTTCCCTTTTTTTTTTCATGTTTTTTTTTCTCTGCCTCTCGCCACTATTTTTCCTCTGTGTTCTCTGTAAGGTGAGCCTGGTGAATGAATATGCGTGTGTGTGTGTGTGTGTGTATTAGAGATGGGGGGGTGGACTGTGTTGATGGGGCGTCTACCAGTGGGTCTTAATAAGAGATAGCAGCGTCTTTCTCACTGAACGCTCCAGGAATTAGCTATAACTTGAAGGGAAGGATGAAGAAGGATGGGCTGGATTGGTGGGGGACGGGGGGGGGGAGATGAGGACTTTTGTTGAGGTGCAGAGACCCCCCGCACCCTTAATTTTACGTCCCTGCATGACAATTAACCCGTAGCTTACACAGAGCAGGGGGGCTACTTTTGGGGTTACACAGGGTGCAGTACAGTTGTGGGGGTCCACAGACGGGGTTATTATTACACCAAGTTTCCTGCATTTTGCAGCCAAGCACCACTCACTCACTCTCACACACACACACACTTATGTCCCCCCTGCTTCTTTATTCTCTCTGAGTGGCTGACAAATCTCTCTGTTCGAGCTTGTCAGTCCAAGAGAGCCCGGTGATGTGTGTTCGGCGCGGGCTGTAAATGACCTGTCTGTCTGCGCAGACCACCTGGGTCCCAGTCAGTCTCTCAGCCGCCCCACAGATCCTTCTCCGGGTCGGCTGCTCCCAGGGCGTGCGGATAAAGCAGGACACATTCTGACGCCGGCGTTGCCGTGTTCCCTGTTATCAGCGATCAATGCAGTGCAGGATGCCGCTGTGCCGAAATGTTGTGGCTCAGTGACAATGGCCTGGTGGAGACGTGGCAGGAGAATAACACAGCTGACAACGAGACCATTCTACCCTGAACTGCTCAGCCCTGCCAAAATGTCTGTGTCAGCACTTGGGAAATTAAAGGAATGACAAATACGATGCGTTTAGCCTTGAATTACGACAAACTTGGTTTAATGTAGGTGGCTAGAAAAGAGAATTAGCATTTTAGCAACTTGACACAGAATGTAGAAAATAAGAACATTAAAATGCAAATCAGGTTCAAAAGGAAAGATCAAAGGTAAATTAAAATTGAATAAATGACAATGGCTTTGGTAAGCAATGTCCCCTTCAAGGACACAACAAAAGCTCAGAAAAAAAAAAGCTTTGAAGTGTCAAAATGGGACCTGCCTTAGTTCTACAGTACAAGCAAGAGACGTGCCAGCACCAGTCGTCCGTGCTAAATAACAGCACACAAAAAGCCAACACCAGCTCTCTGCACTGATTGAGGCTTCACAATGGAAGCTGGCCGAGGGAGCCACTGTCACACACCACCCTGGGGACCGCACAATACCACAGCTGTGCCATCGCGGATCAGCGTTGCACTGTTCTCTAACCGAGTGGTGGTTTGGGGAAGCATCGCTGGAAAAGAATCACACATTCCTGAAGAGGGTAGAGAGCCCAGGAGAACAAGAGGCCTGCTCGGGCTGAAGCCGAGGTTTCCAGCTGGCCTCCGATGACACCCTGGGGCTCTCCTCTGGCCAGGACACCGAGCAGGGTACTTAGTAGTTATATGACACTGGTAAGTGTCAGATGCAATGCTTTGAAATTTGAAAACTAAGCAGCAAGTGATGCACAAATCTAAGCCTGGAAATGACATTGTGTGTATACAGATCAGGAATTTAAAAGCAAAGTGAGGATTAGGACTGAGCAACACCTTCAGTTTATATTTTATTCTCACCTATCATCACAATATTTCCGTTGTGTTATATTTATATATATGTTTTGTTTTTACATTGGCTCTCAAGTGTATTTGTCAGCCTCAGAAAACAAATGATGGCATCTGGGGGGGTCGAGTGTTTAAAAAAAAAAAAAAAAAAAAGACTTCAAGACAATCTGGGATAGAAAACTAAAAGTTTTTAACAAAAAATCTGTTACGAACGTGATGCATGGACGCTGGATTGGAAAGATATGACGTTTAGAAGGCAGGGAGACTTTAAGAAAAGATGCTTATGAGCCCACAATAAGAAATGTGCTACATGGTGTTTTGGACGAGATGACTGCAGAAACACTGCCACATGTCTCAAACTATACCTCCACAACACTCGGAAATAAATGAAAGGTTTACAATCTGTGGTCCTCAAAAACATAATTGGATACATCTTTTGTATTTCAGTCATGTTGAAAGTTACTGTTGCTAACTCGGCCACTATAAGGAGTCAATGCTGGCTGAAGGGAAACGCATTACTACAGATGACACAGTATTCGAAAGGCTGATAATAAAGAGATATTTACCTGGCTTCCTAAAGTATTGTGTGCACGCTGGGCTTGTGGTTAACTGCCAAGCAAATATTGTGTCAAAATCAAGCAGACTACAGTACCTTCATGTCAGGAAATCATCATGCTGCTCCTTTTTAAACTTTCTCTCGTAACACACTGCGTCATAATTGCCAGACTGCATCACAAGAATGCTGAAGGAAAAAACACATGTGCAGTTACTATTTATATTCCATATAATCAAACACACTGCATCATATGCAACACATTCATGACTTAATAATAGAAATGTTTAATTCCAAACATTTTCATTACAACGAAAAATCATTCATTTATACTGAGGTAAAAACAAGTACAATATTTGATTCTTTCAACAATGCCCTCTTCCTCCTTTTTGTTTTTTTTTTCCTTTTTATAGACAACAACACATCTGAATCTTGTATGTCACAGCCTATTTGTGAGCCAGTCACCAAACCAGGCATTCCTCCATCTTTCCTGCCTCCTCCACAGTGCGACAAGGATGCAGTCTGTTCAAACAGAAAGGAGGGTGAATGAGGGTCCCCAGCTCTGCCGCTCAGACACCCCTCCTCCAGGAGAGAGAACCCAAGTGCGTGTAAAATTAATCACCACAATTCTGCACAAACAATGCAGCCACTGACATGACAATTTCTCCCGGAATGCCGTCTTAATCTCCACCCAACACACAAAAATTACAGGAAGAGGGGGGAAAAAAAACAATTGAGAAAAATCCTGTGTTTATGCAATGCTCTGAATGCCATTTTTATAGCTGCCTTTTCCAACAAAGTCATTAGGCACACACCAGTGATACATAAATGTTGCTGTAAAGATTCCATTAACTAATTCTGGGTGAATTGTAATTGCCGAGTCTGATCCGTCTTCGTGCCTGGTGCCTTATTAAGACCGCCTATGGTGGGTGAGGAATGTAATATTGACGTCCGAGGCAGACACAATCTCGGGCCCACGGGCGAAAGAAATATTAAACTGCTACTGTATTCTGCCGTCTATCTCGCCCTCCTCCCTCCTCCGCTCGATCCCCATCCCATAGCCAGTAATGAGGAAATAACATCTTCATTAGACATCTGTTTAACTGTATTAGAGGATGAGTCCTGGGGGAATCATTGGTCATGCTGAGGATGGAGGGGGGGAGTGAAGGAGGTCTGTTGGACTACAATATGACGAATGAGATACTGAAAAAATTGAACAAAAGGTCCACAGATTGGGGCCTTTTAAATAATCAAACCCGAAAATTGTCCTCTGCTTTTCAGCGGGAAACAGGGATGGCTCTTTTCTCTTTACCCTCTTGGGAGGAAGATCTTATCCAACCACAGCAGATGTGAGAGGGAGGGGTGGACTTGCCACCTGCAGGGAGAGGTGAGGACATCATCTCACAAAACAACTCTATTCAGCTGTTTCCCCCGACTCCGCAACTCACACTCGGGATGTCTCGGAAAGAAAAAAAACAACAAAAAACGGAACTATGCAAATAGCAGCTAAAAAACAAAAAAAAAACAATGCCCACACACCTGACATGACCTCTAACAAAATACAAGCAGCCCCACCTGTGTGGAAAAACAACCCACCTGAGCGAGGAGGGAAAGGCGCCATCAGGACCATATGGTGAAGGTCCTTATAAGGAGCTGGGGATGGCACCGGGCCTATCCACCGGCCCTCTGAGGTATCAGCTGTGCATCATGGGCCAGCTCTTGGTGGGGGAGCCTCTCACAGGTGTGTGTTAAATATACAGTAAGGCCAGACATGTTTGGTGTGCTTTAACAGTCTTGTTATGTAATCATGTGATCAAACAAAAAAAAAAAAAAAAAAAAAGTGCTGATGACGGAGCAACTGTGAGCTTGTTTTTCTGCTCTGATGGCTGTCAGCAGGCTGCCGTGTCTGCTCCTGGTTTCTCAGGATAAGCTCGGGGGGAATGGAGAGAGAGATTCCTCGCAGGTAGCAGAGATTCAGAGCAGCTTTAGCAGATAAACTGTGAAACGAGAGAGCGCAGAATACCGAGCTGTCTGGATAATCCCGCTATGAAGGGTGCATTCCTCCAGAGACTCACTGCCGAGGCCTTCAGCATTCAGCAGGCCAAAACGTTTCCCGTCTCTGAACCTCTGAGTGCAATCGATAGTAATTGTCATTACGTCCACCATCCTCAAAGGCTTGTCAGGCCGTGGTGTGAAAACATAACAAGACGTGCAATTTGGCCATCACACCAAATGATCAAGCCAAGAGGAGTGTAATTGACAATTCAAAGGGAGGCTAAGTGCTACATTTTAACTTATGCAAGAGAGAGAAATGGCTTCCAAGCCTATCAACTTACATTCCTCCACATTAAACACTGCGATCTGGCCGACTAATTTAAATTGATACATCAAAGGCTTGCCATGTTGGGTATACTCCAGATGAATTTCAAGGTCTTACAATTTACTTTTTGAGAGAAACTGCCTTCAAGTAACTGTATTAACTGAAAAATAATTTCCATCTGAAAATGATCACACAAAGAAAATTTGTTTGGAGTTGAAAAAGTCCATTTCACTCGGCTGATACAAACCTAAAAATGAAAAGAAAGAAGATAGTTTTGACCCTCAAAAGGGGGGGAAAAACTAATTTTATAACTAAATTACGTCAGCAAAAAGAAAAACATACCAAACTCATGGAGCAGGTATGAACAGATGCTCAGTTCCAGCATTTCCAGTGATATGCTGTGAAATCTATGAAGTCTTCTTGGAAGGCCAAAGCACCCAAACAGCTCCACAATCAGACCTGAAAGGCGGATCTTGACCATCCAGTATCCCATTGCACCTCATCCTTTGCCCTCTCCAGTAACCTCTTACCAGGAAACGTGTGCCAGCTGATTCACGGCCAAAAGCTAAAACTCTGAGCAGATAATGACTAAAACCTTTTATGCTTATTTTTCAAATTGAAAGCGTAGATTATACGTTCATACTTAAGGGCTTAAATGGTGTGACTGTGTGCTCTGGCTGAAGTCCTTACTACCCATCATCCCTTGTTGGGGGAGGGGGGGCGGGGGGTTGGAGGTCCTCATAATGACTTTTTACTTGACCATAATCCAAAATTGGATCTAAATCCGCAGAGATTACAAACAGGGCTGCAGTTAACATGCACACTGTGAGCCAAATATCACCCAGACTGCATGGATATTTTCTGGCCACAATATAACTGTCTGCAAATGGCTGGCCAAAGCTAAGTCCAATTGACTAATAACTCATCAAATGCATTAGGACTAAGGGGAAGTGGGACACAAAGCCAAAAGGCATCAAAGAAGCATAGTGTATCTTCCAGTTTTTCATCCTCTCTTTCTGTCCCGTCCCGGATGGGGTGGCGAGTCTGATCCGCATCAGAGAAGCACCAAGGCTTTTGGTCTCGGGCTGATGAAGTCTTGGCTTAGATCCAGTCCCTTGTGTTGCTCTCCCCAGCCTCTAACCTACTGCACCAGGACTGACCCTGCACCCTGACCTTCCCCTGACCGCCTGCCACAAAGCAAACAGCGGCCAAGCACACAAAAAGTGCAACTGTCAGAAGAAGGCCCATTGTTGAGCACTTGGGAACACACAACTTCATTTTCCCTCAGTCGCACTGAGTCCTCACAGCCAACAGAGGTGTACATAGGACAGAAAGGACTTCACATACAACTACTCTTATTCTAGAAGAGTAAATTAGAGGTGTGCGACATGCTGTTAAATGGCCTAGTGTGCATTTACAGGGACAAAAGGGGAAAATGTTGACACTAAGCTGCAACCAACAATGCAATGTGGGAAATTACTTAGATCAGCAATAGGGTGATGTAAGGTAGTGCAGCCAGCCATGGGAGATAATCACACAAAGAGGGAAGGGTAAAATACTTTATTTCATGACAGAGTCAGCAGCAGGAGAAACTGCAGGCTGGTCGATGCAATGAAGAGACCGGGGGAGATTGGAGAAGAAAGGAGAAGGGTGGAGCAGAGGTAGCGATCTTGTCCCTCTCAGGCGCATGAGGCGGAGATAAAAAATCGTGCCATGTCAGGATTGGGAACATGCTGGGCAGTGGTGTTGGTGGAGGGAAGCGGGACATGGACAGCGTGGGGGTTGGAGGGTGGGATAATTGTGATATACATACACACGCACTCTCACGACGGGTGGCTGATGGGTAAACAGGCAGGGCAGGGTGGAGGGAGGGAGGAGGGCGGCTGGGCTCTGCTCCTGAATACTGAGCAGAGGATCAGGGACACACTGCCAGTCTGTCAGGGCCAGAAATACCTCTCTGCTTCAGACTGCATAGTGATGCAAAAAGTCAGTCAGGAATTTTTTGGGAAAGAGCCCTTTAACTTAAAATAATTGCCATTCTTTCTGTCCCTTTCCTTGGATACATGGTTTAGGTTCCTCTGCTGAAAAGAAACACTTCTCTGTGCTTGACTGAAGTTTTGAAGGTAACTTAAACAGAAGTTTATAAAATCACAAAACTTGTCCAAACGGTAATTATTCAAGGGAAATTGACCTCAAAATGTTAGCTTTCTGGGCTCCACTGTTTTACAGAAGCAGACTGTTGTTAAATGAAACCTTGTATTTCCTGTGCCTACCTGCTGATAGAGATGCACAGGGCACCACTCGCTGCTGCCCCAAGCAGACTGCTCATCAGGTTGACACTGTGAGCTGGAGAAAGGTTGGGCAGGAGATGGATAGCCAGATGAGCTAGCAAAGTGAAGACAGGGTATCCTGGAGGATGGGCCACCTGAGAACAAAATGTTAAAGACCATATAAGGCAATAAATAATGAAAAAATAGAAGAAGAAGACTGTGAATCACCATCAAACCCAATTTCAGTTTTAAAAAAAACAAAACATGCATATAAAATGAAGTTTCCAAATTGTGAAAAATTAAGTAGTAATCTCCGCTTTGGGATGCTGTGTACAGATCTGTTGTCATAGCAAGAAAACGGACTACCCCAGACTTGAAAAGGTTAGCTGTGCTATGCGGCTGTGCTACAAGTCAGTTTCTTCCTCCAGGCTGTCACTCTGATGAGCGCTGAGCAGTCACAGAGTGTCAGAGCTGCTATGTTTTATAGCTAATTGTTATTATTTAATGTTTACATTGTACAGAGTGAGCACACTCTACCAAAGTTAAATTCCTTGCGTGTTAAACATACCTGGTCAATAAAACTGATTCTGATTTAAAGAGCCACTCTGAGGTCAAAGCTACCCCGATGTGAACAACCGCCCCGGAGCTTTAGCTCCGTATGAAACGTCATCATCACACAAACACATTTAGATAATGCTGGAAACCAAAGTAAAGTGAAGGTCTATCAGGACGAGCTATAGCTCATGTGTTTAAAAGGAGATATCAAATGATTGATTTCTATTCATAAGTAGCCTCTTGTGTTCAGACTGTGAACACTTGTTTCAATGTTCAGTCTGAAGTGATGCTTCTTATATATAAGTCAGCTGTACAGTAATAAAGGGTAAATATGGAGGACTACTGCTGTGTATCAGTTTGTCAGTTTATGTTTTCTTTAATTGCAGCTGTTGAATGTGATTCAGACTGAGTTATGTACGCGAGTGTGATTAAAGTCAGCTGCTCTGATGTTGCTGATCAAGTATAAATGACATGAATCAGGGAAATGTTTTAATGGGTGGTACGTAGCTGGTTAAACAGGGTCAGGTACAACGTAGATTTCATGACATGTCATCTAAGATCCGTCACATCAACTGTGATGAGAATAACTGTGGCTTTTTATAACGCGACCTCGCTGTCATGTTGGCTAAAAATCTCGCTATCCGCACCGTTCGTTACTGAGGCATCGCTAAATCGCAAAACTGCAGCGAAAACTGGAAGGCTGAAACTTGAAACGGAGAATGCAAACAGATACTGTTTTTATATTGTCCTAGTGCTAGAGGGGGAGGGAATAGGAATCTCTGTGCATCATCAAGCCCTCTATTTGGAACAGCGCCCCCCCCAAAAAAAACCTGAACCGAAAAGTAATGAAACATTTTCTACATCCATCATTCAGTCCAACATGGTTCTCAGTATTTCTACAGCTTTGCAGATACTTTTTTTCAGACATATATATATTGTGTTTATAGAACTATTCTTTATTTTGCTTTCCTGGGATGTTTAAGATGCACATCGAGACTCAACTAGAAACTTCTCACTGCTTCAACAGTAAGTAACAATGTTGAGTGTCATTCATGACGTGCTTTAGTGATAGTGGAGTAAATGAAAGGTGCAGGTGAGCAGGTGCCAAAGATTCAATCAAGGCAAGAGTGATGCAACATTATTAAGGGGCAGAAAGGAAGTGGGATTTTCCTTAGGTCAAGTGTGTTTGGTGGTAAATATAGCTGCTCACGCCCCAGTAAATGACAGTAGTGGTACGCTGTAGATTTTCAGTAGTATGACCGCAGATTGACTCCCTCTCTTCCTGCCTCTTCTCACTGCCTTTCCTCTGGCCTCTTCCCAAGGACAGTGCCGCTCCCTAGAGCCCCTGCTGGAGCACGTGGTGCTCGCCAGCCTCAGCCCCAAACCACCTCTGAGCCGCAGTCATTCTCGCCTGGGGGATCTAAGCAATCACAGCAATTAGCTACTAAGTCTCCTCCACCCAGATAAGGGCTCAGTCATTAAACACAGGCTCATTCGCTGGCCCTGATAACATGAGCCACGCAGGCGGGGAGAAGGGGCCGTTCTTATGAAGAACACAGAGAGCCGTGAATGGTGACAGTGTGGCTACATCACCGGTCACATCACACACAGCAAAGGCTTGGTTACTTACTTGATCGAAAACTGAGGGATGGGTTGCAGACAGAGCATGTAGGTCAGGAGAGGTCACCGAGCAACGAGGAACAAGTTATGTACGGGAGAAGAAAGTAACTCTGCAGACAGCACGAGTGTTAGCGTCGAAAGGGACATCAGTTAAGAGAGTGTGTGGCCGACAGCAACGAAAAGATACGCAGCATAAAAAAAAAAGACAGCTGAGGGGACAGAGGCAAAAGGGAGAACAGGAGAGCTGGTTTCTGAAACTCTGGGGATCAGAAAGGGGGGGCCCCCAGCAGCCTGGGACCCGGGGACGGCCTGACAGGCCCTGGGGAGGCCTGAAAAGCAGACAGGCAGGCCACACGGACTGCAGCACTAACGGCAGGATTACTGGCATAGTGACACCGACACAGCCTCCCTAAAAGGATCACAGCGGCGTAATAAACTTTATTAAATAATAAAACTTATTATAACTGTTAACCCGATTTAGTTCATTCTTTGCGGCTTACACACACAAAAAAAGAGGGGTGGATATAATAAGCCTTATACCGTACATAAGGCAAAGCCTACAAAAGCCATCGCCTTACCATTGACTTTAATTGGATTTGAAAAACGGGTTGCAAATTATAGCATTCTCTACTTGCAACTTAGTAAAATAAGTGCATAGAAAAGAAGGAGAAAAACCTGTGGACTGAAAGTAAATTAATCTGCTTTCTGCCCATGCTTAATTAAACTTCCTTAATGCTTATAAGAGTTAATGAGTGAATTGATTAAACAATACAGCTAATACTTACCCCCAGCTCACAAGCAGTGGTGATCAGCTCTCCTGTGGAAGAGAATAGGGGAGGAAATTAATGTAAACCCAATAATTATTATTAAGAGACAAGTCTGCTCCAAAGTTTTCCCAAATCAAATACTTGCACTGGGGTTTTGCATTAATTTGCCAGGATCAAAACCTACAAATCTTCCCAGTGTGACATTTCCTAAGCGGCACGCTCATTCTCTTCATCTCTCGCTTCTCCCCTGATGCCTCCCTTCCTCCCTCTCTACAGCACGCATAGATATAAACACACACACACACACACACACACACACACACACACACACACACAAACCATTAGACACCTTCTCTGCCACACAAAGACACACACACACACACACACACACACACACACACACACACACACACACACACACACACACACACACACACACACACACACACACACACACACACACACACACACACACACACACACACACACACACACACACACACACTGATCTGAGAATAATGCCTTCAGTCCCATCCTCCCCAATGCATCAGGGTCCTTTCCTTTCCCCTTTCTTCTGCCGCTCTACGTGCCTCTCTGTTGCTCCCACACTCCCAGTGTCTCAATGTCTCCTTTAGTCCGTTGGGCACAAACAGAAAGGCAATGCCGGTGACAGTCACAGAATGAGGTAAGCTGTAAAAAATAAGAGCCGGTTGCACAATTTCTTGACAAGCTCTGTGTGAGGTGCAGCACAAAGTGAAAAGAAAACCCCTAAAAGCTATTTGAGGAAGCTTCAATGTATCTGGGCACAAACCCATTTGTGCCAGAATACACCCAGAGCGTTTCAAATTAGACTGATTTCTCACCCAATGTTCGCATCTCCCACACATGAAAATTGAAATTTGGTTCAGATTAAATGACATTGATAAATGTTAGTTCAAGACAGCTCCCTCTACTGGTGCGAGATGGTAGTCAATACAATAAAAAAAAACAGTGCCCTGCATCAGCAATAACAAGATAATCATTCTATCACCTATCCTGATTAAAATGTATATAGATCGCCTAGCTAATCAACAAACAAACTGCCTAAAGGTGTATTTGTTTTACCAGTCTATAGTGTATAAGTTTGTATTTACTTTTGCAAAATATTTAAAACTCAAAATAAACATTTTTCTGGAGCTAAAACTTGGGCCCAGATTCAGCCCTAACAATTATAGAACAGAACGGCTGAATTTCAGATGGCACTGGCTGCATCACATATTCTGCAACCTTGCCGATACAGTGAATTATTATGCCTAAATTTCTGCCACACGAGGAGCCCCAACTCTTATCAGTCTAATGGACCATGAAGTCAGAACTCCTCCACCTGCACAGCTTAAATGTTTTCACAGCTCCATTTCACCTGGCATGAGCCGCCAGCTACCTGCCATCATTTTTACATCACACTTTTCTCAGCCCTCATCAGTTTCTCAATTTCACTTATTTCCCCTCGGTAGCAGCACACTTTTACACCATTCAACAGAGGAAAAACTCGCACTAATGTTGAGCCAAAACATCCATCTCAGAGCCACAGAGATGCAGTTTTGCAGCCCCATTGCTAAAAAAGGAAAATATTGACTCAACGGGGTAGCAGCTCGGGTGCCAAGAGTCTTTGTGATAGTGGAGCATGGGCACCCACACCAGTCTTCCCATAATCCCCATCATTTCCACACTCCACATTCCTAGACAACAGTGTACCCGCGGGGCTGTGCTCGAGCCTCTCCAGGGCACATCACACCTAAAGAGATTAGGACACAGAGATGGAGACCTGGAGAATTCGGAAGGGTGTTCAGCTGGCACTATCAGCGCGGGCATCCTGCACCGTCCCTAAACACTGTGGAGAAGGGGCTGGCCATTTTTTCAAAGGCCTGCGTTCGCTAGGCAGGAGCACAACCAGCAGGGCTACTCAGCTACTCCTATTCCCATCTCTCTCACCGCGTCTCTTCTCGCTCATATCTGGACGAGCTTTTCATACGCTTTCATTTTACAAAATGTGCATTTCTCCCTGCACAGCAGCTTGTATGCCAGAGCAGAGCAAAGCTAACAAGCAGAGCCTTCATGCCCTAAAGTCCACATTTACAAGTTTGTAACCCAGCTATCACTTTGAAACACTGTTTGTAATTGTGCAAGGCAGTTCCTTCATAAACTGCATTACAAGTGTTTGGAAAACACTTTGCTCAACATTATAAGCAGGTGCTGATAAACCCAGCACAAACAAACTTTAATATTTTTCTTGAAACTTAAAAAGATATATATATGGAGTAATGTGTCAAAATTAACAGGCACTTCCATTGCGAACGGATGAAATCCTGATCTGATACCTAATGAGGTTAGACCTTCACGTGTAATCTGCAGTAAAGCAGCTCACAGAATCTAACAAATGAAGACAATAAAACAAGATCCAGATTAACACCTACCTAATAAAAATAAGACAGCTCTAAAATTGAAATATCATGGAACAAGGGGATTTCGGAGAGGTATAGCCACATTACTCTGATTGAACCAGATGCAACAATTCCCTGATGTCTTTCACTTATCCAGATGTGTTTTTAAAGCATTATTTAAATTGGTTTAGTCTTTCCATTTCCAATTCAAAGCTATTAAAGTTTGAATTTTACAAAGCCTATAAATACGTGTCTTACACCGTGCAGTTTCTGGAGTTGGTATATTCTTTGGTTTACACATCTGTACCTGCAGCTCTTCGGACAGCATCAGTTCAGCTGCCGCAGAAACAAGGCGCTGTCTGATTGGCTGACGTGCAACACAACAAAGCCACATGACCGGAAAAGAAGCATTAGCTAGCAAGCTAGCACCAACCTGAGTCTCCACCGGGAACAGTCTTCTGCACACAGGGAACATATAACGCGACGACAGAAGCGACCATAGCGCATGTCAGTATCCAGCTTGTCCTCTGCTCCGACGACATTCTTCTTTCTGGACAAAAACCCGAAACAACTCCTAATTCAGCAGCAAGCTAGCTCCCGTTAGCATCCGTAAAATTGAGGCGCTGGGGGCCGCCAAATGAGTGTAAACGTTTAGCTTCCAATTCTCTGGAAACTGAAGAAAACCGAGAGCTACAATTGAAAAATAAATTTGACGAAGTAAACACTTTGCTTTGCAACAAAAATGTGGACAGGCAATTTTGAAACGATCCTGTTCCCGGGAAGAAACAGCCAGTTCTCGTCGAACCACACATCTCGCGATATTTCCGGGTATTCATACACATTACATGGTTGTGACTGATATAAATGTAATAACTTTTATTTTGTTAAGGTGGTAGAAGGAAAGGATTATAAAGGAGTTTGATTCGTCTCCTGTGATGTTTCTGAAACATGTTTGTGTGGTTTACTTTGGACAGTCAGCCTGTGGAGATTAAAATGTAGTTAAAATATGCCTACATTTTTCAACAGCTTTTTTCAACATCAAGAAACCACTTTTAATCAAAATACTTTTAAAAAAGACTGGTCATTTATTGCAACTTGTGAATAGACATCCACATGTAGAATATTTGTTTCATCTTAGTATTTTTTTCATTCTGTGTGTATTTTGTGAACATTGCAGTCTTCAGCCTTTGCACAATAGTTTTCATACAGGACAAAGATAACTCAAACATGCACTTATTTAACATATTCTGTTCATTTCTTTTCCCTGGTTATAGGTGCAGTCCAAAGCTGCTTTCTCAGCTTCCTGCACTGTCAAAGTGTTATAGGCTAATCAATGCATTTCAGGGGAATAGAGGTCATTTTGAGAAAGGCAACAGTTTGACTGTTATGTGCCATTTAGTCATTTTAAAAAATTCTACATATTAATTTTCTTATATTTTTTAAAACTTGAGTTTTGATTTTACGATATTTTAATCTTATATTGTGACAAGTCTCTTGTTTTTATTTTCTAAAGAGCGTTTTATTATAAGTGAAAATATGACCTACATTGACAAAAAATCTGCAATGTACAGTCTGGTTATAAAAACTGCATTTGAAGCATTGTTTTGAGCGTTATGACACAAAATAAATGTAGGTCCAGGTAGATAGAAATATTTTAGCATATTGTTTGCCATATATTCTTCAGGTGGGGTATGACCAGTCTTTTCCAAAACCATATACCAATGTTTTTTTTATAATATACTTATTTGTCTTGTAGTACTCTTTCAATCATTATCATGCTTCTTAAAGCTGCTAATACACATTTAATTGTCGAACAAAAGCACCAGATTATAGCTGAAACAAGATAAATGTACCCATAATGTCTCACAAGTGTCCATATTTCGCAGGTTGAGAGGTGACTGTTAAAAAGAAATTGCCCTATTGAACTGATAATAATCCCAGCCCACCATAAATGAGTCTGATCCCTCAGTAAATTGAGCCCTCGGTGAGGTGGAGTGGTGTCAGCACCTAGGCAACTCTCGGATGGCTCTCTAATCCCCGCTTCCCTCTCACCACCACCCTCATCGTCTAATCAGTCCTGAACACACACATAACACTCACACCCATCTGACACACACACACACACCCAAGTACTCACCCTTCCTCACTCTCGGGCTCAGCCATCTCTTCAGTGTGATGTCATCACTAATCCACGCTTGGTTATCCGCTGGGCTGCAGTGCTGCCAGAGGGGGATGTTTGGGGGGGAAGATGGAGTGAATTGGGGGGCGTAATCAGGCACGTCATAAAATCTTTTCTGTCGAAATCCACCACTTCCATTCCATATAGTGCAACATAGTTCTCTGATTGGAAGGATAAAATATGTCTGTAGAGGCCTGTAGCTCCCAATTTTGGTAGCAGAGGAATTATTAGAGATTGTGTTGGGTTAAGTACTCCCACCGACCCACACCCCGCCCTTTGCCCTAAAATGCAAGGCCTTATACTGACAGCTTGTCCAAACAGTTAATTATCCATATGTAATTCCATATTGCAACATGCTATTTACAAACATTAGTTGACTTTAATAGCAGCGGTATTAAATTCCTTATGTTTAGAGATTCTACTTGTTTATGTGATTTTTTTGACAATGCATATGAGTGTGTTGGGCTCAAGAGTGCATGCTCAATTGTGTGCCAACGTCTGCGATTAAAGAACTCTAATGTTCCATCTCTGGAGAGTCTGTAGCATGAGATAAGAAAGGGCATTTATGTTGAATTATGACAGTCCAGCAGAGCAAAATGTGTTTGTTTTTTTAAACGTCCATGTTTCCTCCGCTGAACCTTTTTTTTTTTTTTTTTTTTAATACCATCTACATACTGACTCATTGAAAGGCCCTGTTAGCGTCCAAAATGTACGAACTACCAAAAACAAAACAACAACCTGAAATGTTATCAAAAAATGTAGCAAAACCCCAAATCTAATGACTGGTGGATAATGTAACAAAATGCTGAGCCCAAAACGTAATAACAAAGTGTAACATTTTGGGTCAGTTATTACATTATGGGGCAGGCTAAATGTTTTTCTCCTAATAATGTATCAACTGGTTACATTTTGGGCAAAAAGTTACTAAGTTTTGGGCTTAGCATTTTGTTACATTATTGACCAGTTATTACATTTTGGGTTTTGTTACATTTCAGGCTCTAACAGGGCCCTCTGATTGTTTCTGGTTTAACCCAGTTTCTTTACACAGGCACACACGTAAGTGTCATGCATGAGCAAGTGGCTTTTAAGACTGAGTTAAATTCAATCTGTATGATTTTGTATTTTCCTCATTCACCACATATCTGTTTTAATCTTACCTTAAGCATCCTTGAAATGAGGTGTAATCCAGTTAAGCCCCTTTTCAATCTGCTGCACAGCCATATTACACCCATTCATGGTCCCATAAACATTCTCACAAAACAGCAGCTCACTGAGAGGGTCCACCTACTAAAAACTCAACCACTGTGAGTGCGAGAAGTTCATATAGTTTCTTCCACACAGACACTGATTGCAGCATACTTAGAACTGAAATACCAGCCAATACAGAAGAGCATTCAAATTATAGAGCCAATAACAAAATATACCTATTATTGAGTTTTTTTATATACATGTTCATAAGACCACATTATGTGACATGCAACATTGACAGTTGTGATATGGCCTGGCTAAGTACACTGAAGGGATCCTTGCCTTAGAAGAAGCTAGGCGCCATGATCAAGCTATGCAAACATTAGCCCCAGCTCGCATAAAGCCACTGCTGATGTGTGCCTTATCTTTTTAACACGTAAAATTTAAAATAAATGATAACTTTTGAAATATTACTGCTTGCAAGGATGAAATGACATGTTTTGCATTTGTGTTGCTTATAAAGAACATTTCAGTGTGTGTGTTTCTGCTTTAGATTAGGAGCTAATAATGATGTTACTGGATTGGTGCATTCACTTGTTCCCAAACCTTTACCTGTACCTGAGGTGATAACAGAGGCATTTCTGATTCTGGTATTGAATTACTCTACACACTCACCCTAGGGACAATATATAATGTTGTACCTGTTCATGATTATCATTAGTATAATGACCATTTGGTCTCTTCAGCATCATGGTAAATTTACGAGGGATAATAGAGTTAGTTGGTTATCATTATAGCAAAACCAGATACCCTTTAATCTCTATGTTTTAATAGATAGGGATTAGTAAAATGTTATGGTTTTGTACAAGTAAAACAAATCCTACACATGTTTTGTTGTGTTTGTTTTATTTTTACAAACCTGAGATATAAAGCCAACAAAACTAGTCAATTTTCCTGCATTTTCCATAAAGTGTTGTGAGGCCTTGAACCATGCAGTGGACAAGCCTTCAGAGAGATTATTGCTCCTCTGTGATCCTGTTCTCATTACAGGAAGCAGGGGACTCAAACACACGTAATAACAGGGCCGACCGCTGTTCCTTTGTAACATGTGGCTACCTAAATGATCCTAAATAAGATAGATGACAAGGATAAAGAAAGTCATAATCGGCATTTTGCACAATGGAACATAATAGTCCCCAGAGAACAAGGGGACAACATACAGAGCTGGTGTTTGCATGGCCTGCAGCAGCACACCTCGTCGAGAGCAATTAAAATGAGAGGATTCAATTTTGTCAAACACCAGGAACCTGAGATAAATGTGGTATCTCATTTTCCAGCAGAGGACACTCCCCTTATGCCGCTGCTATCACGTTTGTTATGGTATTTTTAAGGAAACAGCTGGCTACTGACAGAGTTAGTTAAACAAGCCCCTTCCGTGAGTGACTTTAATCCTAATCATTTTAGTGTGACACCCAGGGGTGAGAGGGGGGGTGGGGTGGGGTTTGAAAGATGGTCTCACTGTGTTGTAGGAGAAATATTTAGACAGAGCAGTAAGGAGGGAGGCGTTAGGGTTCAAGACAGCACTTCTCTGCATGGTTTCCATGTGGGAGAAATCCACTTACTTGAACTGATAAAGATTTAATTAACACACGACTCGGCAATTACTCCATAATTAAAGTCATTTGTCCCCTTGTTTGGATGAGTAGGCAAGACACAACATGGGCCTCAGTATGAGGAAAAGAGGGCATCAGAGGCTCAAAGAAGTGCACTTATAATGTTTGCATCTATGCTTCTTTTTTTTTTTTGCATATTATGCCTCGATTGTTCAAACCTATTTTTCCTTCAAATGTTCCAATAAAACATTTGTGTGTGCTTCTCTTTAGCGTATTTGTATTTGCCTTTTATTAGATAACACATTTGTTATTCATGGGAAAGTAATAAGCTGAGTAGGTAGGAGTGCAAAGTATCAGGAACCACATGAAATATCAAATAGGTCTGATGTCATCATAATCCTCCTCAAACTGCACTGCATATAGCTAGAATTGAATATCATTACCATTATAACACAAATGGAAAGATAAAACAAAGAAAATACAAAACAGGTAAAAATGTTGTCTGCTGAGATCTTTGTAGCTTATATGAAGCCAGAGTGAACATCTTGTGTGGGATGTTGGACCTTGGGACTAAAGAAGAAAAAAAGAAAATGTTCATCTCTGGCAAATAACCACACAAGATTATTTTTCTTAAGATTATTAAAAAAACATGTCTGCCAAGTGTACTGTAAGACATACTGTATGTGTCCCATGTTTGCATCTGAGGGATGTAGATGTTACTTCATCTACACAAGGGGAATAGTACCGTGTATATTATTTGCCTCAGTACACTGGATGTTTAAGGTTAATGTTGGATCCTTTAACTTGTGAGTTAATGTGTCCTGCTGGTAGCTTGGTGCACAGCCTGCGACCACCTGTGGCATTTTAAATGTGAGGTCTCTCTGTGGAGACACATTACAGATGAAGCACAGAAATATATTCTGCTCTGTTACTGTAGGTTTCTGTCATTTCATTGGAGTCAGGTGAACGACTTGAATATGCAATTTGCTAACAGAAAATGCTGGATCATTCTTTAAGATAATGCAGTTTGAATGTTAGTTAAATAGAAGTTAAATAGAACCTAAAAGGGACTGAATTTGATGAGCTCCCTTTGAGAACATATTTGCAGTATAAACTGGAGACAACAGTATAGAAACTATTGCTTTGCCAATAAAACTATGCATTGTGCTGTTTCCTCTTCTTGTTTTGTGTTTTAATGAAAGACACACTTTCCCTTAAAGGTCACTCCACTGATTCAAGTTTACTCTTCTGATGGAAATCATCTCAGCTTCTCCACTGTATACTGTATTGTGTGGCTCTGGGTGCAGGTTATTTCAAAATAAAAGGGCGTGACAATCTAATGAAAGGAAATGAAGGATCTGGTGCTAGTCTGGAAATTGAACCAGTCTAGAGGAAACATATGGATATTTCAGTATCTGCCTTTTCTGGATTCCTCTAACTTTTTACAGATGTAACATTACATTGTATTTAAATATCCAATTTTCATCAGTGTTTTATGTGCTGTAATCATTGTCATACCTTCTCTCTCAACACTTTGAGACTTTGACTAATAATGTGTCTTCTGCGCCATTTTTCAAATCGATTCCGATGACATGGATAAGATGTGATGTTTCAGTTAATGTAAAAAGTCTATTAGCTTTCCATAGAGGAACATTTTGTACATTATTTACAACTGGAGATAATGTTCCTGTAATATGAGGCATGTGGCTGTGAGAAGTGGTAAAAGTTAATTATGTTTTAAAAAAGGTTACGCTGGAATACCAAGGTTTGTGTCAATCTTCAGAGTCCTGCGTCAATATAACACATGAACCTCACTTCCTCATCCAGGAAGCTGGCTCAAGAAAAAAAAAATTGTATAATTCCACTTCTATTTGCATAACCCTGCCCTGCTTAAGGCAGGGGAGCCACTGAGTGATCTTAAAATTAGCATGCTGTCACCTTCAGTGTCTCTTCTGTCATTCAGAAAAACAGGCAAGTGTGCAGACATATGAACCCAGCGCACATCTACAGCAGAAATGTTAATTAGGAAGCGAGGCATCCCACGGCTCCATTCCTCTCAAAACGCCTAACTGACGTGTTAGGTATTTAAATCCCTTTCATGTGCCCTTATTATAGAGGAGAAGAAGTCACATGAGAGTGATAGAAAATGTCATCATCATCAGTATTGTACAATATTTTTGCACGCACATAAAAATAAAAGCTAAAAACTGCACACAGCTGTGGTTATTTGTCAGCCCTGTTTGATGCCGGGATTTAAATAAAAAATAAATCTAAAAAAATGAATAATTAATTTTTAGAAATCAAAATGTAAACAAATATGGATGTTAAAGATTAATCAGTGAATGTACAACCTTAAAAATATAGGAAATGTGCATTCCCTTTGGTAGTGTAATTACAAAAATAGAGGATTTCTAGACATCAATAGGCATGTTAATTTATGTATTTTAATTTGTCTTGTTTCAAATACATTAACACTGAGCCTTTCTTTATAGGAAACATCAAACTTATATTTCATTGCTCTGGTTTTGACTATTGGATGCTGCAGGCTCAGTGGTTTAAGGCCTTCATGCCAACACATCTATTGTCAGGGAAACAGTTCCCTCTTGTGGCTTCAGAGGGAACTACACCAAGTGCAGCGGCTCATGCTACGTCATTTTCTATGGTAAATATCCGGATGTAGCTGATAAGACATAACATGAAATGCATGTAAAATAAGACTTCAAGCAAAATGTGTTCCTTATCTCATAACATAGTGTGTTTGATAGATCAAAACAAAGAGCAAGTTTGGCTATCAAGCAGAGTGAGGAATGATGAAACACGCATGTAACTTAACATTACAGCTGAATGGAGTAGACAGCTGAAACATCATGAGTTCAAAAGGAGAACACTCACAAAAAAAGGACAAATTGATAAACTTTTCATGGCTGTAACATTTTCAGATGACCAAAAAAATAAATCAGACAACTAACTCAGATGTTTATTTTTAAAAAATATGTTTATTCTTTGCAAAGGAGACATTGGGAGCATCAGTGCGTTCTATGGCTTGTGTACAGAGTGCCTGTAAGAGACAAAATCATAGAACAAGCCCTTGGGTGAACTGAAGGCCCCACCCATGTTTACCGAGGAGGAATGTTTGAGGCAGCTACTCTGCAGCTGTTACAGAACATGGTCTAAAGCAAACGGGCACAGTGTTGGAGCTCATAGTGTTTGAGAGGAATGCTACTGTACATTATGGGGCTTAGTACTTGACCCTGCTTGGCAGTTACATAAAACTTGAAGAAAACAAGCCATTGAGAAATGCACTGTGGTTGGAGTGAAGCATAATGCTGCTGATGCATGTAAGAATGCTCAGCATGTTTCTCTTAGGAAGGAACTGAATCAGAAAAATGCTCAAACAGTCGAGGAGCCTGAAATCAAGGTGATCTCACCTCTCAAATGTCATATTAATGCAACCCTGAAGGAAATTTGAATATCTTAAAAACAATAGCCTCAACATCCCATAATTTAATGCTCACTATATTTCAAAAGGCAGGATTAATACCTTCAACTACCCCTTACATATGGGCACAGCCTGCTAAGCTAATATCACAGAAGAGTGCAGATTCGTCTCCGATTCTTAAGTTTCAGTTCATCTGCCGCTTTGTTTTGGACAACTTGACTCATCCACACACAATAGAACTTACTCAATTTGGCATGGTGTGCAAAAATGTCATTATTCCCATGCTGCTGGTTGCAATCAGCCTCGCCCGTAATCCAGAGTTGTCACCATTCCACCGTAGCAGCAGTTTGGGTTTAGGATTGTTTACAGAAACACTTTGGATCAGAGAAAGTGGACCTTACATCTCTTGTGTGGGGAGAGAACTGCTCCCTCCTTATATTTGGTATAATCTCTGGATGCTTCTGAGACTGTGCCCAGGTCTGACAGCGGAGAAATCATTGGATCAGACCCAGCGTGGGATAAAGCTAACAGCAGTGCAGATTTAAAAACAGTACGTGTGCATGTGTTTGTGTGTGTGGGGCAGAGGCACAGCTAGCCTCTGAACTAGCACGCAGGTGTGGTTGACTCATATAACAGTTTCCAAAGTGTTCTATCCCAAATCTTTAACAGCACAGCCATTTAGAAAGCAAGTTGTGTAACTGAAGCACCACGAGGAAGGAGAGCCAACGCGAATCAGCACATTCACCGTCACAACCCGACGAGGTCGCTTTCATTTCTGTGTCCTCCCTGGTCGCACTCTCTTTTTTTTGGTGGGTGGCGAGATCGTCAAAAAAAGGTTTCGATGCAGGGCGATTTGAGCGAAGCCTGAGGGCACCAAGAAATTCCTCACACACCCACAATCATACCATAATGCACACACTCCTAAACATCCTTACATATTGTGTTTTCAGGAGAAAAATATATTAACATTTGCATTACAAAATAGTACAAGGGCCTCATTGTAGTAAAATATGTCTTCTGTTCTGGGTACAAAACGGGAAGAAGAATCTGTGTGGGGTGTCTTAAGGATGCAAAACTATCTCTCCCTTCGTCTTTCGACAAAATATCTCAACTCATTTAAGGAAATACTCCCACAGTTTAATGGGATTTGAGGCACTGGATAATATCTCTTTGTATCTCTATACACAATAAGTCTTTGACTCTCCTTAGAGTTCATTCGAAAAAAAAAAAGAAAAAATCAAAGCCAAAACCAGAGAGCTGCACAAACCAGGAGTTATCAGGGTTTCACAGCGGGAAAGGCTGAGGGGGGAACACTTTGACCCCGAGTGTCTCCTGTCCTTTCTCCCTGCCAACAGTCCAGCTGTCTGGCTCTGCAAAGACTCAGGACAACCACTATTTGAAGAACAACCCCTCCGTCCCCTTTTCACTCCTAACAGAACCAATAAAACCTGCTTACTGTTTTCTGTTTCAGGGGGAACCAAACAATAAATTCCTTTTCTGCAGAGTTGTGATGCAAACCAAGCAGCCATTGTAGTTCTAAACAGCCCGGCGCTGCAGCCTTGTTAAAAGCAGTAGGGTGGCAGAACAGAGTAAGACAGTATTTCATTCCGGAGGAGCCAGGTTTCTTTGGTCCTGTGTGTCCCACATCTCTGTAACCCATAGAGACCATCAAACAGCCACGATTGGCCCTGAACAACCTGTAATGGCTCCCTGTTGTGCAGAATCCACAGTTTATGAACAGAACTTCTTCCTGTCAGCAGCTGGCTCACATGAACAAAAGAAATCACAAAATAATCCAAACAGTTTTCACAGCGTGTTGGCCTTCCCCGTCTCGTCTGCCGGACCCTTCGGCTCAGTCCACCGGGCCCTGGAAGATCAACTTGGAACAGCCCTGAGTCAGACTGAGCTGCGTGGCACAGAAAGGGCAGGCGGCGTGGAAGGCGTGCGTGCCGTGCGGTAGGGGGATCTCCGCCCAGTACTTGACCGACTTCTCCGAACACACGTGTCCGCACGGCACGAAGGCGTGCGTGGGCGCTCCGGTGTCCACGTAAAAGGCCGCCTCGCACCCAAGCCACAGCGGCACGTACGGCCCGACCACCCGACACATGGGACACTCGCGCTGGGCGTTGGCCTCGTGCTCCGAGCGGTGGCCCCAGTTGTGGTAGCCGTGCACGTGGCCGCAGGCCAGGTAGACCCACGGCTGCTTGTCCTCTAGGGAAGAGAGGGCGCGGCTGCGTTGCATGCTGGGGAAGGCGAGGGTGTTGAGACCTACGGGGCACTGAGGCCGCGCTGCGTTTATCTCCTGTCTCAGAGCCTCCAGGTGCTTTTGGGTGGGCGTGTGGAAGAGGCCTTCAGCCGTGCGCCACAGCAAAGTGGCTCCGCATAGATCCACCAGTGAGCCATCCAGCAGAATGTTATTCTCATTCTCAACCTGCAAATGAAGCCGCCGCACATTTAGCGTCTTTGCCAATGTAATTACTAAACAACATTATGTGCGTTTATATTGATAAAACAAACACAACTAATATCCCTCACACACTTCTGCTCTTGTGTGCATGAAGCTACTGACCAGTTTTCCCGGGGTCTGTGCCGAGCGCGTCTCTCTCAGCGTGTAAACATCCCCACAAACAGAGATCTCTCTCCAGACGCCAGGCTTCGACTCTTCTGTGAAGCCGCCTTTAGGATGCATCACCAGCACACCGTTCGTTGTGAGTCCGTCCATGTGACCATCCGGGTTCTTCCATTTAGCTGCTTTTTCCTGGAAGGGAAATGACGATGCAAACTGACATTTTTAAACAACGCCGGTCATAAAATAATGAGCATGCATCCAGTGCTAACTGATAGACGTAAAAGGCATGCGCAGGATTTATGCAGTGTTTGAGAGCAGGTTTAACATAGACAGTGTTCGTCCAGCATGGTGAAACAGTAATTACCCCGAGGAAGATGTTTTTGGAAGAATCGAAACCAGCTGCGTAGATGCGAGCCGTGAAGGGCGGGTTCCGCTCACAGACGACTCTGCAGGCGAAACGGGAGATGGTGCTCTGTGTGATGGGAGTCTCCTCGCCGTCCTGGCCTCCTGCTATAGTGTCAGTCACCACAAAGTCTATGGGACTCTCAGTGGAGCGCCCAATCTACAAAACAAAATCCCTTATTAATCCACTTCCTGCTACATTATTTTACAGCTCCTTCTCATGTATTGACAACCCTCTGGCACTTTGGAACTCCCTTTTCAACTTTTGACTGTTTTTGTTTCCCAGTCAGTTCGGCCTGTTTCAAGTTGCATTGTTGTAGCATTTAGCGACGTGTTGTGTGTTTAAGTGCGCGTGCGTGTGATGAAAATGCTGAGACAACCTATTTTCCAGCAAAAAGTCGAACCCCCCCCCCAAAAAAACTTCTGATTTATTGTTAAGTAGTCCACAGAGAGGATCCTAAAAATGTTCTCAAGCTGAACAAACAGAGGTAAAAATAAGCATTTCCCTTTTTCATTTCCTCTTTTTTTTTTTTTTTTTGAAGTTCAAATTGTCCAGAAGTCCTGTTGGTTGGATGGTTTCCATTTCTCTGTATGTTTGTGCCGTCGTTCTGTTCGCAGACAAACAGACGCACGATGGTGTTAAACGTGTGTACACAGTTCCAACCTTCCTGTGGTCATCGTCTCCATGCCGTACACTCATAGTGATGTAAAAGAGCAAACAACTCTTTGATAAAGGGTGAGAAAACACCAAACAAACACTAAGCGTCTGTCGGCTTATTAAAACCTTTTGATATTCTTCTTCGAAGTCCTATTTTAAAAAAATGAAATAAAAAAAGATTCAGAAGAATTAACTTATTATCTTTAGGAAAAAAATGGATGAATAATAAAAGCCCTAATCATCGAAACAGCAGCTTGCTAAAAAAAATCCTCAAACATAGATTCCTACCTTTTTTTTCATGTAAAATATTAAACAGGTTTTTGTTATTTTACCTGAAACATGTCCGTGTCTTTATCATGGCAGTACTCCACCACGACTGTCTGGTTCCGGGACAGTGTGTAGGAGATGCTGTGTTGGCCTTTACAGTTGACAGCCTGAAATATACGACATGTAAACAAGCCATTAGGACAGGATAGGATTTTGAACAGAACAGATGCATAGCTGTAGAAAGACACAAACAACAACACTCTGATTGTTTTGTCATCATCAAAGCATAAGTCATTCTTTCATCGCTGCTGACGGTAGAATAGATGTTTAAAAACATCTTCCCTGCTTATTGGAAAGAAATGCAGTTTGTCTATATTTAAAAAAAAAGATGACAACACTTCATTACATCGATTCCACAGCAGAACTGTCAGTGAGAGGATTTCTTCTCTTCACCTTAAAAGATCTGTGGCAGGAGTAAGTGGCAGAGGAGCAGCATGTTAAGTCACACTCCCATGACAGTGACTATAAATTGCCCACTGGCCGCCGTTAACACGAGCCCGCCCACCAGCTGAACTGTCTCAGTCGGTGCAGTGGCACACGATGGGTTAAAGCCAGTCAGACCCGGCTCCCATCAACATTTTACCACATGCCACTATCATCCGGCTCTAATCTGAGAATTCCATTTCCCAAACATGCCCCCCTCCTGCTCCTCTCCCTTTGTCACGTGTGAGAGGGGGAGAGAAAGTGGGTCATCAGCACCGCCACGCTCTGCTGTAACCTCAGAGACAGACGGGGGGGGACAAATGTCAGCGTCACATGCCGTCTTGTCTCGACTGCGCCGCTACAAACAAATGGCGCTCCACCTGTTCAACCCGCGAGAGAGCTTCACACACGCTCCGAAGCATGACCGCAGTTTTCTTTAATAAGCACAACTACACACGCCCGAAATGCAACACGCCCCTCCCCTCACTCGCAGGAAATAAAAATAAAGCCATCTGACCCCCTCTTGCCCCCCCGCACCCACCCCTCGCACGGAAGGTCAGTGTAAAGCCCAACGCATGGACACATGCGGCGATTGAGATCAAGCTAGGACACGAGAAAGCAGACGCATGATTTCAATAGAAGGTAAGCGGCGGCATCATGGGAGCTTTACATTATCTGTCATGAACACCAGAGTGTGCGCAGACACGTGAGCCTCCCCTCAGAATCTGAGCCACGGAGCAGTCTCGGTTCATCTGTACCACACGGTTACTCTGTGTGGGAGATGGAGCAGGCTGGGAAAAAAAAAAAAGAGAGAGAGAGAGAGAAAAAGGTGGTTGGGCTCACTTTACTGCTTACTAAAAAATATGGCTCCCTTCAAATCAAGATCACTACGCTGCTCCTCTCCAAGAATGGCTATTTTTGAGCTCGTGTACAGCTGGGTAGTGAGGGTCAGGTGGAACAAGGTCTTCCTCAGTTGACCCTCCTAATCTAAGGCCTGGTTAATGGATGCCAGAGAGGAGAAAGAGGAAGAACTAAATTTCCCATTTCTGAAACAGCCTCTGACTCATTTTCAAAACAGAACTGTGCTCAGTTGAGCTGTGCAGGAACGCTTCTGGTCAAACTATCTGAGAAACAGCCTCGCAGTTTAATTTAACTGAAAACATTTTTGCCATATTTCACCGACTCATGCTGCACAAAAACCTAACTCAAATGTTAGCTTCAAAGATGCTAAATCTGTGAAGAGGAAAAGCCTCTTCCATGGAAGTGCCTCCGAGCAGATCTCTGGAGTCAAGTTCCATAAGGTGAGAGTAACTTGAAGCAGAGGGCCTTCCGGCTAATTGAGCCAAACTCTCGACCACAAGTCAAGAAATATTGGCCTCGAAGAGGTGCAGCGGTAAGCACTGCGTCCTTTAGCTTGTTTAGCACTTTTGCTTTGGGAACCAAAGGCAGGAATGCAGAAGGCCGACATGTTATACTCGAAAGGGCAGTTTCTGGCAGGCACTCCTGAGTAAAGAAAAGCTATGAGCAGCTACAGTAATTGTACTGGAAAGTCAACATGTGGGCCTGCCAAAAGCAATGTAAAGGAGTTAGCGGCACACGCCATAAGCT